>NW_012026774.1:2840543-3052081 GCF_000956235.1 Wasmannia auropunctata
TGTTGAATCCAGATCTGAAAATAATTTTTGTTCAGTAATAAAAATAATTTTGTGCGAAAGTCAAAATGATTGCTAGAATATTAAAACGTTTTATAGCAATGCTTATCAGTTTTAACATTCCAACAAAATATTTTGATTCAACAAAAAATTATTTTCAGATCTGTATTTAGCAAAATTTTTAGACCTTTCAACAAAATCGTTATTTCCGTGCGGAAAGATTTTAAAAAAACTTTAGTCGGATACTTTTGATTATTTAATATAATTATTTAATATAATTATTTTGATTTCCAACAAAATTATATTAAATAATCAAATTGATTGTTAGATTTCTGCAGCATTGTTCATCGATATTGGGCTTTCAACATAATTATTTTGACGGTCAAACAAAATTATTTTCAAATTTATACACGGAAAGAACGATTTTGTTGAAAGGTCTAAAAATTTTGTTAAAAACAGATCTGAAAATAATTTTTTATTGAATTATCAAAATAATTTGTTAGAATGTTAAAACTGATAAGCATTGCTATAAAACGTTTTGATATTCTAGCAATCACTTTGACTTTCGCACAAAATTATTTTGATTATTGAACAAAAATTATTTTCAGCAAAATTGTTCTTTCCGTGTATTTTTGAATATCTGTACTCTGGGCGTGTCTCTAAAATATTCGTAAATTCAGACAGGTATATCTTTGCTTCACCGCGCGCATGCATAGCGATGCGATGATGTTGTTATGGTCGAATGTGAAACACCTAGTTCCGAGCTCATACTTGGCTGTACGATCATCGACCGTATCATACGCGCGTTGCGACACTCTTGACGTTGTGTAATTAATTCTTTTCTCCGTACGGGATTATGACTCTTTACGCATCGTCCAGCTCGGTATATATCATTTCGCATTGTGCGTCATGCGTTCGTAGGTTCTGCTCCCGATCGCGAGTTTTCCGGGTTCTGTTGGACAACATAACAAAGCTGCGAGACGATCACAATGCTCTCTTACGCAACTTATTTCGTAAGCAATTTTATTGTACGCCGGGGAAAGCACGAGCAGCCTTTTGGAAAAGTATAGCTGGAATACTTTTCAGACGGTCTTCAAGCAAAAGTAATTGGAGTACTTGTTGAGCTGCATTGTCCAGTCCGAGTCGACGCAAGAAAGGTCAGGTGGCGTTGTAAAAATACGAGATGACTTGTTAAGTCCGTCTCTCCTTTTGTTTTCAGAAAGAGAGAGAGAGAGAGAGAGAGAGATGGAGAGAGTGCAGCTGCGCCAGCGATTAGAAATAATAGCACATATTTCGCGCATATTGAAATCACTATTGTGATCAAATAGAAAATAATTAAGTGGTGCATCTAACAATGCGCGTTCTGTAATAGGCGATTGCGATAGAGTCGCCGTACTAATCATGCCTGATTTATCGACTTGACTCCGGCAAATTAATTACGTCTACCACGCGGGGAATAGAAATTCTATGAAAGCGCATTGGAAGATACCGATCGAAAATTGCCATAATTCCCTCTGACTCTTCTGCCAAATAGAACGCGCTTAGACTGTAATCATCGATATAATACGCCGTCCTCTATTGGACCTAATCTCGCGCGAACAAGAGCATAACTTTCTTTGGCTACAGTCGAGCGAGAGGAAACCGTGAATTAGATAGACTCGTCGCGTGCCGTAACGCCGCATATTATTCGAAATTAGATAGCAAATTAAAAGAAAAACCGCAATCTCCTCGTGGTATGTATATATTTTAATGTGCGCGCATTGCAGTCTCGTATTTCTTCCCCGTTTATCAATATTCCCAGCCTCCGGGCTATGATTTCACTCGGTTTCTAAAGAAGCGGGAAGCTATAAATTTCCACCTTAATCTTCATCGGATTCCTTATGATCGATCGAATTATAATAAAACGAACACTTTTATGCGCCGCGTACGGATTTACGACCGCTCATTAATGCAGCTAATTAATCTTTACGAGCGATTTTCTATCAGGGGATCTTCGGTGCTACGCACGTATCGTCCCCGGTTGACACTCGAGCATCGCTCGAGTCTTGTCTGTTATTAAGATCAATCGCGGATCACTTCCGCGTCTATGCCGATTTTCACCCGCGCGCGGGTCTATCGATTCGCATTATCCACCTCGGCCGCGATTCGAGCGTTAACGAACTTTATCCCAGGGACGGGCATGGCGTCGCGGCGCCCCAATTCCCTCGTTGCTCTCTTTGCCACACAGTTAAAATCCTAAGGGAGTAATTTTGTAATTAACTCGTAAAGCCCCGGCCGCGCGCGCTCGTAACAGTAGCGAGCGACGCCGTCCGGGGAGTAATCCAGGTCTGGGTTACCGTCATTAGGGAGAGAGAGCCCACGGAGAGATGAGAAATGTCTTTAATCTTAATTCACGGGCAGCTCTCTGGCGTCCAACGGCAACGACTTGCGGAATGATGAAAACTGCTCGTTTGCCGCGGAGCGCCATTACCGTCGCGCACGCATATACCTGGTATTAACGATACGTGTATCACGTCGATCGTGTGTCATACCGATTTACACACCTGCAGCCTCTCGCGTAGGAAAGGAACAAGATTATTCGTTACTTCGAGCGAAGCGTCGAGGAAATGCTTTCCGTTAAAGAAGCTTACGAAGAAACTGCTGAAAAAAAAAGAAAGCGATATATCGATAGGTATGTGTCATCATCATTGAGAATCCGAATCGAAACAGAGGTGTCGATCGAATGTGCTAATTGAACGTGAGCCCCGTGCGATTTTACGCGACTGTAACGTTTTTTTTTTTTTTACGGGCCGATTCACCTGTCTTGGGACGAGATAAATTTTGCGTGCGCGACGGGTCGAAGAGGAGCCAACGGAAGAAGGAGCGGATGGAGGAGAAACGCGCGCGCGAGTACGTATCTCATCAGGTGCACCCGAGACGGCGAAACTTGTCTCGCACGCGTAGCCAGTCCCTTTATTTTTCGCTCGCCCGAACTTTTCCTCGTTCTTCTTTTTTATACCGGGAATTTTTTTCGGCTCGTCTCTCCGTCTCGCGCGTGAGACCTGGCTGGCACGCGTGCTGCTAACACGCGCGTGCGGGAACGCCGCGCGCCGGCCGACGTGGATATCGACGGGGGATATGCATGGTAGGCGATCGATATACAAAATGTATCGGAGGCAATTAAATTGCCTGATTTGATTTAAGACGATCGGGTCACGCGTTCCCGACGCTATAATTTCACCAAAGAGGTAAGAGCGCGTTGCCGCGCTTTGGCCTAATTAGGAGATCGTTAATGGATAACCGTATAGAGATACCCAGAAAATTAAGTTTCGCTCGTTTTGCTCGTTCGTTTTTCCACTCGCCAGCGAGGTAACGCGGATGCCTTGATTTTTCAGGAACGATATTATCCGTACACTGTAGCGTGGATATAGTTATGGCCGCGATCGAGGCACTCTCCGGGCGCGTACTTGCCCGCATTCCCAAATTAATGCCAGACTGCGAAAATCAAAGGTTACCCTTTTACCTTCGTTTACGTTCGGACAGGCCTTAAAGAGAGGGTCCCACCCTAATCTCGACAACGCTGACGTAGCCGGACGGGTCATCAAGTCGCCGTCGAAATTTTTGTGGGTCGTCGACACCGCTCTCTTGATTACTCTCGCGCTTGAAATTAATCGGAATACAAAGTCAATCGCCGTGTAAAATGTTAATTGAAAATGCCTCGCTGTTACACATATCGGTAGCGTTCTGTCCGGGAGAGATTTTGGACATGGCGTAATTTGTATACCTTTTTAAAAGTTCAGCGTCGCTAAAGTTATGATGTTATAAAGAGAAATTTTATTATAATAGACAGACAAGCGGAAGCTGAATATTTCATCATAATGTGAATTCCTGAAAGTATCATTATTCTAATTTTATGAAAATTATATCGTCGTATAATGATGTAATAAGATTCTCCGACACTCTCGAAGGAAAGATGCTCTTGATTAATCGTCCCGTTTTTTCCTTTTACTTTCATTGCCAAGTGATAGGATAATTTTAGATATTAAGAATCCAATTCCATATTATTATAATATAGCGTTAATCAAAACTTTCTCCGGTAATTTGCACCATATACAACTTGTATGCAATTATACGATACATATCCGGTATAAATAATTCATGCTTCTCGGACAAATGTGTGAAGCATATTAATCAAAATTGAAAAGTTAAAAAAAATTACTGAAACGACGCGACGGCCACCTTTCGATATGTTTGTCCCTGGAATAACGCTGTCGCTCCGACAGACAACGAAGGACCCGTTTTATACTCGCAATCTGATAGAGTCCTTACAATTGTGCGCTCGCTGGGAGACGTTCAATCTGGCAAATTATTTGCGCTGCGTCGGCGTGCACGGTTCTTAAATCAATCGCCGCGTCTGCCTTGTAATCGAGTCCGCGCTCATTAATGCGTTCTGTAACCCAAGTTAGGCTAGCCCTTCTACATATATGAGAGCCGATATGTGTCGATGCATCTTTGCACCCGATATAGGTATGTGTCGCGTGGCTGCAATGACGCGTCAGATAACGGAAGGATGCAGGAAAAGAGCCGGTGGGAGAGAAAGGGAAGGAGAGGAAGATAGAACGTGGGACGGTGAACGTTGAAGATTGAAGGCCGAGGAGACGTTCAATTTCTGTCGCATCTGCCTAAATATACGATAGCCTATGATCAGCACTCCGGTCGAGTGCATATTATATAGTGGACGTGCGCGTCTCTAATGTCGTCCAATTGCAGCGACAGTCTGCTCAACCGCGCATTAACGCACACGCACTATCGGGGCCCGAAACTTGTCGAAAGTCCGGCCTGACAACTACCTGTTGTCTCAATATCGACGACCGTTACTCTGCGCGAGAGACGACGAGAGTCCCTTTTATCAAGATGCATATAGGAGATAAGCAGAGTGATCGTAAAGTTCTTGTCTCGGTCTTTCATTTAGCCTTAGCCTTTCATTTAGTCTTTCCGTTCTACACACGGATGTAAAGGTTGTCCTATTACGCTTTAGAATAATAATGAGAACTTTTGCATTCGACCGCGCTACATACGTGCCTTCTCGTAACGTGCCTCATCGCGCGGAACGCGTGCGTGCTTCACGGCTTTTAAACTTCGTGTCTAAGCGTCTTAATTATTCGCTCGCGAAAAATTCTGTTTACGATATATGTATATATATGTGTTTACGATATATATATATATATATATATATATATATATGTGTGTGTGTGTGTGTGTAGTTTAGAGAGGCCGATGTGGCTATTCAAAATTTCGTGAGAGGCACGTGATCGTCTATTTTTGCTAAAAGTGCGGAGTGAACGTTGGATACCCCTTTGCTGTCGCGACAATAACGGGCAACGTGACTGCAGGAGGCATACCGCGCCGAGGCGAGAAAGTCGAATTTGTGTTTACGCGGCGCGATAATCCGCCGTATAGAAACGATAATTGAGCTCGCATGCTTGCGCTAAATCGCTCTTTCTTCTTTATAGCGGCGTCACGGTGCACCGATCGCCGAGCGGAAAATCACCGCGGGCTGAAGCTGATGCCTCGTTGTCATTGGGATATTTTAAATATGAGTACTTTCTGTCATTGTCAAAGGGATTTTATCGTAGCAATCTTTCGTCCAATTCTTCAAAAATGTGTTCTTCTTTATCGGAACATCTCGTGAGCCAATCGCGAAACGATTGCGCTATTATACGCGGAGTCGTGCATCGTGCATGTCGTACGTTGCGACTGCAGAGGCCGGACACACTTTGGTCGCGATGGCTATAATAGGCATTCGTGATTTCGTGCGCTTAGATTCTCAAAGGCAGGTGAACACAGGCGACGGGCAACTGTCCCCTCGGAGGCAAAGATCGAAGCGCACCTTCCACCCTCCCTCCGCGATTTTTTTTTCTCCTCTCTCTCGAGCTCCTCTCGATCTCCTTTCTGTTCTGCCTGCTTTCTCCTTCTTTTTCTCCCTGTTTTTCTCTCCTAGCTTGCGCGACGGACGCACGCAAAAAGGCAACGAAGCGAGAAAGGGGGAGACAGAGCGCGTTGTCCTGCTGGTAATAGGTGCATCGGACGCTTCTACCAACCAATCTAAGCGCAAGTAGGCGGCGCCCTGAAATTTCGCATTGACTTTCTAAGAGGCTTCTCTTACCCGGTGGCTCTCGTAAATCGTGTTCGCGTACAGAGAGAGAGAGAGAGGAGGGAAGAAGAGAAAGAGATGTGGTAGACCAAGGGCTGATTGAGGCCCCGATGGCGACGAAACGCACATGCGCCCCCGGGTCGTAATTGCAATTTGTTGTGCGTAAATTTTGGGACAACATTTACGATTGGCGTCCGGCGACTATAAGACGTTAGTGTTTTATCGTTCTAAGCGTTTGTCTCGACAAGACCCGACAGACGTCCGGCTCGAAAAGTATGCAAATCAGCCTCGAATTAGGGCTTAGAATCGCGACTTATCTGGTAAAAAGGGAATGATATATAGATAGTATTAACAGATAGTACTTACAGATAATATTTATAGATAATATTATTTTATATAATATTATATTACTGATAGATAATCTAAGTTAATATTATTAACTTACATATAAACTGTATATATATCTTTCTTTTATTAAAATATAGAAAAGATATTTCAAACAAATCCAGATTTGTTTAAAGAATCAGTTCCTTTAAAATAATTAATTCTTAAACCGATTAATATGTACATTTCTCATAAATCACAGAAAACATTTTAAATTTATCTTCCGTCCAATACATTAAAAAAAAAGATTCGCTTAATTGTGCGTATGTGTGTGTGTGTGTGTGTGTGTGTGTGTGTGTGTGTGTGTGTGTGTGTATACCGTAAAAAATCATTACGTCAGTCGCATCGCGTTCGAGATCTCGTCACTCAGAGGCACAAATTGTCACCACCGATCATTTTGTCCCGTTTGTACACGAGATATGCACGTGCGTAATGTGTGTACATACACGTACGTGTGTGTCGCACCGATCGATTCGCAACGACGGCTTCTCTGTGCGTCGTCCTCCTCGTTGAGGAATGCGGATTTGTCTCCGGTATAATATCGCCAAGCTGGCGATTGTACACGACCGCTCCTCGCCCGGGACGCGGGCACCGGTGTATTAGGTTTTCCGTAAATCCCCTTCGCTTCGTTCTCGTGCCGCGGCCCCGAAAGAAGAGCACGGGAACGATTTCGAGAGTCATTATCTGTGACGTGCCGGGACTATGGTTTACGTCGAAAAATCGTTCTCCGCTCTATGCTCGCGCTTTCTTCGCTGCGGCTTCCACCCCGTGAGGCACGAAACCGACCGGTCGACCGAACCGCTTATTAAAATCGACTCGAAATTAACGTAACTACGTCGCATAGAACTACGTTGTTGCGACGCGTGTCTGCGTTTTTACTGCAGTCCCGTGGAAATGATTGAGCGATCGCTCTTCTTCGACCTGTCAAAGAGCGACCGAAGAAATATAGAAAAAAAGGGGGAAATTAAATGTACGCTCGCACGCACAAAGTGTTGCAGAATGAATACGTTACGGGCGTGTATGTGGGAAGACATAGGAATAACGTATTGAACGTCTCTCATTACGTATAGGTACACGCCGTATAATATCGTGCCACCACGGAATGCGGGAGATCGCCAGAGTCTGCAACACGTTTTCACACAGTAAATCCCGAAAAATCTGCTACTTTCTTCCGGCGAGTTGCTAATAAGCGACTCGCAATACAGTAGGGATAATACAAGATCATTAGCGATGCTACTAATATTATTATCGTCCTAATAATATTATTATCGTCGTCATTACAAGCGGCTCGTAATGTATCGCAGCATGCGAGGTATAGCGGGCGGTTTAGGCATCGTTGTTACATCACCGGCGTATATTACCCGGCGCGCCGGGTAATTCACGGGTTATTTTGTTCCCGAGAGCGTCCCGTGAACGCTTCGCCGGGACGCGCTCTCGTTCGACACCGTTCCCGGGTGCTCCGAAATCCACCGTCGCCGATTTCTGTCGGAAAGAAATTAGAGCGGAAAAGCAGAATGCGAAAAAGCAGAAACTAATCAAAAGTTGCACTTATAGTCACCAAGTACTGGCAATTAATTGTATAGCACTTGACAGTTAAGTGCAACTTTTGATTGGTTTCTGCTTTTCTGTTTCAAAATGAATTCTCCCTTATAAAGACGCGATTTTTTAGCGTCTTATGCTGACGCTCGACGCTCATTTTTAGCGTCAAAACAGATCACACGATCAAAATTGACGAATACCAAGCATCAATTTTGATCATGTGTTTCATCTGTTTTGACGCTAAAAATGAGCATCGAGCGTCAACATGAAAAGGCACCTTTGGAGTTTCTGTCCTGAGAAAAGCGTGGCAGGGGAGGAGGCGAGAATTCGTGCCAACACACGCGCAGCCGGCTTCGGAACGCGCGGCGGAGAGATTTGGCTTAGAGCGTCGTAATTTTGCGGCGCGTTGCGCTGGCCCGGTGTCATTTGCAGTCGCACCTCCGGGGCCCGGGACAATTTACCGCGGACCCGAGCTAAATGGTCCCCGCACGAAGCGAGCGCCATTACATCTCCGAAGAAATGCCACCGTTCGCCACCGCCAATCGCAAAGGGTGGTCCTAATGACGTGGTCACACACGTGCCCGGCCACGCTGGCGAACGGATTGTCCCGGCAATCTCGAGCAATCGCCGCTATCCGAGAATCACACGATGCCCCTGAACGATATCGACTATTTTTCTTCCGAGCCACTCGCGTGTGATTCGTGCCTGTCGATCCGCTTGTTTCCGCGGAAATTTATGGTGAATACAGGATTCTTATACGCGAACGAAAAGGAGGGACACTCAAAAGTAAGAACAAAAAAAAAGTTCATCGTTCTTTTTACCGATAGACAGATAAAGTTATACAATTAATTAGGCATTACTTCAATATATTTAGAATTAATTAAGTTTTATAAATTGCGCGCGATAAGAAAAATTTCGATTAAGTGAAAATCTCACACAGCGAATGAGTAAATAAAACAAGAATAACATGCGTCTTTTGCGAAAACGGATTGGGAGAGAATCGTATCAACGAATCTCGAAAATGTAATTTCGATGCTCCTGCACTTTCGAGTAGACAGTTACTTTGCAGTCCGTTATACAATCGAGCTCCGTACGCTCGCCTGACCAAAATAACTCTATCGATACCGATCGCGCCCGGGGGCACAGTAAAACAAATGAAAAGATTTCGAACCTTCGCTTCGATCTTCTCACCTCGTTCCTCCCCGGCGTCTTTTACGTCGGCATGCCTTTCGTAATGCATCTCTCGCTTCGCGCGTCCGAAGGCATCTCTCGATCTGTATGCAATTTTGTTTTGCGGGACTCGTGTAACGCTTCGCAAATTATTCCCATGAAATTGGCACGCACATATTAGCTGGAGCTCGCGAGAGATCTAGGAAAGACATAAACGTCTCTGAACGTTGAATGAGGGAAAAAAATAAAGGCAATTGCAGAAGGCGAGAAGATAGAAAGAAACGAAAAGAAAAGAAGGACGTTTCTACGAATTTGTATTTTTTGCGTCTTTAAAGCGGTAGATAAATAATCTTCCCTATATTTTTGCATTTCTCTCTCTTTCTCTCTCTCTGTTTTTATCTCAAATGTATGTGAAATGATTTCACGTGCAAATCGCAAACGATCAGAACAGTTATCTTCTGTTTAAGCCTAATGACACGAATTATATCGTTGATGCCAATGACGTTGACATACTTATTCGCGAAGTCACGAAAGAAAGAAACGCGACCGGATTCTCCCACGAGCCGCGGTCGCAGAAATATCGTCCTCTCTTCAGGTGGCGGATTTGGACTCGTAGAAAGTCCGCGCGGGCGATCGCAGAGCGTATACGAGAGGGCGAGAAACGAGGAAAAGCGGTGGAATCATTAAAGCGGAATATTAATTCGACATGCTGATAGCTCGTTATTATATAATTCAATCGTGCACGGTATCTCGTGCTTGACGAGGAGGACCACCTCCGGAGTTTTAACAACTCGAAATACGCTTGATCGCCGTGTGCGCGATTAAACGCCCTCGTTCTCGAGGACGTCATAATAAGCACGGGCGAGGAAATGCGTTCGGGTGAGACACCAGAAATTTTGCGTCCCACACACGATGTATTTGGGAAATGATCCCGTGATGATTCCGTAATTGTAGTCGTCAACCGAGTCGATCCCCCAATCTCGTGTCCCCCGCAGCCGTGTATTGCACCGGATAAACGTTTGGCCGGCGAATTATCAAAAATTCGCCAGTTCGCAGTTTAATTCTTGCGCAAAAAGGAATATATATGTTTATCGGGCTCGGCTTTTATTAAACGCGCGGGGCGGGAATGATGGCAAATTACGTAAAATCGATTGCGATTCCGGTCTCGCGGTCTCCAAAACGTCGTCGATTACCGTCCAAATTATACGGTGGGTAGATTTATGATTTCGAGATAATTTTCGGCGCGGGAGCGCAAACAGAATTAGTAACGTAGAATTATCTGGCGCGATATTATTTATAATAATGACATTAGCGCGCGCCTGTATTCCGATGCTCCCAAAGATTTACGATCGGGACCACCGAGGAGTACCTCTCTGACACACTTTCGTAATGCGAGGTAGAAAGTACGGTGCCGTCGTGTTTACAAAATGCGCGATACAATCGTACCTTTCGATTCGATACGTAGCAAGCGTAAACACTCTAAATATGTTTTCCCGCGGATCGATCTGACACGCGCCTGGGTCGCGATTCCCCCTCGCACGTGCGCGCCACCCTCCAGATGCCCCTTACGCACCCCACCCCTCGATGGTTTCAACGTCGATGACTTGACTCTCGAATCGAAGGGCATTATCGCGTACGGACAATTCCGCGTATCTGAAACATCGAGTGCCAAGCCAGCATGTGAGTATCAATATTAAATCTCTATTAAATTTAATTAGTCATTTAAAAAAAGAGATTCTCTCAAGAAGAAAAGTTCAGAAATCTCCTAATATATATATATATATATATATATATAACTCGGATATAATTTCGTCAGTTTAGACGAGATGTGCAGTTAGGTTTCTCGCACGGGGCGCAAAAGACGCCGTCGATCGGCGAACGCCGAGATGTATTTCGCGCGTTGCATCCGAATCGAATAAGCCGCAGTATAACTGCGTTTCCGTGCAACTGTGTCTGGCTGTTAAGGGTAAGCCCCTGAGGTGTATCGTATATATCACGTGGCACGTGGATCCCCCGGCTTAGCGGGGGCTTACCGGAGGATTACCAGCGCATTCTGCTACTACCAGATAACACTGTGTAAGTTGTCACGAGCGTTCACACCCATTTTCAAAACGCGGCCGACCGCCTCGCCCCGCGAGCGCCCCGACCGCCCGATTGAAATAATTGAACACCCCCCGGCGGTGGCTCCTTCCCGACCCTCCTGCCTCGTTCGGCAGAAGCCCCACGCTACACGCGCTCTTTCGCCCGAGCGATCCGAGAGATCCGAAGAGATAGGCGCCGGTCTGTAATTGGATGATTTTCTTTCATGAGGAACGGTTCTGGGCCTGAGAGTAACCGATAAAACCGCGGATAAAAAGGCGCCGACTCTCGTGATTTTCTCCCTCGCTTTCCTCCTCCTCCGTTCCGAATGAATATTCCACCGCGAACCGCGTATCGTCTTGCGTAACAGTGAATTAAATTATCCGTTGCTCTTAATTTTTTAATTAGGTTGCGCAATCGAAGATCGTTGGTGAGAGCTTTACGTGGATATTCAACACTTTTGGCATTTCTGATCGCCGCGGCGAAATTAATGAATTACGTATATAGTTAATTTGCAAAGCGCGCGCAGTTACGCGCGATCTCTCGAGAAAGTGTTACGGCACTTATTTGGCTCATTTTCCTGATTTCGTTCGCGTTAATCGATCGGCGGACGGGGCTCTCTCGCGGGTAAGAAACTAAAAATCTATTTCCCTTATCGCGTATCCGCAGCTGCGAGAGAAGGCGAAGGCAATTAGACGGAGATTAGTTGCGAATTGCATGCGAGCCGCAACGGTCGACTGCAGGCAGAACTAAACGCGCGGGGGCTTTGCAACATAATTTTAGGTGAATCGTCACTGTAAAGCAATCCGTGCCTCCTGATACAGCAACTCTGAACCATCTTCTCGAGGTATCTGTCTATACTCCTCGCGTCTTAATTGGGTGATTTTTGCAACATTCGCGACTATTCCCGATACAAAGTTGTCGCGCCTGGATGAAACGCGCCGCATATTCTCGCAGCCACACGTCGAACAATTAAGATAATTAACCCTATAACTCTTCCCGATAACGATCCGGAATTAAGCCGAGATTTAAGATTACGATCCCCGGACGGGGGCCCTAATGAATACGCGCGCGGCGCTAAAGGATTGAATTTAGGAAAGAGCGACTTTTGCGAACAACCGGCCGCGCCGCGTCAGTGGCGATAAAGCGATAACGCTCGCTCTCTATGGATCGCGCGCGCGTTGAAACTCACCGTTGTATATCTGGCCGTGTCATTCCCGGCGCTGGATTGAAAATCGCTTAATTTCCGTCGGGTGCTCGCATTAGCCTCCAATTCTCTACGGTAATTGGACCAATCTCGATGCAGAGCACTCTCTCTCTCTCTCTCTCTCTCTCTCTCTCTCTCTCCCTCTCTCTCTCCCCCATGTGCAGATTAACGCGCGCGCGACTTATTTGCATGGCCTCATTTGAGATGTTCGAGTGTGAAAACTGATTATGTACTCCCGCCCGAAGTGAGAAAGAGGATGGGGTGGTGATTCAGCGCGTCCCGCGCGCGAGGGCGACCGTTTCTTAAAACGTCTTAACTAACCGATAAAGGCCGCCGGCCTCTTCCTCTCTCGCGCCATAATTGGACGATTTCCGCGAGTCGATACAAAATTGCAGGTTGGCGAACCGCCTCGTGCAATCCTCGGCGCGGCGGCCACTTGGCCGTCTCCTTTGGCCGCCGCAATTAATTTAATTAACGCGCTCAGCTCGAATAACGGCGTGACGCGTTGCAATTGAGTTATGGGAGCTTCTCAATCTAATTGTAATTCTTTTGTGAATCAGCGGCGATAACAGAGACGGAAATGATCTCGAACGGATCGTTCTTGCGAAGCATAACGTTCCGCAGGACGATAGTTTACTGGCGAGGCACAAACCGCAATTTCGAGAAACGTTCCACTCGGTATACTCGACTCCGTATCCCCGCGCGCGCGCCCGAAGGAAGGGATTGTTTTATTTTTGCGGTCCAGGAGGAGAGTGCGTGCAGGCGCGAGTAGAACGTCTTAACTATCCAATCAGGCCGGCGGTATTTCTTCCCGTGCCATAATTGGATGATTCTCGCGACGTGTATACGTGTGTCCCGGGTGCAATCACTCTCTTTTGGACCACAAAACTGCTGGCGGTCCGGCAAAACGCGCGGGGCCGCTTTATGCACCCGCCTCGGAATTGGCCGTACCACAGTGTTCGGCCACGATCGTTTCTTTCTTTCCGCAGAAACGTCCGCGAGCACGGCGGGAGCGAGTTCGAACAATTTTAATTCCTCGCGACCGCAGCAGCGGGAAGAGATCGGCGTGGACCGGGAGGAGAGAAGAAAACGGAAAGACCACAGTTGGCAAATAATTCGGCATTCGGTTGCTTGTAAACGTCAAAAGTTTTGCAAAAGAAATATTTACAATATTTAAATAAATATCTTATTGAAGGAATTTCCACAGTAAAATATTTTAATACAATTATTTAATACACGAGTGAGCGCGATAATGATAGGATCGATGTATTACGAATGTACAGAGAGAATTGCGTGATATTTTGCGCGTCAATCTTAAATACATCGCTGCCAGCAAAAAAGGGACAGACAGGATTGGTTCGTTTTATTCCTTTTTGTAAGATCTGGATCGCACGGCCAGTCGTTTCTCCAATCATACGGCCCCCGTTTTTAATTGATATCGCGGGGATCAGATAGCTTTTAAATCCATGATAAATTTTGATCACACGAGATTTACGAACTCATCCCGTCCACTCGATCTCTGATCGCTCATCGTTCTAGTTCTGAAAATTTAGCGGTGCAATCTGGTAACTTTATAGTCACTATCAGTTTACTCGAATTTACGAGATGACAGACGTACATCGTCGACCTAAATTTGGAGTTGATCTCGATCATCATCTACCCTCTTACATTGGCAAGACCTCGAGTTAGGGTCCGACGTGAAAAATGCAGAATCGTCGTGGGGTGATTACTATCGGATGGATGTTCCGAGAGATACCGATCAAATCGTGTCTGTTGATCATGTTCCGATAGTTTACATGTAACGCCTTTGGCAAGTTAAGATTTCTCAAGTGCAGATAACGAGACAGCGGGTCCACCATTTAACAAAAAATGCCAGACATTTCTGTATATCCGCTTTGGATCTTCCTGGAACGGCGGCAACTGCGTTTTGGTCCTTATTGGCCTTTCTGCTCGTATCAAGATTTTATGTCGAAGAATCTTTACCTCATTTTCTCTAAGGTGAAAAATATTTAATTCGACCGTGATTACAAAAACTGTGTCTTTTTTTTTTACGAGAGAATTATTTGTCGGGTTGAATATACAAGATATTTATGCTGCACTTTATATAACTTTTTTCAAGGAGTTGCAGGAATTGCGGGATGGAAATTAACCTAAAATTTAGTCCTCCTGATAATTAACCTCGATATTAAATCTGTTCCTGTTATGTGGAACGAACACGCAATGCACTTTGGTGTGAATCTGTTAACCGAGATTTTCCGGGACACGCATACGCCTTGCTATACCAGCGACAAGCCCGTTTCTCTTACCGTACTTACCGAGTCCGTCCCTCGCGAGCACCTGTACGTGCCCAATCAAACTCGAATTCGCCGAGGGAGAGGCATCGCATATATCTCCCTTAACACGAGCCGAAAAGCGAGGAGGCGGCGGCGGTGGTGCCCGGACAGAATGAGCGAACGGAAGAAGGAGATGGAGCGAGGGAAGAGGGAAGGAGGGGACGAGAGAGAGAGAGAAAGAAAGAGAGAAAGGTACAAGCGTGTGTAAGTAAGGGAGCAGCTCGGGGCGACTTAACGAGAGAGTAAGGAGAGGCAACCGCGACCGCTCGGTCAGGCCCCAGAGGCAGCAGACACCGGCAAATTGGGCCGACATATTTTAGGCCCCGATCCATTTGCAGTTTCGACGTAAAACCAGTCGTTGGAATCCGGCCGCGGACGCGAAATTTTTACGAAACGCCTAAGGAGCGATTCCCTGCCTTTGCTCTCCGCTCCATCCTCCCTCTCCCTCCCCCTCGCGTCCACCGCCCGGAAATTGTCTCCCGAACGATGCGTGCGATTTCGAGATTACCTCGTGTCAATGACTCGATGGGGGTATTCTGAAACCAACTAACAATAGCGTGGAAGATGGAGAAAGGCGTGTGAGAGGACCACGAACGGAGGCAGAATAAATTTGACGTATACAATTTTTGCCTGGAAACTCTTATAAACTTCACTCATCGTTTCTATCACCTTTATGTTGCATATACGTAATGAAAATTTTTCAGAAATCAGACTCACTAATTCAGAGATTTAGAAATGCGCGATTATCAATTTTATGTCATCAAATATTTTTAATATGATAAAGTTATAAAAGATGCTTATTTCTAAACTAATAACATTTAAATGCCACGATAATAAAGTATAAATATAAAATTTATTTGCTATTATTAAAATAAACCGTAAATTAAATATGGATTGAAAGTGTAACATAGATTAAAGTTTTTCGTTATTAATTTATTACATTTTTAATTATTGCGTCAGATATACGTCGTTTTATGTTGACAATTCGTTGACACGCCATTCATGCATTATCCACCTGGAAAATATTCTGGCTTTAGTTCATCGGGATTTAGTTTGTCGAAAAATATTTCTCTCAACCTCACAGTATATTTCAGAAACTTCGGCAAAACGAATTGTCCCCTTTATAATTACGGCAAATTTTAACATATTATCTACAAATGTGTCAAATTAAGAGAGAATATCTAAGGCATAATTATATTGGCAATGAAAATTTTTATTTGAAAATTTTTATTTTGAATATTTCGAAAAGGTACGATAAAAAATGTATAATCGGTCGCCGTACTCCGGTCTTTTTTTCCCAAAGAATAATCGAAATATCCGGATCTACTAATTGTTCCCCGACGCAAATCTTCAATTGGTTTTTTTTCCTGCAAGCTGTTAATATTTAGCTTTCGTGTCGTACACGTATCGCGGTATTGCTTACGTTTGATTAAACCCTAGAAGAGAGTACTTTCCGCAGGTAAAACGATGCGCCACGGTTTGCGCAGCGTTTTACGTAATCTCGATCGTCGCTCCTCCGCTCCGAGGATCCGGTATACCGCCTGTATAAACAGCTTAATGGCGTAATTGGCGTAATTATCAATCGCGGGTAGTTTTGCGGTCGTCGCGGGAAAGTAACGCGCGCGCATAATGGCATCGTACACGCACGGGCGCTCGTGCACGCACGTACGTACGCACGCACGTACGCCGGTGTGTGCGTGGAGAACCCGCCGCACACGGTCCTCGGCGCGGATATAGGGACGACCTACGGGACCCCCGCGGCGCGCGCGCGCTATAGGCCGGACCCGTGGAGTGTGACATTGGCGCATCTGGCAGCGTCCATGAAACATTATTACTTACACGTCACCGTGATAATGTATTAACCATAAAGGTGATCTGTGTTTACGACATCGCGGACGTCGTCCGTAGTCGATGTAACCTTTTACCGCGTAGGGTCGTATACCGGATGATTCTCATGGCTCTCTCGCATTCGGCGAGAGAGAAGGATTTTCGCCAGATTGAAAGAAGACTTTCTCTTCGCGGCGCCTGATTTTGAGCGATTAATAATTTTCCTCTTCGTCGACTTCTTATCCAATCAAATCTGCGTAAATCTATAAGAAATTTTGTAGGAGCTATCGCGTCGATTATCATTTTATTGAAACGTTTACGATGAATATAAGTCGGATCCTCTTTTCCTCTTTTTCTCGAGCCCGGGGAAATGATAGGAGCATGTCGCGGGGTTTCTTTCAAAGCCGGCGCGCTGGCTCGCTCGAAAGTATCGCATGTAAATTGTACTTTATTGGCTAGTAAATTGATTCGCAACTCTGTTGGCGGCGACTTCACCGCAAACTGCTTGGCGGACGTACCGTCCGCGACTTGTGACTAGGACATTAAACCGAACCGAACATTTGTAATTACGGCGACTGCGCGTACTCGTTACCCGCGCTGCGTGTAGAATTTAGCGCTTACGTCACAAAAAAAAACCTTTTTAGTTATCTTTAAGGATTATTGCTCCGCATGATATATTTCATCCGATAATGTCAGCGGATAGGCGACCGCGTCGACAGATTGCAGTGCAAAGGAAAAAAAAATCGAATGCGACGCACTAAATGATTTTCGCATCCTGCGTGCGCAAATCGTCGCCATAATCGCCAACATCGATCTGCGTAATCACATGACGCTTCAACAAAATGCCAAGTATAATCAATTATTATCATTATCGGCTACCAGCGCCTGTTTAACGTTACGTTCCTCAATAAGTCATCCGCGCGAGCGGATTAGCCGGTCGAAGCCGATTGCACGCCGCACAAGCCGCCGCGAGCCGCCCGAGCGCAACGAATGACTCGCGGCTACCGTTCGGAGCGATCGTCGTCTCGGTAACGGGGAACGTCGTGTCGATCCGCGCGGTCGCAATCCGCAGGATTTATGCCCGCCGCGTATATACCGCCTACCTTTTTGTGCCACACCTGCTTCGCGCCCGTTTATCGTCGGGGGGCCATCTAACGCAAGCGCGGCCGATTGTCCCCGGAGAATTACGCACGTGCGATACCGCGAGATATGACTCACAAAAGGGCCGCGCCGCCGCACCGGCGAGCCGCACCAAAATCGGAATCTGGACGCGATCCCTTAAGCGGATCAGGTCGCGCGCCGGAAAAAGACAGGTAGAAATCGATGTTATCTGACGACAAACGACGATGGCGACGACGACGACGATGACGACGACGACGACGACGACGACGACTATCCGTTCCGATGAGGCGACAAAAAGCGAGAATCCGACTATACGGCATACCTACCGAGACGTACTTAAACGGGGGGGGAGGTAGCGAGTAATTTAGTGCCCGATCGCGGGGAGGGAGGGGAGGAAGCGGAGGAAGGAGTGAGGGGGCGAAAAAGGCACGACGGAGAGAGGAACGACTCGATACTCGGAAAATTACTTGTGCCGTTTATTACGCATTTCCGTGTAATGGCTCAATTATCCGTGTTTTTGTCGAAAGACGATCCGGCGCGCGGAACGATCGCGCCGCGATTATTCGCGCTCCTTCCTATACATTTTTGGAACGAACGTTTCGAGTGGAGAAACGTATAAGGGCGATCGCGGACATCATTTTTCGGACGTGCAAATCTTTTTGTTCGCACATATCGTCACTAGGGAGCCATAAAGATCACTTTTTGCTACCGCTCGGACCACGATTCCGGCGAGGGCCGCCTCGGTGTCCCGGGCAGATTCACCTGCTGGGTTTACCCAGCGCGAATGTCTCGCGCTATCGATGAAACGAGGACGGTAAATAACAAAAAAGTCGATAATCTAGATATCTCGGACCATCAGAATTCATGGAATGACTCTACTATAGTGGCCCGCAACTGGGTGGGCTCGCAACTGCAGCATGTTCGTTGAATCCTACAACTCCTAAGCTAAATAAGAGAAGTGTATAAACCTTTCCTCTTTTTGGACTCCTCTGACTCCTTTATCAAAATCGCTCTCGGTCTGATCGCCTATTAGTTAAAAATGCAAATGTTGGTCTTTAGAAAGTGGCTCGCCGACGTGATAAGGAGTCGGCACCAGGTGCAAAACGCACGTCACGAGACAACGGCACACTCTTCTCCACTTGATCTCTTTTCTCTCTCCTTTTTTTTTACGCGACATGAGCGTGCGTATTCCTAAACGGGCTCACCTTGAAATGTTTAAAAACGCTGCGTCGATTTCACAACCAAGCTATAGTTGTGAAATCGATAGATTTGTTATCATCAGCCTCATCTGCGCGCATAATTTAGGATCGCAATCGCACATCGCAATGCTCTCTCTTTCTCTTTGTATTTAACGTGTTAAACTTTCCGATCTCTCGAAGAACACTCATTTTCTCAAGAGCATGATTTATACAATATTTCTGCAGTCTCAGCAAGAAGTGTCGTTTTCATTAGTCTTTTACACTGCACGATTTAATTTAAGTTAAAAAAAATTTATATATATATATAGATTGCGTAAAAGCTGCATTTCTTTGATCTCTATGTTTCTTTACTCGCGAAACTTTGAGCATTATCGGACTACACCGAATTAATTTGGGAGATTTCTCGACGATTAACACGCGCAGCGACGGGCTCTCGGGCAAGCCTCACGTTGTTCGATTCGCGACGATCAACCTCGCCCGTCTCCGCCGTCAGTTTTGCGCAGTAAACGTTCCTGAAAATCGACGCGCACGGGGGCCGCTCGGTTACATTCCAATTAAAGTCGCTGGTTATCATACATTCAATTAGCATAACTCATATGAAGGCCATAACGAAGCGGGTCCGGGCGCAAAAACCTTCTTAGTCAAAGAGCCGAGGCATAAAACCCGTGAGAGAGGGAGAAGGAAAGAGGGAGAGAGAGAGAGAGCGCGACCGAGAGCGATCAACGCACGCGTGTGCGCGCGCGCGCAAACGTGAACGTAAAGGCGTTAAGACCGCGGATAAGAAGAAGGAGGAAGGTGAAGAAATAAATGAGACGAGGAGGAGAGAGAAAGAGAGACGTATGAGTGTGCGTGGCACCGTTTGTCGCCGTGGCGCGGCTCGCGGTCGTTACAAATGCTCAACGACAACGACGAGAACTTAGCGACCCTCGATCGTCGCGCGTCGATTCGAGACGACCGGATTGATGTCTTCTTTCAAGTCGCACGTTGCGTCGATATATAGCGTCGTCAATCGTTCACGCAGAACCGCGTCACGTCCGTGACTTGGGAAGGAAATCGGTACGGGACATCGGCACAGAAAACGATTAAAAATAATTCTCTCTTATACAGATCTCGATGTATTTATGGAATTATTTGTGAACGTATAATAAAAAAAAGTGTCTCAGATTCTTTAATTATCTCCATTTTAGAACTACCGAACTCCATTTTAGAACTCCCAAACTTTTCTATATGCGTGGATTTTTCAGTTTTAAGTAATAAAAGAGAATAACGTCTTACAACAAATAATGACTAATTTTTATAAAATACAATTTTTAAGAGCTTATTTTTTGCGCTTTGGCGATTAACGCGGAAAGTTAGCTTCGCGTCGCCTGCCGGATGCCGCCTACGACAGTAAATTCGGTTCGGTCGAGATTAAGAGCCGAGGGAAAAGAGGGTGGAAGGGAGATACAAAAACAGGGAGACACGCGTTTACCTATATACCCCGTGGTCACCTGTCTCAATAAATATCCGGCTTACAACGGTGGCTCCCGAGCCGTGGAGCACGTGCGAGAAGATCGAGCGATCCCCGGCGATGTTGCGACGTCCGGCTCGCCGAGGAGATCGGATTAATCGATCGGGAGTACCGATGGCGATCGCGGCGCTCTCCCGCACGCGCGTCCCGGGACAGGCTCGATTTCTTAATTAGCCCCGAACAATCCGTCTAACAGATCGACCGTTCCCGTTTGTCTTTTCCTTCCTATACCCGCGCCAGCTGCGCGCCTCTCGATATATCCTCCTCCCGCCGATCCCGCGCCGCGTGTCATATTCTTTTTTCTCCTCTCCGCCCGGACGTGCTAACTGCCTCTCTCTAAATAATAAATTAGCCGCATTCGCTGGCCGCAAACTCATCTTCATCCCCCCGCGACTGTTTGTCTTGCGGTGAACCGCGAACGTCGCTCGGTCCAGAGCTAGCCAGGCTTTGAGCCTGATTATTTTCGAAGAAACGATCCTTGTTATTATTAGAGCTTTGAAAAGATTTTCGAAATCTCGTGGTTCGTTCGACACATCTGGCTAGTGCAGGGCCGCTATATCAGCGATAACTGGCAAGGAGGAAAGGAGCGAAGTTCTCTGTGAGTCTGTCGAAACAGAACGGAGGAATCTCTCGGTGCTGCGCGCGGCGCATTTCTGCACGACACTTATACGACTCGGACGAGCGGTATTGCCCGACGCCAGGTCCTATGCATGAGTAATGCAATAATCGAGCGAGTGAGTCGTCTCGTCCCGGCCGGTCCCGTCCCGTCTCGTCTCGTCTCGTCTCACCTCGGTTCGCAGGGTTCGCCTATAAAACGCGAATGCGAGCCAGCCTCGTAATTACTGTGGAAGTGACTGGTTACTGGTTAACGCTCCGGTCGTCCGGGGGTTTACCGCGGCCCCACGGTTCATCGGCTCGATTGGCTGCCACCTAACGGAGCGACGAGCGTGAGCGCGCGCGCGCGCGCGCGCGCGCTCGCCAGTGTAAATCGAGAGGCCATTACGCGCCGTGGCAAAAATGTAATGAGGTATTACGCCGCCACGGCGGCTCCTTTTAACGAGGTGAGGCGAGAGGGCCGTGAGCGAAAGGGAGTCACCGGCCGCGCTTTTCCCCTTGTCGCCGAAACCAATCCAGGCGAATTTAATGCGCCTGTGCGCCAATTGCGTACGAGCATTGTCCTCTTCTCCAACTCTGTAAGTCGATGACTTGTTGTACTCGCCGCACCGTAGCAGCGATTCGTACAGGACGAATGGACGTTTGGTCGTTTGCCCATGCTCGTGAGGAGCCGTTATCGGAGCGTCGTTTCGCCTGACACGGTTACAAGCGTTACAACCCGGGAAGAAACGGTTTACGGAAATTTTCGTTCCTTTATGATTCCCGGGAATACAGGGTATCCGATATTACCTCGCTTCCTTGAATGACAGTTTCAATCGGTTGAGATTATGCCCGCAAAAAGAACCGTTAGGGCCATAAACGTCACGCATACTGCCGTTCCATTACTCGTACTTCCGCGCGGCTTGACGAAAAATATCTTCAGCGGATCTTGCGACACTTGCTATTTGGAAATATAGATGTGCGTAGGAAAACTTGTAGAAAGTATAAGATACTCGCAAAATTATATCGCAAAATTATTAAATTTCTTGCCTCCAATCTTTATACGTATAATTGGTACTGTAACAATTAATAGTACTCCTTAAAATAATATTTTTTTTGCAATAATCGTCTCTTAAAATTAATGAAAGTACAGTTTTGTTATTAATTTAATTTCCCGAAATTCAGCAAAATTCAGCTTTTCTTTTCTAATTGCTTATAATTCGAAAATTATCTGTGCCTCTGTGAGGAGAGAACATCAATTTTCAAATCAGCATACATATTTTTAAAAAATCGGTCGCTTTAACGCATTCCGTATATTGTAAATGTTTTCCAATGTTAAACTCTTAAATTACTCCATTTGGGAATGAAATCTGGGACAGTCATGTAATGGTAATTCCGTTGATTATCGTGACTCTGTTTGTTTTCCCGTTCAAGTGTGTCATTATAGTGATTTAGGACGAGTTTTCGTGTAGACGTGTACCGATTCACGTACTCGTATACGCGCGCGCGATCGTAATGTAGCCACGACATGCAAACGAACTCGGAGAAATCGGAGCGAATCGCGACGGGCCGGTAAGTGATTTCGGCAATTAAGAAATTAACTGATAATCGAGTGTCAATATCTGCGCCAGAACACGGTATCCGGTACGTACATGCACATCGTAATTAAGCGAGCGCACTCGCTCGGGCGCTGCGTGCGCCCAGCTTTGAACTTTCGTAATTGATTGCTCCGTAATTGCCGGGCTTCTTTCGTCTTTCGGGGAAAACAGGTGCAACGGCAAGGCCGAAAAATGTATTAAGAATAAGCCGTTGCATCGCCACGCCAAGTTACGACTGCACGACTGCAGAATCGTATACGCGAGTCGCCTAACTGTCTGTCTACAAGGAGAGATATTGTATATATTTTCTTTTAAATATCTCATTTTATCTAAAAACGTTACACACGAGAGAACTTTCGTGGTTATTGTAAGTTTAAGGGATCTGCGCTAAACGACGCCCTTTATCTGAAAATGACGTATAACTTGGCTTTGATTTGTGTCGAGCCTGCAATTACGATTAAATAAATGCAAGTGCCGATCTCGTAATTGGCCGCGATTTAATCGCGGCGCACTTTGCACGCGTCCCGTCGGCGAATGTTGTACACTTTTAATTCCCGGATTGACTCGCGATTATTTAAGGTGCGCACAGGTGCTCTTCCACGTTTCGCAACGCGAAATCACCTTGCGGGCTTGCTCGCAAGTGAAATCCCCATAAATGCAATCTGGCGCAAAAGATAAGTAATGAAATTACGATACAGGAGCGTTGCGGAATCCAATTAAGTATCGGGTAATGATAGGGACTCGATATGTCCACGCATACATGTCTGAAATTATATCTGGTGTAATCTCGGCGTGCAAACAAGGTAGCGCGTTACAAAGACACCGAAAAAGTACATATTGTTTACAAAATTTACGCGGGGAAAAGCGATAAGATAGTATGATTTTATGTACAATTTTATTCTCTCGGATATTTCGTGGATGGACGATTCTCATACGATTTTCTTGATCTCAACACAATAAATTAATCGTCCTTCCCGAGAAATGTTATACGCACGGATCTCCGGCACCTTTAATGGTATCGAAAAGCCGATCCGGAGAAGCTTGTCCACAAGAAGAAAATCGGTTCGTCTCTACGATGCAGCATGGAAGAAACATCCGAGGAAAAAGAAGATGCGAGAAGAAATGGCACGGAGGTGACGGCTGAACGGTTGAAACGACTGTAATCAATCTCGACGTAATTACGTGTCGTTAAAAAAACGTGAATAATATTTAGTAGGTATTACTTGAATCTCACTCGCACGGCTATAATCGATGTTTAATGATTATTAATCGTTTATGCGTACGTTAAAGATTGTATTCATGACATTTATATTCATTTACAATTGAATTTTTGCGTTAATTGAAGTAGCAGATGAGACGTTTATTGCCTTTTTAAAAGAACATTTATGTTCAAGTTAACAAACGAGGGAGAGCGACGCGAGATAATTAATTTTAAGAGTAGTTAGGGCAATACGTTAACCTATTTAAAAATACAAAGCAATATATTACATAGCAATATATTAAACAGTGTATAAATACTTTAGATTTGATGAGCGGACAGCATACGGGAATTAAAACACTACGCGGATGAAATTTTTTGCGTAACGATGGGCGTGCCGCCGCGAATCAAGCTGTACCAGCGAAATGAACGTATCCTCCGGCCGTCCTCCGACAAAGCGCGAGGAATGAAATCGATCTACTGCGTTTCTATTCGCGCTTGTTTTTTTGTAAGCAAGTATTTCCTGCAGCGGCTATTTTCTATATTTTTATCTCTCCTTTTCTAAAAAAGACGGGCAACTTTTAACCTCGATCCGCGAAAGCGAGACGCGAAATTTTTTTGCACGAGCGCGAGGCACGAAAAATTATTCTCGCACGATGTAACAGTTAAAATTGGCGGATTGTGCTAATTTGCGCGCGTTTGACACCCGATTAAGAGTTCACACACGTGTGTACTTATAGCCCTCATTCGCGAATCTCTTCGTGACGATCGCGCGAGGGAATAAACAATCGCGGTGCGTGTGTGCGCGCAGTAAATTCGAAAGTTGTTATTAAGATTATGAAGATGTTGAGATTCTGACGATAATGTCTAGATACGTTCGGCACGACGGCGGCAGCGGCGCCCCGCGTATATTCTCCTTGGCGCAGGTTTGCACAAATTGGAGCATGCCATGCAGCCTAAGTTTTTGGGGGCAAGGCGTTCTGGGCGTGCCGTCGCAAATCAGACGATCGGCAAGCGCGAGCATCGTATCTTACTTGCTTGTCTCTATCGGCGGGAGCGGTATCTGCCGTCCGTATCTGGCCCCCAGACAGAAATCGAGCAAAAAAGAAATTTCGCGTCCCACCTTTAAATTACCGGCATTTAATATCGCTCAATGAGGAAGGGTATTTTCGTTTTACGGCCGCGGCGACGCGACGAGCGCGTTATATACTTCGTGTTGCACGCGCAAACAAAGTTAATGCAAATTTCACGGTCCATTCAAAACCCACCCGGGGTACCCGCGCCCTTTTTATCGACTGCTATCAGCGATCGACTTTTTCGACGGCGTCGACTTTTTTCGCGCCGACGGAATAATATCCGGATGGAGGGATTTCAAATAACGAACGGGGCGTGCGCGAACGTATCAAATCGTATCAAAGGAGGCGAGCTGCCTCGTCCAGCCTCACCCAAGGCTTTCGATTAATATCTGCGGTGGTGCGGCCGCGCGTAGTAGAAATTCATTAAGAACCTCGCCACGATCGGCGGCTATACCGAGCACGCGCGCGACCGGTGTTTTAAAAAATGTGGCAGACGCGAGAGCTAGGATATGAGAATGGAGAAATGAACGATGAAAAAAGGGAGCGCGCGCTTAAAAGGGAGGCGGCGAAGATAAGAAACACGGGAGCGTTTAGCATCTGCCTATACAATAATGAAGCACGGAGGTTGTACGAAACAAAACGCGCGTACGTCTCGCGCGATGTTTTGCCCCGCGAGACCGAGGGGTCTGATTTGTAATTTATTGCTTTATTGCGAGAGGGTGCGAGGACAGCGTAATTAACACGTAAATACAGTCGCGTCTCGTGGTACCCATCAGGTGTGCCGCGCGAGAAACCTTCCCTTTTTTTTGGATGTGTGTCATCAATATGCATCCGTCGATGACTCATCGATACGTATCATAATCGCATATCACATTAAGCCCGATGTTCAAAGCCCTTTAAAACGTTTGCTTTCGTTTGCTTTCGACACGTGAGATGCATGGATTGACGGATTATCAACGTACATATACACGCGAACCTGTTCACGTTCGCGTGTGAACAAAAAATAGGTTTCTTTCTTTAGTTTTAACGTAGTGCACTCTTGCAACTTCATTATTTATTTTAATTTTCGCCGCAAACGCGGGTGTGAGCGGAAAGTTCGCGGTCTACCTATCTTTTGAGAAATAGCTATTATCCCTTCAGAGGGATCATTAAGGTGTCGCCCAAAGTCGCCAAAAACGCGCCGGATTACTTTACGATTAGACACGGTCGAGGAAAGATCGATGGCTGCTCGTCCCTCTTGGCCTCGTTTACTCTGCCCCAAGAATTCGGAGGTAATTAATTTCAAACAACATTTCTTTCGCCCGTATGGCAAGCGCGATCGCCGTACGCCGACGAGATAAGGCTGCAATCTCCCGAACATTCGGGAGTCGCTTCTTTCCATAATCAGCCGCCGAAAGATACGAGCGGACGACGATTTGTTTATTTCGGAGATAGCCGTAAACGGCAGCGACGGCGGTGGCGCGGCGGCGCAATTTTGATACTCCGAACAGAGCGGTTCGGCAAACAGTCGGCGATAACCGCGATGTAATTTTCGCGCGATAAACGGCCGCAACGCGCGCATTTCGTTACCCTCGTTCAGGCGATTTTCGGGACCGCAGCCTTTAACGACGCGGACCCACGATTCCGCTTTGGCGCTGCGAGGTGTTGCGCTAAGCACCGTCCTCTCGCCGCGATTGTTTTTGCGCCCGTTTTCTGGCACACGGCCCGGTAATTGGCGAGGAGGGCCTGCCCCCTTTCTTTTTACGATTCCACCCTTGCCGCGAACACACCTCTCTCTTTACCCCCGCATCCTCCCCGGAGGAAGGATGCGTCTTGCATTTCGTACCGTGAACCAGCCGTAAAAACAATTACGACCTCGGACGATCGCGTTACAATGGCAAACGGTCCGACTCGAAAACTGAATCAGCGCATTTGCTCGACTGTCGAAATTTCTTCACAGTCGATGCAGATGTCAAAACAGTTTGCGTTACAAATATACAATTGAGTAAACTGAGTCTGGCTGTGCTTATATTACAATTAATTTAACGCATTGGCCGCTATAATGTTATTCATGTATGAATGACGCTCAATTTTGAATTTATGAAAAACAGGAAGCCTATAACGCACTTTTTGTCATGATTAATTTTTTCGCTATAAAACATCATTTATTTTAACCTATTTTGGGTTAAAATATTATTGTAATATTTTTGAACTTACAAATTTCGTGTCGTCTGAATTGAGACTATCTATACTTAATGGAAACAAGAAAGATATCGTTTATATCGTGGCAGTCAATATGTTAAAATAATGTATATCTCGCTTATTTTATTACGATTTATCTTCCGCAGACAAGTGTGATTTGCTCTTCACATATAAGAATTTCATAACTATTATTTGATACCCACTATGTACGTTTCAAAGTTGAAGCTTCGCACTATAATGCACATTTATCTTCAAGAATTATTTAGATCAATTTTGCATACGCAACATTTTAGATAGAATGTCCCTCTTAATGTATATTTTTTGTTACAAATTCATTTATTGACTATTTCTTTGATTTTATTCAAATCAAAATTTATGTAAAATTAAAAGAAAGATTCAAGCCTGAAGGGATTAAAAAAAAAATAGGAACATGTTACATACGAATCGTTTTCTTTGCAATTTTTGTATAGGTTGCTTTTGCCCTTCAGGGATTTAGTTTCAGAGCGATGCAAGAAAAACGACGGGATAAATAGGATGAACTGTTTGTATAACGAAGCTACGGACCGACAGACAGAGAATGAGGCACCGCCCATTATTGGCACCTGCTGCCGGGATAATAAAGCAATTGCTCGCAATTATCGAAATTCTCCGCTCGCCGCTCCGAGCGCTCGGTTTCCCCGAAACCGCGCGCTCAAATAACAAAAATTTTTTCCACGCGTTCGTGGAGATTTGCGCGGCACCTGCGACGGCCGCGGTATCGTATAGTCCACCAACAGCTTTTGCAAAAAAAAACAAAAAAACAAACAATCTGCGATTCGAAAGCCTCGTTTTGGTCTGACGTCTCGTGAAATAAATATTTCATGTATCGTTCACATAAATTTCTCACGTTGTTTCTAGACAAATGTGACAGTGTCAGTTAATTTTTAAACGGCATTTGGATTTTATAAAGGACGTGCACCATCAGTTTTAGACAGTATCAATTAATTTTTAAAGCAGCGTGTGCGGGGATTTAACTTCAAATCGACTCGCTGAAATTCAAACCGCGGTCGCGTTTTACGTTTAAGGGTGAAAGGCAGGCGAGCGCGGTCGGCGCGCGGCGGCGGAGAATGTCAAGTGTGTTGCCCGTGGGGAAGAAATGGCGAGGTGGTGGTGCATCTACTACGTGGGAATGATCGTTACGTCGTGCGTTACTCCCTCGACGTCGATCAAGCCGACGGATTACGCATGTCCTGGCAGCTGCGCATCCTTCCTGGGCGTTCCAAAGAGGCCGCCAATCGGCGAAACCCCCTAATACCATCCATCCGGCGGGTCGGCCAATGACAGGGCCGGGGTGTATCAGCGCGGGTGTCATCGGGCCACTCAGACCGCGCGATATTATCATCGTCGTTAAGAGAGCCGGGGAGATCCGGCGGGGCGGCCGGCGCGCGGGGTCGGCAGGGGAGACGTGGGACGCGGAGAGGGTGGTGGTGATGTACGTTGGTCATCGATCCTACGACTCTGGGAATCGACGCTGCCTCAGGGTAGCTTTGACCGGAATTCGAAGCTCGATATCTGACGGACGGGGTAAGTAAGTGGAAGAGGGCGTACGTAACAGTTTAATCCAGCCGCCAGCCATATCCGTTGATACTCGCGCGTAATGTGCGGCCAAAAATGGTACGCTATTCGCGAATGATAATTTAGTTTATCTTTACGCGATGCCGCACGGCCGCTACATACGCGGGGAACGCCAACGAATTCCCAAAAAGTGACTTTGCGGAAAAATCATTAGCTGTTTGGGAGCGAGATCCGAGGGCTTAAAGACTCTCTTCTATACGCGTCCTCGAAGAGAGAAAGAGAGATAGAGAGTAAGGAAATCCGTTGGCCCGGCCTACCTGCCTCCGTCCTAATAGCCTTATAGAAATGGTGGGTGCACCTTGCACACTCTTTTTTTCGTAGATTCCTTATCCTCTCCGTCGCCTCTCCATAAATTACAATTTCATCCATGAGATTAATATTTGATCGAGGTGCCGCCGCCGTGAAATCTGCGGCGTTATAGCCGCGGTAAAAAGACGATTTCTAGACGAACGAAAAGGGAAGGGACGCGTTCCTAATATCTTTGATGGATCGACAGGCGGCAGCTGCATATTTTAGGTGAGATCATTTTTGAAAAAAATCAACACGAAAGAGAAACACAGGAATCTTTTCTATTTGCGAGCATCTCTCTGCGATCCTTCATTCTTTCCAATAAAATATTATACGCGTGCGGAATAAATTGATCAAACAACAATTGTATCCAAATCTCACGTGACTTTGTCAACGAAAAGACGCGCCTGGCGGAAATCTTAATGGCACCCTTCGACGTTATTACCTAATTATAACGACGAAGAATATCGGGCCCCTTTGGGGAAATATGTCGTCAGCGAAAACCGAAGTCTGTCAGATAAGCCCGGGCGGACGCAAAGGGGATGGTACTTCGAGGGTTGTGAAAATCGCTCACCTGTCCCGAAGCACACAGGACACATTCGAAGCCCAGTCAGATACGCCTCGCAACCTTCCTCCTTGGAGTATTCCGCGCGGCGGCCATAAATTAATTTGTCGTAATGATCCGATCTCTACCTTGTTAGGGGTTGTCCCGTCGCCGCTATTATGTCGAATCTGATAAGGTAATGCGGTAACGTAATTTCGTATCCTATTTTCCGTTCTCAACCGTATACGTGCGCGGATATATCTAGGTAATAATCGCCCAAATTCTTACGTCCACTTTCCGTTTTTTAACGGCTTTCACGCGAGCCGAGCAAACAAACAAAAGACGCACAAAATACGAAGACGACACATATCGACGTACGCAAAAAAGAATTAATCTGCTCTTAATCTTCAATCCAAAATGAAACTTAAGTCAGATACGTCCGTTTCTCTGACTTCAGCGAAATCAATTCTTTCCTCGTTAGAAAGAGTTAAAAAAAAAGAAAAGTAGTCGGACAAAGGTGTTGGGGAGATCCAACGGTATACATAACATTTGGACCGACCGCAACGAGTCGGAAATACATGGTTAACGGGCGATGATCCGTGAAAGAGCGCAACCTGCGCCAACATCGGGAGAGAGAGACGAGGGTGCAAGGGTATCGGGAGTCCAGGGGTCCTACAATCACTCCACGGGGGGTCGTTACAGGAAACCGGGGTACGCGGCCGAGGGTTACCCTCGTGTTTATTTGTCATTCGACACTCCAATACATTAAACGCCACGAAACTTGCGAAACGCGCTAACTCATCTTGTCAACGAGAAATTGACTCTCCGTTGAGATATGTACTCGAAACAGCATTTCGCTTGTTTTGCCTATACACGAGACAACAAACGTTCGCGGTGCTGCAGCCTCTCGAGTCTCTGTGATTCTCGAAATAATGTTTCCGTTGCCGCGCGAACGTGATCTAGAACCGGCGGGAGAAGCGAAACGAGAGCGAGAGGACGAGAGGATGATCAGCGTAGAGGCACGCGAAAGCCGAGCGAGCGGGCTAACGTTCGCGCGAGAGTATACCCGCAAATTACCATTTCTCGGCGGGACGAAACCTCTCGAATCGTGCGGATGTATACCGTCCATCCGACCTTCGCGTCCTTCGTGATCGATAAAAGACTTCCCCGAGACTCGACGAGGTATGTCGAACCATGGCATTTCGCGGATAGCCCGCTGGAGGAGAGATCGTTTTAAAATACGGCGATGCCGGCTCGCACGAGACAAGGGGTCCTGGGTATATAATTGTCGAGAAAACGATACGCCTCTTGCGTAAGAACTCAGCCAAGGACTGGACTCAAATTGCGTCCGTGCCAGGAGCTTCGCGAGGCGATCTCGTACTTCGATCTTCGTGGAATTCGTATATGGGGAGAGGGTGGGGGAGAGGGAGGACGGACTATCGATTCGTATATGGATTCTTGCGTGTCTCGACACATCCAGCCGATTACGTCTCTTCTTCAAACGGTGTTGCGGGTATTACACAACCTCTCCCGCTTACAAACATCTCGCGTGTTTAACGAACGAGACAAAGGTCCGTGTTCGCGCCATACATTTAGCGCTAAACGCGACCGCCCGCCTCTTTGTCCTATTGACATTGAACGTCACCCCTTACAGTTAGCGAGTAAAATTTAGGACCGGCCAGATTTAACGCTGAATGTTCGTTATTTTAATGTCATTTTTAGATTTAAAAAAATTTCAAATGTATATAATGCATGGAATATAGTATAAATTAGTTTGTCATTTAATTTAACAGATAACCTAACAGATTAACCTAACAGATAATAATTAATATTGCACAGTTTGCGATGCTAAATTTTTTATGAGTTAGTAAACATGGGTGCGTGTCTTGAAATTTTTAAATACCTTGCGAGGATTCTGATAAAGAAAAAACTTTTATAGTAAGAACTGCATATGATATTGCAGGAAATATAAACCCTTAAATCAATAATGTGTAGTAACGAAAAAGGTTTATGAATTAACAGGCGTTCTCCACTTGCCACTAAGCACATTTAAGAGTAAATTAATTTGACGTTTCCATATAACGGTTATCAATTTTCTCTCTCTCTTTTCCCTATTGCTTCATAACTTTTTAATACTGGTGTTGTACCAATACCAAATTTTCAAATTCTCAATATTATCTGCCGCTATTTAGAAAAGAAAAATTAAATAATACGTCCTAAAAGATCTTCTTTATAAAATAAATTCTTTAACACTTGATACTCAAGGCTATAGTTGTGCGAAGCGCAAGCGAGCAATCGTGCTTGCACTCGCGTGCGCGTCACAGTGGAAAAGTTTCGCAGCGTCGAAGAACTTTCGACATAACACGCGGCGTGTTCTAAAGACGTATATAATTGTCACGCATAAAGGCTCTAAGATCGCGCGAATCGCACATAACAGCGATGCAAAGCGAGCGATGGATTTGAAATGAAGCGAACGTGATGGAATGAAGAAATACTTTGCGTGAAACACATCAGTATTTCGAAAAGGCGCTCGGTCAATTCTTCCGCGGGAGCGTTTTTTTAACGCGTAAATCGATACTCTCTTCGAAAAGCTATCGTTTGGCCATAGTTCGTATTATAGGATCTCGTGCGGTCCTATACGAAATACGCCGTCGCGGCGGGCCCCGCGTGGAAACCCTTTAATTACATCTACGATACGCGGCAGAGGGGGACGTCACGGAACCAACCTCCGGGAGAAAGAGCCGGCTCTCCCGACTACCCTCGCGCACGAGCGTGCGTGCGTGCGCGCGCACATGAGCGCGCGGGGGAGCGAGAGAAAGGCGGAGAGGAAGAGAGAGAGAGAGAGAGAGAGAGAAAGAGAGAACGCGATAGGGCACGAGAAGGAGGAAGGAGTAGGAGCCCTTCGGAGGAGCTTCGACGAGAAGGCAAGGCAAAGTGGTATGTACGAGGGAGAACGCGTTCTGCCCGCCCACCCCCGGGTTTTCTTTCTGTCTCTCTCTCTCGCTCTCCTTGACTTCGACGTCAACCCCTCCAATCTTGCGGCTTCTCTCTCTCTTTCTCTCTCTCTCTCTCTTTCTCTCTGTCTCCCGGCAGGGGCCACGGGCCGCGTTTCGCCGTGGGCACAACCCGGGCCACGGGCCACGAGCCACGGGCCACGCGGGCCTGCCCGATACAACATCCAGCACGCGACGACACGCTACCGTCACCTTCTCTCCCCCCCTTCTCATTCTCGGTCTCTCCCTCTCAGTCCGTTTCTCGTTTTCACGCATTCTCTCTCTCTCTCTCTCTCTTCCTCACTTCGCTGTACACACACGATGCGTACGACCGAGTCAGGGAGTAGACACGGGCGGTGGCAGAGGGTACGGGGGACCTGACCGAAAGCAAAGCCCGTAACCCCCGTTTGCGGGCCGAGCCCACTTCAGACACGCCGTGTCCTCCGCGTGGTCCACATCATCCTCCTGTTCTGACCGCCTCTCTTTCTCTCTCGCCTCCACTCTGCGCTCCCGTCTTTCTCTCTTCATCTCCTTCTCTCTTACCTCTTTCGCGCGCGCGTGTATCTCTCGCTGCGCTCTCGCGCCCTTGCCGCGCGTTCTGCTCGCGCTTGGCACAGCCCGTGCCTGTGGCCGCGCGCGTCTTCCCTCCTGCCTCCGCCTCGTCGACGCTCCACGTCCTTCTCCTCGAGCGCGTTCGCCGAGCGCGGCCGACCGCAGTTTGCGGTCTCCACCGCGAGTTTGCCCTCGCGTCGCGCGGACCTGCCACTCCGCCGGCTACCAGGAGTAACTGCACGTGCTCTCTGCGCCACGGGTACGAGAGAGGTGATGAGCGCCGGTCGTCTGCCGAGAAGAGGAGGAAACGGTCGAGGAATCGCGGGACTGCGACTTCCGGCGGTTACGGCTTTTCCCGAGAAGTCGGAAGTCCGGAGCGCGGTGGTTAGTGAGCCCAACTTAAGTGGAAGTGGAACAGCGAGGACGGATTGTTAAGAAGTCTCGACGAGGACAGTTTTGACCTGAAGGAAGATTGACCGATATAAGATTCGACATTGGGATACTGCTTCTGACGTGCGAACAGTTTACGAGTGCGATCCTGCTGACGGGACGGTTAAGACGTGATCTCGATGATTGTTCGGGCCTTTAAAGGAGCCAGGGAATGCGCGCGTTCTCCAAGTAAAGAGAGAACATCCACCTCGCGGTTTCATCAAGGACAGCCGGCCGCGGACGTTGCGGCGGCTATCGGAGCGGAATAAAAATAGAGAACGGACGACGCACGGAAGGAAGCGCCGAGATAAAGAGCGGATCATCGGTTCACACGGGGAAAGGTGGTCGTTGGGAGAAACCTTCCTGTCATCTGACGTGTCCTCGTAGGTGCACCATTATACACAATCAACCTCTCTCCCTCCCTATTTCTCTCTCTCTCTTTTTCTATCCGTCTTTCCGGCTTTCGTGTCGCATCCACGATTCCATTGCCGTGAAAGCGGAGTCACTTCCTGCGTGAAACGAGCGCGCGACGCACGCCAGGACGACGACGTTTCGCCAGGACTCGAGGCGCGGCAACGCGACGTCGTATACGTATGCAATGTCGGCGAATTGAATGGGAAAGTACGGCATATCGGGAGGAAACTGAGGTGAACGGAGAACGTGGGACATCTTCGAATGCGAAGCTATAGTTACGAGGGAGGTCCTCGAGAAGATCGAAACCCTGCCACTCGGAAGCTGAGGAGTACCAGGGACCGATACCATAAAAAAATCAACAGGTACGTACTTTAAAGGGGCTGAGATTCCCTTTTTCTCTATATATCTCGCTGGAAAACCCACCGTGATGGACGTTTCCACGTGTAATTGTGGCCGTGCACGCCCCGGCTGGATAAATAAATTGTCCCGGCGGGTTTCTTGCCCCCTAATTAGACCGATCCGCCTCGCGTCTCATTATTCGCTCGGTACCTATCGCGTTACGACGTAACGCCCGACGGTAACTCAACGTCGACTCTCATGAATGTCGATACGCCGTGTATTTGCGTATCCAGAAAAACTCACCCCTCGTCGTAATATACGAGTCGCGCATCGGCGACGAACGTCGCCGACGTAAAATCCGTGGTCGGGCTGGCGGGACGGCGATTAATGATTCTTAGCGGACGTTCAACTGTATCTACCTTTTTAAGCTATCTTGCACTTTTTTTCGAAATGTTTACTTTGATTTTAAACCTTCTTCAAGTATATATATTGTACATCTCGTTATGCATCGACGCGCTTTCCGCGATTACCGCTTGCAGTGGTTCTTGCGTATTAACGGAAAAGGTTATATACTATATATATTCCTGGCAAGCGGAAATTATTCTTCATTGAGACGCGGTAATAAAATCTCTGACCTAAATATATTACGCATCTTGAAGGTACTTCCGCGTTCGTGCGGCGCACGTGTATGCTGGCGATGCATCCTCCCCGGTATCTCGCATCGGAAATTCCCGACACTTATCGATACATGCGACGACAGATTATCTCGTGTATAAGTACCCTGTATGGCGCTCGAAATAATATAAGAAAAGAAAAAAAGAAGCCGGTCTTATCGCGCGACGGAATCGACGACGGAATCCTCGCGGTGCGTCGCGCGGAACAGATTGAAGCTGAAATCATTGGTTGCGTGTGCGTGCGTGTGTGCGATGACGCGACACGAAAATCAGCGGTGCTAATTACGCGATAATGATCCGACGGCGCGGCGACGCAGTGGGACCGCGAGGGGGCCGCGAGACAGAGACGAGAACCGAGAAGGAAGTTGCGGGGGCTCGATTGGCTTCGAGCATGAGCATGAGCGAACCCCGTGACTGTGGCGGCGACGGTGGCGGGTCGCGCGAGGAAGGAAAGGGCGGATATATACATATACTTATATTCGGTCGGGATATAAGCGATAAATATTAAAGTTCCTTATAAAGCACAAAGTTCTACCGCTCTCGTTCGCTCTCTCGCTCCTCCTCTCTCTTTCTTTCTCTCTCTTTCTCTCTCTCACTTCTTCTCTCCGCCTGCACGGTGGGGCCCTTGGCACGCCATCGCTTCATTTAAAATGCAAATTCGTCCGGATGGCGTGAACCACAGCGGCCCGAATTATTCTAATTACCCGCCCTCCCGCCCGTCCCCCACGGTCTCTTTCTCTCTCCCTCCGCCACCCGCGCCTCCCGCCGATTTTTCTTACCGCGTTCTCGAAAGCTTATCCGCTCTCGGCGGAAGCTCGAAAAATCTTGAATTTCAGAGTCAGTCCCCCTCCTCGTCGTCGGTGCGGCGCATCGACGAACGAGATAATGCCGCACGACACGATTTGCGAAAGATGAAATGAACGTTGCTCGGGCGCAGTACGTCAATGTTAACCTTGAACGTAGTTGCAGATAAAGAGCACGTAAAGCATGCGCTTGAAAATTAATTTTCCTGATTAATTTGTTAAGCGATCCTGCTAGAGAAATATAGACAAACTCGACTTCTCCGGAATTCTCTCACGACGAAATCAAGCAAGATCATTTCGACGATTCTGATTTGCACTTTCTGAATTTTTTATTCCCCCCATCAAATTGTCGCGGCAAATTGTCGCGACCAACAAAACAATTCCTAATTGGAACAGGATAATTCGATTCGAAACCGGTGGCGAGGAAAGAAGCGCCGACGACGACGACGACGACGACGAAGGGTAACCCATTCGCACGGTAGTCGCCTCTGGTATACGCATAAACGTGCAAAGTGTGCTGGAAACGAGCGTAGATTATCGCGGGTAACGTGTTCACGATCCGAGCGAGATGTCGTGCGCATGTAGGCCTAATATATTCAGATTTTTATGGCTGGTGGCGTATCGGTGATACGGCAGCGGTCGGTCGGTCGGTCGGTTCCACCCTCTCCCCCGCGGTTCCCCCGTTCGCGTTCTCCCCGACGTCGCTGCTGCGGCGGAGGCCTTCCTTCACGTACCACTTAAAGCGCGGGGTAGCCTAATGAATAAACAAAAACTAGATTTCGCTTAGGGCTTACACGTAAAAGCGTGACCTTACCGGCGATTTACCGCGACTCTGCCGCGGTTCTCAAATCGACTCGTGCTGCTCGCTCCGTTGCCGGAAATCTCATATCTGCGAATCGATCGGGAATGACCGATGGATTGAGATTTTATGTTTTTCATATAAGTGGCGTGCTTTTATTTTCTTTCTTAACGCTAAAAAATATAATTTTTATATATTTTTTAGTTATAAGAGAAAGAGATTATTAAAAAGAGGTTGTTCTATTAATGATGATTATATCAAAAATAGAAAAAAATAGAAAAACATATTTAATACAACATATTTTAAGTAAGAATATATAATATATTTAAAGAATATATATAATAATAACGTATTTTAAATAAGAATAGAAAAGGTTTCTTAATCATTCACGAATAATGACGGTCTAATAAGAATTCGAGTTGAATCTAAGAATTGGCTATAGTAGTGATCTACAATCTACATCATTTTTATAAATCTTCATTCTTATCTTTCTTTTTTCCATGGTTAATACGAGAATAAAAATTGCGCGCGTCGCGCGAGAATGCAACGCTCATTCGCAACGTTTGCATGCGTTTACGGTAGCGAGAAGAGCAAACGGTGAAAGAACGGGGAAAAAGGCAAGGGGGCGGAACACGTGTTCGCGAGAGTAACATCGGCAAAACACGTGGCACGCGAGAAACGCGACGCTCCGGCTCACCGCGGGCCCCCGGTTCGTTTGATTTATAATAATCGCTCAATCCTCATTACGGGAGGCTACCTTCATCCCCGCGGGACGCGGACCAACGAGATTGCCCGGCGAGCGTCGACGTCGGGCCGAAAGTAATCCCGCCTCGTGACAAAAAGCTCATACATTCTTCGCCGTTCGTCGTCGTCGTCGTCGAGAATCGAGCCGACAACGCGCGCGATCGTAGACCGTATATATACCTTTAACGAGTAAAACTTGACACCTTGAAATCGCAGCGCGGAGTGGAATTTAGTAGTCTTTCGAGCTGCGACGACACACGTGCAATCCGCTTTTTTCGCGAGAGGCCGAAGGCTTCGTCGCTTCGCGTGGCCGCGGATTTGCCGGATCTTTACGGATTCGTTTTACGTTTACGGGGAAAAATGTATACGTACGGAGGGAATTAATGAGAGAGACGGGGAGGACGGTGGTTAGAAATTATTTTGCCGGGGCACGTCTTTCGGGGCATGAAGAAAGAACGTACGTTCCCTCGATCGAGGATATAAATTAGCGGTTGGCTGGAAAGTGGAGTACATCGCCACGAGGACGCGGCGCGGATGATGGTTGGGCAGAAATGAGTTTTCATCAAGACTCCGCGCGGCGCACAGCCATTTCGTCTATATGGATACCCCCGCGTAACGTATGTAATAGTTACATCAGATTAGAAGCTGGGGAAGAGGAAAGGGGTCGAGCGTGTAACCAGGCCTAATGCCGGGGTAAGCATCGAGTCACGGGGGGTGGAGGCGGATCGTACTTATTACACGTATATACCTCGAAACACGTCCCCGCTGTGCCACACATACACCTGCGCGAAGGTAGGCAAGGGTAACTATACGAGGGTAAGGAGTCGCCGGTGGCCGCCGTAAGGGCGGGGGCGAGGGGTGTTTCGGTAATCGTGCATTAATTTGCATCACAAAGTACACGCCACCCGCCACGCTACGCACGCATTCCACGTAGTTTTCCGCTCGCTCCTTCTTCTGTCCGGCGCGAGTTCTCAAATCGCGATTTCTTTCTCTAGACGCCCGCGACAATCATTAGACGTCGAATCTAAACGCCTACGTTAGACGTGGGAAATGTCAGAGGGACATCGGCTGACGAGTGACTGTATATAGGAAGAGATTGCGAATCCCCGTCCACCTGGGCGCGACACGATCCAGAATTTCGTGTCGCGACGCGGTGTAATTTATGCAATTAACGTAAAAAAAAAAAAAACTGAAATATGAAAATGAAGTTGTCGGCGCGGCTCGCGAGAGCGGAGAGACCGCGCCGCGATCTCGCCGCGATCTGTTTCGGGAATGAGAGTCACGGTTTGCGGCTACCGGCGGCAATATTTTGCCGCGCTTTCCCTTATCGGTACGGTTGCATATTTAAGGGTTGCCATGTCAAGCGTCAAGCGCGCCCTTTGAATACATTTAAATTCATTAACGGCGAAGGCTATACTCCCGCCTATATACTCTATAATACGTCGCGCGGTAAGAAAACACGCACACACGGAGCGCGCACGGAGTGTGCTCGCGATACGCCACTCCGAAGGATCTAATACGGCGATGCGCATTACGTTTCACGTTGTGCATACCGTGTACCGACTTGCAGTTTGCCGTTAAAAGTCTTAAAGACCGCGTACTTGCTCTGTTTCAGATACGGCAGCACGTGATCGCTCGTCGCCATGCCGCACACTGGTGAGTAGACAACACTTGCTTTTCTCAGATTCCTTCGGATTGAAGGTATCATTCTTTCTCCGACTGAAACACACACCGTTCACAGAATGTCCCACAGGTCGCGATTTTAATTTTTACAATCACCTTCCCGACCAATTTGGAGTCGATCTTTTTTCTTGGCGAAAATGTCAGGGAGATCGTGATTTATTGCAACTTTCCAATTTTCTACGTCGTATAATCTTATAATTAAACTTCAAACCGAGATTCTGTTAAAGTGAAAAATTGACGTCTCTTAACTTAAAGAATATAATATAATTCGCTATCTGTTTATTCCCTTAAAATTTAATTTGCGAAAAAATCTTTTTCTTGAATCGCTCATTATTCAAAGATTATTGAAGTCGCGTGATTTTCACTGAGAGAAAATCGCGCGAAGCCATACAAACTAAAAAATCTATCATTAAAATCGCGAATTGTGGGATACATCTATCTGGAATTGAAAATCCTATAATATCAAGCAAAGTTTTCAATAAATTTAGTTATATAGCTTCTCGTTAATCTATGACAGCACTATTTCTAGTGCATTTCCATTTTGTCGAGAATTTTGAGAAAGTAGCGGCTAAAGGATAATCATTAAATCGCCTCAGCAGCGTACGCATAGCTGAATGCTAATTATTAATGCCGAAGAAGAGACGTCGGCACGTCGCAAACAGCAGTTAGTTTGCTAAACAGCCAATCTCACCGCGCAATTCGGTCGTCTTCGCTTCCTGATTTATGTGAGAAGGAATGTAACACATCGTTATGATTTCTCCGGGACGGGGTCAGCTACCGTCGCGTCGGCGAGATCACAGGTCGAAATCGGTGATGAAAATAAAAATTTCTGCCCTCCCCCCTCCTCCTCTTCCACGACCGAAGAGAGTCCTCCTTCTCAAGCCCGGCCGGCTCAAGGCTAAATTACGCTTTGAAAGGCAGTTTGACAGTAATTAACGAAGAATTTTATACCGCGGATCGAACGCCGACATCTATAGGCCTATTATTAAACGAGTATAATTATAATCCACCGCCTCTCCTCTCTGTTTCCCTCCTCGCTACGCTGCTCTGCCCGTGTAAAGAATCCTGCCCGGATGCCCGATCGAGCGATCAATCTTTCGCTCTTCCGGCGAGGCACACCGGCGAAGAGAAGTCGTCGAAATTAGAGAAAGTATTCCCCGTTCCGGTTTTTCGTGCGGCCTTTCGGGAATTATTAATATTGATTAACTTCGCTAATGCATAATCTTTGTTGATCATATAATTTGCGTAATGTTTTGCTGACAGTCATTAGCAGCTTTCCTAAATCACGTCGCCGCGAAGCAAAACATTACGCAAATTACACGGTCAACGTATCGAAATGATTTAGCGAAATCGTAGAAAATTTTCGATGTGGAAATGTGAAACTAACTATAACGTGGATAATTTTCAAGTTCGTTATTGCATCGAATAAAAATTATTTACAAGATTATGCTGGCTATATTTGGTCGGGCGATAACTATCGTGGTTCGTAATGCGCGCTTCGCAGATTCAATGTTACCTTTTAATTATCAGCGAGCTCATGTTACATATGTTACCTCTTAATTATCTGCAACATCCAAGTCGCGGATAATCATTGGAGCGATAAACGCTTAATAACAGCCGCCGTGGTTAACCATCTTGATATACTTCCATTTAAGGCTATCTCCCGCATGTGTTCCTTTTAAGACAGATGATGACGGGGCCGATAGCGCGCGAGCGAGCTAAACCGGTGACCGATCCGCGCCGATTCGGCATCGATTTCGAATCGGCGCATTGCGATTCCCCGGTACGACGTGTTGCTCTCGCTCTCGCTCAGAGAGAAAAAAATCTGTTAGCATGGGCGCGGATCGTGATTACAGGTAGGCAGGTGTAGAGTTTGGTTAGGGCCTAAATGGCCGGTGCGATAGCGATCGTTGTTGGCGATTGCATTAGCCGGCTAATTCTAAGCTGAGCCAGTATTATATATCTTGAGAGATATCCCTTTATGCACTCGCGAAAGGACCTTGCGCTCGTAATTTGACAATTTGCACTCTGTTGAGAAAATATAAGCGGAAACATAAGAGGAGATTAAAAATATTGATATCCTAAATAAAATTGTAATCTCTAGTATATGTAATTACTTTGAAAATTGGTCAATCAATCGTTATAAATATTCTATAAATTTTTTTTAATATAACAAAAACAGAAAAGAGAAAGAAAAAGATAGAAGAGAATCATCATATAAAGTAGATTCATACGATTCTTAAATATTTTATATTTCTTTTGGAAGAATATTAGTATTTATATTTCAAAAATAACTTTTAAATAATTTTTAAATATTTTTGAAGCATAACATAAATATATTCTTAATTTTTAATTACTTTATCAAACAATAATAATGTAATACTAAAATTAATTCTTTTAATCGTAATGAAATTTATGGCGTGCACGATTAGATAACAAGAAATTCCATACTTTTATTTCGTCGTAATTAATGTAGCTTAACAAGCTGCCTATATCTTCAGTCGACAATGGGTCAAAAGTCAAGGTTAAAACGTATTAATACGGCGAAAAAAAATTTAATTCTTTTGCTACAACAAATTTATGGAAACACATATATATATATATATATATATATATATATATATATATATATTAGTTTCAGTTTTATTTAATAAAATCTTTTTAATCTAAATTGACAGGATTTTTGCAGTATTGATTAAAGATTTAATCAAGATCTAGTAAATTAATTGATATTTTAGAAAACATGACTATTAAATATTTTGCAGTGGCAATATTTAAAAAAAATCTAAAATAAAAAAATCCAAATTTCAAATTCCAAATATAAAATCATAAAATTTGAAACTAAAATTTATAAACATTTGCTGACGTAAATAAATTGCAACTTTCCTGGCAATAATTAAGAAGAAAACAAGATAATTTGAAAAAAAATCTAATGGTTGTTCCGCGAACGGAAAGTGCACTTAAAGTACTCATCACGGTGGAAAAACTGCGCATTTAATGTAGCGTATAGCATCTATTTAATAAACTAGATCGTCCGCACATCCGACCCGCGTTTATACGAGAGAAGCGTGCGGTTTATCGCGCCTTTAATTATTGCAAACGCGTCTTTATTAACATCCGATGCCGTTATCAGAGATAACAGTAATTTCGACCGCGACTACGTTCGTACGTATAGCAGCCTATAACGTATTTCCGAGAGCGACTTTTTTTTTAACCAATTTCCATCCTGGTTCGCCGCTCTTCGCTTTGGCCCCTTTGCAGCAGATCGCGCGTTTCCGGTATTCCGATTTCCGTGCGTGCGCTTTTTGTCTCAGGTAAACGAGTGGTCCCGCGTGCTATTTATGATGCGCGCGCGGCGCGGCGCGGCCGTTACCGCGCGGTTCCATTATTTCGCGGATCCACCGGCAGATTTGCAGTTAGATAAAGACGCCATTTCGGCCGGTTTTTGCCGTAATAATAATTTGGCCCGCTGTGTGTCCGTCCGCTTGCGCGTCGCCGTCCGTCTCCCGTTGCCCGAAATGCCGTAGCGTGTATAATTTTCGTGGTGCATGCAATCGCGTCACAGAGATTGGTGTGCCCCCCGGCAGAACGAATGAAGGGCACATTAAGGGATAAATAATTAATCAATTATATGAAAATGGTTTGAGAACGAACATTAATTTAGCGGTATATGCGTAAAGCTCAAAGTCGAAGGGTTCACGTTCATTGTCAATTCGCGTTTAAACAAAGAGATCCGATCTTTATTTATTTAATTATTCTTTTTATGAGAAAAATTCTATCTCGCTCGCGGCGATGAATCGAGAGTACATGTGCGAGTATACTCGGTATAGCCGCTAATGAATAAGACACATGCGAACACGCGAGACGCGCATTCCCCGGAAGTAATTTCTCCGAAAAGTAATTTCTCCGAAAATGAGTCTTACCCGGCTGTGTGTCCCTGTCACCAATCGAAAGACCCTTAAATTATCCAATAAGGACAATCCGTCACGCCTTCGACCGGTGGTCATTATCAGCAATTCCCACTTCGTGCTATACGCCGCCGCCGCCGCTGCGAGCGTCACGTCCGTCCGTTCCTCTCCGCTCTCGCGGAGGACGTCGTCGTGAAATTGTAGGAGCGTTTCGTAATTTTCGGCCGCGGGACATGTAATGGCTCTTTCGCAGATTGCGCTTACACGAATAAACGGCTAATGGGCGCATTAATTGGAAGACGATTTTTATCTCCCAATTTAAAACTCGTATATGTACATGTATACTGCATGCATGTAATCTATTAGGAAGGGAAATTATTAGGAATTATCCCGAGATATAAAATCTCGGTGGCACATTAAAAAAACAACTCGACATCGCGAGTATAATCGCGCTGATCATTTGCTTCCACAGAGCGTGGAAGCTCGTTTCGGGGAAATACGGAGAATCACGGTCAGCGATCTCGCGATCGTCCCGTCAATTAGCCCGTAAAACGCCAAATAAAGCTCGGATTCGTGGAATCCGAGAGTAAATGCCGGTGGAAATGATTGACGAAAACCTTTTCTTTGGCCCGAATACGCGCGCGGCGGCCGCTCGGGGGAGAGATCGTTATTTCTCAAGCTGGTTCGGAGGTCTGTCGGCGTCCAGTGATCGTGGTAATGACATAATTAGTCGGCGCGGATAATAATTAGCGATCGTCCTGGTACTCGCGGCTCGCCCGTGCATCCGGACGCGTCTACGTGAAGGCGCGTGGCTTCGATTTATATAAGTCGCCCATGGCATTTATGCTTTTGGTCTTTTTTGCCCTTCTATACATATTTTCTTTCACGAGGGAGAAGCCGTCGTTAGTAACGCCGCTTCTGTGTAAGAAGCCCCCTCCCCCCCCTCTCTCTCTCTCTCTCTCTTTCTCGGCTCCGGTTACGTCGATAATGATCGCCGGGGAATAAAACCGATTATTCTCATTACGCGGCAAGTTATTATTCGTTAAACTTATATATAGCCGACGATTATCTCCACCGGCGGCGCATCGATGCAGAACCGCAGAACCGGGCCAGATTGCTCACACATCCTTAAGACTCCCCTCCCTCCTTCGCCCTGTATTGCAACAATATCATTACGACCAAAGATTTCTAACTGATATCGCGATGGAGTTACGTTATTAAAATCTAATTGTAATTACGAAAATGTGTCATATATACTTTTCACGTGGTCATTCTTTAGCGTGGCGGCAGATTAATTAAGACACGCGAGAGCGCTTTTTTTTTCTTGGAATCCGAATTTCACGCTGCCGAAAGTTGTTGGACGGTGCGGACTTTTAAGGCTAGAGCTCGACTTAGGAATAGCGAGCTGAATATTAAACGACGAGAGATTCCCATGAAATTCCGAGCCGCGTGTAATAATTATGCCGTTATAACTGATCGTCGTCTCGAAAAACTCACCCAGACGATTCGAAAATTGAGGATTCCTTCGCGCGTCAAACAAGTCGATCGAAGAAATTTACGGCGCGATTTCAATACAATGTTCCACAATCCTTCTAATCGAACGTCTAACGTTTCGTGTAACGAGAAAACACACGGAAAACTATCGCGTATAATTCAGATTTTATTCGACGCGTTAATGCGCACCGTGGATCGTTTGAGCGTTCATTTTCGAACGGCGGAACATAAAATTGGTGATCAATTGGCGTTTTTATTCGCGCGCGACGAGACGGTCATTACTGGTTTTACGACACCACCGCGAGGGGAATAATATCGGTTTTATAAAATTTTCGACAAGTGTGTGCTGCGTTGATTATACGACGTGTCGCGCATTCAATGCGTAAATAACTTGTCCGTAACGCCGTGATTTAAAGTCCGCGGGACACATTGTGCTTTTCGCACTCGCGCGCTGCTAAATATGAAAATTACGCGATTACACGTTTTATGAATGTCATTAAGAAGAGGGGAAAAAAGAACGAAATGGTTTCTAAAACGACCACTTGCGGGGTCTCTCGTCTTAACGTTTCATTCCAATTAACTTTTACGCTTCATCGATGGGCCTGAACTTCATTCCGAATCTTCGAATTATGTTAATTTTTATCAGTCCCCGAAACTACGATTTTAACATACGACATTTTTTAAATCGTCAACTTTTATTGAACAGGAAGTCGTTTCATATAATGAAACATCATCTAATTACATATTTAGAATTTAGAATTCGAAGTTCTGGATGAACTTTAGCGAGAGAAACGAGAAATGACGATATTGCGCATAAACAGGAAGTACTTTACGTTTCTTCACACGAAATGAATTTAATATTTCGTGGAAGATGTCTTCCGCGAGTGTCGAAACAATAGACGGTGGCACACCGTTTTAACGAACACTTAATATCTTTGTTGTATAAAACCGGCGAACTAATTACCTGATTCTACGTTAATTGCAAACGACCTTCGGGAGTAGTAAATACGTCGCGGGATTTCGCTGCAAGCGCTACGCACGATCTTCCTAATATTACTGAAAATAATAACACGTCTATGCCGGACGGAGAGGCAGGCAGGAAAGGAGGGAGGGAGGGAGGGAGAGAAGGTTCTTTCCGTGATATTCGTCGTAACAATGTCATTAGAGGGCCCAGCCAGGACCGCACGTCAGAGAAATGCACCTGCCGACCTTCTCGGACGACCGCGAGAGCATTATTAGCTGCAGATTTCCGACTGTCCTCCTCTCGAATCGATAAACACCTTTTGCCGTTCCATCGACGCGAAATCTTGACTCGCCGCCGCGCCGCCGCCGCCCGGCGACTTCGGACCGGCTTATCGCGCGCCATCGTTATGTCGCCCTATTAACACAATAACGCGACTGACTGACTGACTACTCTTCCTACAGGGCAAGCCGGGGTGAATCAATTAGGCGGCGTCTTTGTGAACGGCAGGCCGCTGCCGGACTGCGTGCGCCAGAGAATCGTGCAACTCGCCATGGTCGGTGTCAGGCCATGCGATATCTCACGACAGCTACTCGTCTCTCATGGCTGCGTCTCCAAGATACTCACGAGATTCTACGAGACGGGAAGCATCCGACCCGGCAGCATCGGCGGAAGCAAGACGAAGGTAAGGCCTGATCTGAGAGTCCGCAATTTTTAGAAGAACATCTATATATGTTACAACCGCATACCTCCTTAAACTGCGATTATGTTATTTTTTTTACATCGCCTATCGATTCGTTTTATTGTCATTATTGCCAATGCGTGTATAAAAATAATTCATATTTTATGTAAAAATATGTTAGAATAAAGTATGAAATATCTCAAAACCTCTCTTAATTGTTTTTTATGGTTTATTATAGTAACTTAAATATTACGTAATAGTGTGGAATAATTAAAATGTATTCAGAAAGTCCAAGATATATTTTAATGAATTCGAGTTTAAAAAACTTGCGAATATTTCCTCGAAGAAAATTTAATCGCTAGCAGAATGAAAGTTGTTTGAGAATAAGAATCACAGAGACATTTGGCATAAAATGCGCGAGTAAGAGTGCGAGTTCAGGAAAAGATTAATGTCCGGTTGCCTTCGCAAAAACACGTGAAAACGAGCGATCGCGCATCAGCGTGCGTTCGCGGGCAGTGGCTCTGATGAGAGTCAGTCCTTCCCCTGCGCGTACGGAGCAAAATCCTGATGTGATTTTAAGTAAGGGCTGCGTTTTTTTGACCGTGTGCGTGCAATTATCCAAACACCTTGCGGTGCGCGTAATCAGCATTTGCATAATTTCATGGCTTTGCACGGTTTTCTTTTGCTGACATCACGCGATGCGCCCCGGCGTCGCTCGATAATAAATTAATCGATCCGTCGGTCGATCGGTGAGATTGAAGTGAAAACCGCCGCCGCCGCCGCCGCCTCCTCTTGTCGCGACGCGTCGCGAATGGAAATTACACCTGCAGGTAATCGAAATCGATCTCGCGAAATCGCAGGACGCACGTCGACGTTTCTATCGTTTTCGATCGTAATCGCGCTCGTCGTGAAGTTTAACGACGAAACGCAGTTTTTTTTACCGCACGGTAATACTCCGCGTCTGGTCGGCTCGGGCCACGCCATTTCGCGCCCCCCGGGCGTGCATCGCGAAGCTGCAGCACATCGACGGTGCGTGCACTCGCGGTATCGCGCACATTGCACACGCCGCTAATGACAATATAATTGCACGGTGCGTATATGCACTGGGAATTTCTTACGATGCGCCGACCGCGGACTGTTATACTCTGCGCTTAATGAATTTATTTTAATAACGCCGCGCGTCGGCGTGCGTCGACCTTCCTCAAGTTGCGAGCCGAAGGTTTGGTACGCCGACGAAAGAGAAGCACACAAGAACGGAACAGACGGAGAGAGAGGGAGAGAGAGAGAGAGAGAAAGAGAGGTGGCCTTTAGAATTCTGAAGAGGACATTTAAATTCCGTCTATAACACGGGGAGGGAGGGGACCGATTACGTGCGCATGTAAACGATAGTCATCATCTGCCATTACCGGCGTTCGTTTTATTTCACGTATGTCAAAATAGTCGTGGCGGAATAATGGTTGCGCGCTTAATACGGCTTGGTCCTAAAGTCTTTTTTAACCGCGATCTAATACGCGATCAGCCGAGACACAGAATTCTCTTTGCTTCTTCTTTTCCTCTTTACGACAAGTAAACGGCAATACCTTTGGGTAATTTGGGTGGGAAATTAGGAAGACATACGAGCCTCCCTTCTTCTCCTCCTCCTTCTCTTCCTCCTCTTCCCTCGAGGGAGATGCGAGCATGCACGAAAAGGATCAAGTCGCTCGCCTTGCACGCGCAACGTATCCTTGCCCGCCCACCGTCGTGCGCACAAAAGATCTCCTCTCTCGGAGGAGATCGTTAGATAACACACCGAGTCGGCGGCTCGTCACTATCCCCTGTCTGTAAGTGGCTTTTACAGCGATTTAAAATTACGCCGATAATTAAATAATGGCTACTAGGTAAACCCTTTGATTGCCTGGCAGTATTAACTCGTCGGGGCTCCCTCGGGAGAACCGGCATTTAACCGCCTCCCCGGTTCCTCCCCCTCTTCCTCACGTCGATTTCCATCATCGATGGAGAACGCTCCGATTTTCCTGCTGAGTAACGAAAGATGAACGACGCTCTCGGTCGAGATAACGTTGCTCTCCATTTTAAGTCTGTTATTACGACTTTCCGCGCCCTCCCATGCGCGCGCGTGTATCCCACGATACATATTGCCCTTCGGACACAGATGATCTTCTCGCGCGCAAATTTGGTGCAAAGTGCGTGCCTCTCAGGTGTTTCATATCAATCGCCCGACCTCGGGCGACTGCGCATATTTGCAGTAAGACCCAATAGCCTGTGTTTAATTAAATTCGCGCTCTCGGGAGTGAAAGATTAATTTCAGCGATGCGCTGCGATCCCAGTCTCTCCCGTCTCTCCCCCTCCCCTCTCCTCTGTCTCTCTCTCTCTCTCTCTCTCTCTATCTCTCTCTCTCTCTCTCTCTCTCGCTGCAAGCATCGTGCGATGCAATTTAGCGTGCGATCTCGCAAAATTAATCGACCAACTATCGGCGAATCTACACGTGTACTCAAATGTGGTACGTAACATTTTCGAGGCATGTCCCACGTACTTTCTCTGCTACCTCTCTCTCTCTCTCTCTCTCTCTCTCTCTCTCTCTCTCTCTCTCTTCCTCTTTCTGTCTGTCATACGCACGCGTGCGCGCGTCAATGTGATACGCGTCGGATAATAGGCCCGGCGGCGGCACGACAGAGAAAATTGTCTCATGAAAAATGCACAGGCCGCGTCGAAGCCGCGGATAATAAAGTGGAACGTCAGGGAAAAAAAAATCCGCCGCGATCCGCCCCGTTCTCCACGTACGTATACGCGCAACGCGCGTCCAAAGTTTCCTTCTCTCTCGCATAACAACTGGGTAACATCACGACAAAGTGCCCCGCGGCGTCGTGACGCTTTAGCCCTCTTTACCCCCGGTAACTCGATAGCGATCTCGCGGCTTTCTCGAAACCGTTGAGCGAATTCCCGCTCCTTCCCCACTCTGGAAATGATTATTGTCACGGCTTCGACCCCGGCGAGACACATTCATTTTCTCCGCGTACGGTTCACGCTCGACGATCGGACGTTTTTCCCCGTTTATCTGGCAATTAAGATCTCGCTCGGCGGAAATACCCGCGTATCTGACCGTCCCCTTGGCGCATGGACATGTATTTATTTTCCCGATGCATGATTTAACAGCGCTTGAAACACCGCGACAAATGGGAACGAATCGCGCGTCGTTCCCCATACGACGCGCACACGAGGTCGCGCTTCAAACGAGAGAGTTCTCAATCGACAGCGTATGGAAGATTTATTTTGTCTAGAAACTGCGGATAAGAAAAATATAAACAGGCAGAAGGTTTATCAGTCTGTCAAATAAAGTAGAAGATAAATTTCAGAAGGACAATTTCATTTCTTGTATGCTTTTTTTTTTCATTCATGCAAGGAGCAATTTTTTAATTTTTTTTTTCTGTTTCGGTTTTCTAACTTTACTGCATCTAAAACTTAACCCTTTTGTATAAACTTAATACTTTCTAAAAGTGAATCAGGGAAATTACTCATTTGCGGTATATTTTCCAATGGCATACTAATACAAGTAAACCTCGGGGAACGTCAGACACCGATTTTTCTCAAATTTTTTACAAATGTTTCTTATGTCAAAATATGAAAGAATCTGTCATTGGTTTTAGCTCAAATTTATTTTTTCAATTAAAAATAAATTTTTTTTAGTTTACGTAAATACACAACTTTACACATACCTATTTAAAGCTGTATTTCTTACAAAAATAAATCTAAGAAACATCTGTAAAAAATTTGAGAAAAATCGGCGTCTGACGTTTCCCGAGGTTTACTTGTTAGAACTATGATAATCAGTGAGTATTTTAATGTCCTTCCAGTGATAATCTACTGATTCAAACAGTGAATATCAGGGAAAGACAGCGAATTTCAGTTCTCACATCTGTTTGACAGTGAAACTCGCTGTCCTTTAGTGATATTCACTGTTTGAATCAGTATTCATATATTCATATTTTTACTAAAAGAACATTAAAGTACTCACAGTTCTAAGTTATATGCCACCGGAAAATGATATACACTGAAAATCAGTGATAATTTTACTGATTCACTTTTAGAGAGTATACGCGTACTACGATTAATCGATCATCTTAAATAACCGCTTTATTTTCACCTTTCATTTTCGCCATTTCGCCTTTTATTTCACTTTTCTGAGGACAAATCAATCGTCTCTCATTTCCGACGACACTAGCGCGTCCGTAGGTGGCATGGGAAAAAAAATGGGGCGGAAGGTGTCGACGCTCGGCGTCGGCCTTATCATTCACGAGCACTCGGGGCATTCGGGGCGCGCATGTAGCGGGGCGCGCAACTTACGCGCGATAATTACCGAGTTGGTGAACCTGTTCGTATATACACGGCCCGGGTTATCTAACGTTTAGTGCCAGATGTCCATTCTGTCCAGCCAATTTCCTCCGACGGTAGCACACATACATACACACATACACGTACGTGCACACGTGCAACGCATGCTCACGTGCGTGTCCGCGCTTCGATGTGCCCGGACGGCGACGCGAGGGTCCGCATTAGGACGCACCGTATATATTGTCGGAGCAGCAGGGGTAATTGTGGCAACGACGACGACGGAAGTGTCAGATTAGAATCTGAGATGCTCCCGGGAGCACGCGATGCTTGTCCTAACCCCCTCAAACTATTAGGCAGGCCCTCTCCCAACTCTTCGCTACCCCCGGAGGCACTAGCCCCTAAACGTTCCCGCCAGTGGTGCTTTCACCTGCATTCCGAGTAATGACATCTTGTATACTTTCGTATTATTATAACTCCGTATCTTAACGTAATTTTAAACTCACTGCCTGTTATACTATCCAAACTCGAAATAAGAGGATACTTTCTGCCATTGATTGGTCTTTGACTTGTGCTCACGACGGAAACTTATTATTATATCAATGGCTCGCGAATGACATTTTTCTTGAAAAGAAATTAATTAGGACAAGCAATCACGCGAACATTTACGGCGACCCTGTAATTTCTTTTGGCTCTACCGAGCACATCAGTCCGTGACGACCGTTTGCTTGTATGCCGATCGTATCGATTGTTGTCGGTATTTATTCTGCTCCTCTTCGAAACAATTTGTCGAAAGAGAAAAAGGGAGAAAGAGAGATAGAGAGAAAAAGATCGTATCAGGTCCACGCAACCGAGCACAGATTACCCCGGCGCACGGAGGCATCGATCTTCTCGCGCGAAATGAGATCGGTGCCGGTAATCGACAGGTTCGGTGATACCGTTCCGCTCGGTGATACGTGTATACACGGCACATATGTGTACGAACCCCCGCACGGGCTCGGGCATGGACCCGTGAAGACGATCATCTCTCACCCGTGCGAGACCTCTCGGTGCGTCTCGCTCGCGCCGCCGCGTCGCGCCTGCCATCGCCCCCAAAGAGATCGGCGATCTCGAAATCTGTACGGCCGGAATAACATTTCCATCGCGTTAGCATAAAATTATCCGCGTGCCATTACCGTTCATTAGCAAGTCAAATTGACCCGCGCGCGGCCAGATTGAGCACCACTGGGACCCCCCCCTCCCCGCCCCCCATTTCGGAGGAGCGAAACCGATGGTGGGCCTCGGTGGCAGGCAACGGCACCGGTCCGGTCCGGTGGACGGTACCAACCGACCGCACAACCCGTTTCTTTGGCGAAACGGGGGTTAAACCGAAATAAAGTGGGTAGGTGCCTTCGCCCACCGCACCGGACGGGCTCCCCGCGCTATCTGATTGACGACCCCGTCGTGCTCTTCACCTGTGAACGACATATGCGTGCACGGCCCGCTACGACGATGGTGTGACCGCGTTCGTGTTAATTTGTCGATGAGATAACGCGCGCGCGGTTTCGGCTTTAACGAAAAAAAAAAAGATAAACTGATTAACAACAACATCCTGCCACCGATAAACATCCTTAGAAGGTGAACGCATCTAAAATTGATAAAAATTTTTACCTGTACGACAACAAATGTCAAGTAACGTATTTGTATCGTAAAATCGTTGATAAAGCTGGAATCACCGGCCGGACGTCTTATAGAATTTCCAGTTTTTTCTTGTACTAATCTATATGCGATGTCTCACTTCTCGCGCATTACTTTTTAGATTCTTTGATCAATTTACAGATAATTTTTTCTTAGTAAAATTCGAGGAATTGATAATTTTCGAGTTATAAACGACAAAAAGAGTTTTCTGCGAATTAAGTTTTATAGAGATAAACAGTTTATAAAACTACACATTTTACAACTAATTTTAAAGTTTTATTTTATTTTAAGGTGAGAAATCATTTAAAAATTTGATGCTTAATTACTAATTAGAAATATGTAATGTCAAAGATTTAGAAGATTTCTGGTATTTTCGTTTAAGAAAAAAATAATTTTAAATTAATTAAAAAGTTTGTCATTAAAAAATAATACACATGTGAGATATGCATTTAACATATGAAATGTATATCTACCTCTGTATATTTCCTTAAAATCTATACATATGTATTTAATTTATATTCTGTATATGTTGCAGCAAGTAGCTACGCCGACGGTGGTGAAAAAGATTTTACGGATGAAGCAGGAGCAGCCGACAATGTTCGCCTGGGAGATCCGCGAACAGCTCGCACGACAGGGAGCTTGCGATCCCCAGAGCTTACCCTCCGTATCGTCGGTCAATCGTATTCTCCGAGGTGGCGGGCTTCACACCGACATCCCTGCCATCGAGAGCGGCGCATCCGGCGGATATACGTCGCAAATCCCGTCGAACGCTGGAGCCAGAGGTAAAGAAGCAGCAATTGATATACCAAAGATAACTCTTCATTAGCGTTACCGGACACCGATGCTCATTCATAGACTTTCGGCTACTGAACTAAATAGTAAATGACAATAAGCTCGAGCGCGCTGATCAAGGAACACGCGGACGCGTATATTTTCGTTGCGAAGCTTCGTGAATCATTACACGTTACCGCGTTGCTGCGAATGCACCATTACAGACTAATAACGCCTTAAACACCTGTCCCTAGCGTGGAATCGCCGCTTCGCTGCGACGGATTTCTTCTTCTTTTTTTTTCCTCTTGCGGTTATTTCCAGAAGAAAGACGATAAATGTCCGAAAAACGGCGACGGCGAGCGCGCCGAAGGAGAAGAATAGCGAGAATGATCGTGACAAGCGGGAGGGAGGGTGGGAAGGGGGGGAGACAGATCTCTCGAGATACCCCGTTGCCGTGATTGACTCGTCAGCAAAAGCCACGCAGACCAGGCAGGGCAACAGACACGCAACCCCCCGTTGCAGTCGAAACGGAAAATTTGCCTCGCAATTTGTGCCGCTGGATGCTGGAAGCGGTGTTCAATTTACCGGCTTTGAGCAGCTAATTACGAAACGAGCGTCCGGGCTCTCTTTCGTCTTCATCTTTCTCTCAAATCATTTCGCTTACGAGTGACAGTTCTCTTTCTAATATCTCGAAAGAAGTTAATTTTTGTGTGCTCATTAAAATATTTGAAGCTACACGAACATCGTAATAAATAGGAGCAATCAGTATCTGCTAATAAAAATAACTTTTTAATAACTATTAAAAAATATAGGTAAGAACTAGCGGTACTTAAAACGGATAAAAATTAAAGTAAAAATATATCTGATAATCTCGACGATCAAGAAAGATTATGACAGTTCTATATGAGATGGCTTATTTTTCAACAAATAAAAAATAATGGCCAATACGCAACATGTATGCAGTATAAGAATTCGTGTCCGCGTAGTTTTTGACACCTCAATGTTTCTATAATACCCGCATTTTTTTAAGAAGAGATATTTTTTTTTAAGCAACTGCAAAACAACGTGAAAACTGTAGCAATAACAGTTGCAATTGTTCTCCCGCAGATGCACTCATGAGAACGGATTATCAGCTATTCTATCCGGGTGCTCTAGGGCCGTTGCATATTTCCACGAACACTAACAACACCGGCACACCGTCGTGGAATCAAAGCTTCTACTCGTCCCTCTATCAAGCGACTACCTTGCACTTGCAGCATGGAATGCAGTCCTTCGCGTAAGTCCAACAAGAATTGATTTAACGATACAAAATAACTTATTCCATACGGACGCACTTCTATAATTAGTTTGCAATTTTTTATTTTTTCCAGACCTTTAGATGCCGAACGTTTGTCGGAGCAAAACGGCGCGCAGAGTCAGCTGGAGCTGAAGTCGAGTTCGAGCTCGACGGCCGGCAGCGACGATTCGCTGGACAAGAGCGACCTGGACGAGAATCTGGTGGAGTCGCAGGACCACTACAAGTCCTTTCGGAGCACGCCGATCATCCTGGAGCTCAGCCAGAAAATCGGCAGCGATCGGAGCGCGTTCGTCAGGCACGGCACGCCCAATTCGCACGCCGCGAACACGGACAATCCGCGGGAGAGCCCGATGTCGATCGTCGAGACGTCGAAGCGGGACCCGCCGGCGTCGCACAGGATCCACGAGGCGAAGAACACGAATCCGAGCACGACGATGACGACGAACGAGGGAGCGGCGGTGGAGAATCAGCCGCCGCAGCCGCAAAAGAAGAAGAATCCCTACTCGATAGAGGAGCTGCTCAAGAAGGACGAGGGCAAGTCCGCGTCCAGAAGGCCGAGATTACCCAACATCGGCGTGGTCCAACCGTGCGGCATCATCGTGAACAAGGAAATCTAAGGATGTCGATCTCAACTCAAAGAGCGGAACGTCTGGAGGAAATCTACGTTTGCTTTGGCGTATTTACACGAAGTACGAACTATATCGGGATTCACCAGCTGTGGACGTTATACAGTGTGAACGTATGTACACCGTCGGCCATAGGTATGTGTGTAGTATTAATTGGTGCAAAGAACAGCCGTACGATGAAAATTGAATAGCGGGATGGAAGTAGAAGAAGGTTGAGTATCACTATCGTGACACGCGTACTTGAAAGTAAATTTCTTTGCACCTGAGTAGCTCTTGCGGTGAGAGTAGCGAATGTCTTAGATATGTCTAACTTAGACTACCGAATTGAGGAGTTTGATAGAAGAGATTAGAATCAGACGGTTTTTGAAACTTCTTATTTCTCATGCAAGAGAGAGAAAGAGAGAGCAAGAGACAGAGAGAACGTGGCTGTTTTGTGAAGTAAAACTAAAAAGATAGCGCCATATGTAATATTAGGATCGGAAAAAAAAAACACCGTAGTGTCGACCATAATGTAGTGAGGTATATAATGTAATCCTTGTGTAAGTTAACTTATATATAATTAAATTATTTTCATTCCTCCCGTTTTCCGCGTTGCTACAATCTCGACCGCCGTTTCTCGCTGGCGATCGGTACACGGCTGTTAACCGCTTCGAGAATCTAAGATTTTGCTTGACTCTGTAATTGCGCACGGCTAGTTAAGACCGGCGAAAAAAAAAAAGGAAAAGGAAAAGAAGTGCTTGGAAATCCGGGAGTTTCCAATACTTTCACTGATTTATCTCGAATAGTCGATCGCGAATCGCTGACGGTGAAATATCAATTAGCGTTGCCGGGTCTTTCCGCGCGGAGTAATTACTATGCCGACGTCGACGCAAGCGAAATCCAGCACTTCCAGGCTATCGCGTCACGCAATAAAATTCGACATTTTTGTACGTTCCCACCTTTGAGAATACACTGGACATAAACCTCCGACACCCGTATACGTAATAATCGTCGGCGCGAAGAGAAAAACACTAGATGGAAGAGTCTCGGACGGCGGAAATGCTTTAATCTAGCTTGGCTCGAGAGAGAGAGAAAGATGAATCTCGAAAACGCGTTCTTCGGCAAGTCCGGCGGTATCGCTCGGAAGGGGAACGTCCGGGCAGGCAATTATGCGCGTCCGCATCTCCATTGTAGTTCGCACTTTAGAGCCCAGCGCGAAATAGCCGCGCGATGTGCCGTTACACACACGGCGCGCGGAGATCGGGCAATTAAACGAAAGCCTAATAAACAAACGGCTGTAAACCACGCGGATGGAGATGTACGCGTAAGAAGCCGCGCGGTGGCGGCGCGCAGTAAAGCCATAAACGGTTCGGTTGAGGGTGTCATACGTGGACACGCCGTGTGTATACCTTGTAAAATACGACGATGCGTCGCTCGCGTAAAAAAAAAAGTTGGAATTAAATAGCGGTGTTACCGAGCGGTAGAGCCTCCCCCGACCCTCCACCCCCTCACCCTCCTCGTCCCCCTTCTACCCTATCCCCTTTGCATTTACAACGTTGTAAACCTTTGTATCTCGTTCCTCATCGCGGACTAATTAATGCACTATAAAACTCTAGTGCTTCAAATGCCGAACGATTTGCTCGTTTTGCTCCATCACGCCTGCCGATTGCATGCTCGCGGGCTATTTCGGGGTGACGTCTCGATCTTGCAAGAAGCGCGGAAGGGATCTCGTTTCTCGCGCTTCCTTTTATTTATGGCTCCCTCCGCTGAAGGGAGAAAGATTCCCGCCGCAAATCAGCCCGACGTGAAGGGAAACGCGGGGAACACACCCCCCTGTACTTAACACTGGCTGTCTTACAAAGCGGAAGCTATTACGCTGACGCTCAAACTTCCCTTTTATTTGCCATACACGGAGATTATTAGATCTTAAGATGAGTGTGGAGCACACGTCCTGAGAGGAAAAGGCCCGTTACTCGTGTAGGCATTCGCCTGAAATATTTATTTTAGATTTAGACGACGTGAAGTTGTGAGCATTCCGTGCATTCAAATTATTTCTGTAATAATAATTAAAAAAACGACACGGTGAAATTTAAATTTATAAAATGCATCATTTGTCGTTGACTTGTCAAAGGTGAATTTGGATATTCCCCGCGAGATTTCGACTTCATTGCACAGAATGCTCATACGGAGATCTGATAATTAGAACAATAGTTCTGTACAACAATAATTGCGCCCGAACAGTCTCGTTGGTCCGCAAGCTTCGGAAAATGATCTCTCTAGAGTTAGGAATCGGGAAGGTAAAAAGAGAAAATTAAGAAATTAATTTAACCGCGATTTAAATCAAACGATAAAAACATTTGATTTAATCGCGGTTTAATTAATGAAGTTAAGGTGAAAAATGTGGCGAGATAATTACGGATATCATTATAACGCGCCAAGTATTGCCGTCGCAGACCTACGGAGACCGTTGCGTAAAATTATGCAAGTTATCGATTAAATAGTACTCGTAATATAAACTTATTCTGTATGATATCATTAAATACACTAGTCAAAATTAAATGTGTCCCATGTTTACCCTTGTATGTGTCTTTATACCCCCTTTATATGTTTGAAAATGACAGCGATGCGGGAATCAAAGTCGCGTATCAAGATGCGCGTTTGTATTAGCCAATACAGTCATCATTTTCGACGACTTTTACGATCTACAGTTTATGAATAATCATTAATTTTTCTTCTATTATAATATTGCATACCGAAGAAGAGAATCTGTTTACAAATTATGCTTCTTTATACACCATTTCGACGGAATGATTACAAGTTGCGGAGTTGCAAGAGTTCCATAGCTGTGTAAAGTATTTACAGAATACTAACTTCATGACAAAAAAATTTAATTCATAGTTATTCTCGATACTACATCGTAAAGGCACATCAATAAGTACTTAGGGACTTAAATAATTACGTAATATGAATAATATATATATTGCTCCGATAATACGGCACGGATTATAGTGTCTATAAAACTTTTAGTGTAATTTTCTGTCGAATTATCATTTAACATAGGCATTGCACGACGATGTTTAGAAAACTTAATATACAGCTATTTCAAAACTAACTACGAAATTGCTCGATTAATCTTTCTAATTACATAAATGTAATATATATTAATATATAAATACAAACATGAGATTCTTAGGGTAGAGTTAAGAGATTTTAATGGAAAAAATATTCCATTTGCCATTAATAAAAGAGATTATTTCACAAGTTAACATAATTAAACGATATTTAATTTCACGTTTAATAGATTTCCTGTAGTCTCTTATTACCTTCGCGATACTTATTCATATAATAATTGTATATTTGTAAAAAGTCTACAATCTAAGGAAGACAGTTCTTTTCGGCACGTTCTTTTTATATCGATAAGGTAGACTAAAAATACACCACGTAGAAGTAGGAATGTTCACGGCACACGGTATAATAAATGTTCAGTCGTTGAATGAAACAGCTGTCAGTCGTATGCTGTTTTACAGTAGTTTCATCGTCACGAACAGAAATTCCATTCGTAGAAACATCGCAAAAAAAAACGATGACCGAGCAATTGCGCTCGATTCGCGCAAATTCCAGCAAAGTTTCACGCTCCGCCGGTTCATCTTATGTACAATATATCCTCATATTTCATCGGCTATGTACAGGCCCATTTTTTTATCCTTTTTATTCGCAACGGTCAGCCGGCTTAAAGCTGAAAGTTGTGCTGCGAATGATTGAGAGTATTCGTAGACAGAGTATGCACCGGATGCGACGGCGCCGGTGTGTAGAGACTGTGATGGGAGTGCGACTTCGCTCTGGAGAGCTCGCTGTAGCGGTCCTGTTCGGGCGGCGCCACTAGGAGAACCGGTCTCAAGGACAAGGACTTGCGGGAGCCAGCTACGCTCTGAGCCTCGTTCACGTAGCCCGGATTTACTTCGCCTGAGACAAATGAAAAATTGACGACCCGCTTATATTTCCCGTCGAAGAGTCAAAGCAAACGCACATTCGCGAACGATTTAAATCAAAATTGAAATCTTTTGAGAAATAAGAATACTTTTTTTTTCGAACGAATTGCTCGCTGTTAATCACCTTTGTACAAGGATCCGTTGTTGAAAGGCTCCGGTTGTAGCCTCACGTGTCTGGAGGCCAAAATGAAGGCGAGGGCGGACAAAGTAGCCGCGTCCAGAGCCGCGATCGCAGCCAACGGTATCGCCCATCTCACAGCGCACGCCCCGGGATTGTATCTGTCGAAAAAAAAATTTTTCTCTTGATTGCTATTTTTCACACGTTCATTGTTATCGCGATTACGTTTCCAACATATGAGGCTGTCATTATTTATCACTTCGCAATAATTTGCGTGCGAAAGGCGCGTCTAATTGAGATAGTTAGCGTTACAGTATAAAGCTTCTAAAGAAGGCGAAATTTTTTCTCGCTAATGTAGACTTTTTAATGACTATACAGAAATATTCACACCTGGATGCCGCTGCGCCGCATACGGCGCGGATCACCGGCGAGTCCCAGCCGAGAGGATAAATGCACACTCCGATCGCCATGCAAATTGCTGGGGGGAAAAAAAACACCCGGAGTATTATTATTGTTATCTAAAAAAAAAACGGTATACAGTTATATATTCAGCGTCGATGGAAGGCAATGGAAGTCGAAAGACAGATTATAAACGTTTCTGCGACTCGTGCGTTAACTCTTTCTCGGGATAATTATACGGCGCAAAAACGTGAAAAAAAGTTCGATGATAAACATTAAATGATCGATGTCTATTACGGACCTATTACGGCGGCAAATCTAATAATACTTTAATAATACGGACTCCCGTTACGGCTCTATTATTTGCCACATCGCTGCAGTTAGATGCAGCACAGGCGTGGATCGCGCCGCTCTCGCATTTACACGGGCCGTAATTGTGCATGCCTGCTATGCAGGAGGCCGGTAGTGAAAGGGACTTGTGAACAACCGTAACTTTTCTGCTACGTTTACCAGCGAGGCGATATTGTTTCCCCGACGAGCGAGCGAGCGATTTCAATGCGCGAATCACGCGCGGTGGAACACGCGCGCTATAACATTGTCTTCACAGAGCTCGCGATTTCAATCATTATTTCCTTCGATTTCATTGCGCTCTATTTTCATGTACTTTCCATTCATTATCGAGATAGATAATGGACGGAAACCCAACGCAGTTTTCACTCTTGCCTTTCATTGTTCGCATTTTATGGACTTCTTCTTTTTGATAGTCTACGCTCGGGTAATTTAAATCTATTTATTCTTGCTAGCTCTGTTTGGCTTTGCCTGCCTGTTGTATAATATCTCCCGTGCGTGTGTTACTCTTGCTCTTTATACTTTCTAACGATTTTGTAACGCAGATATCGCAATCTTCCTGTATACCCCAGGTTCAGTGAGCCTGCTCCATAAGCTGATGGTAAACGCTCTGCTTATACATCCTATATAGATAATTCATATACTTGAAACGTCATTTAGTTTCTTGCGGTGATATACATTTTCCTCTTCGTGTTTCACGCTACGGATCCGCGCGCGACACCGGCTTGGTATGACTTTCACTAACGTGACTCGACGACGACGACGATGCTCGCTTGTAATGAATCGCTGACACCGCCGAAACTCTGTTGCCGAGACGCTCGAGGCTTGCGTAAGTCTACGCGTTCGCGCCGTTAAATAAAAATTACACGCTCGTCAACTCGTTAGTCAGCATATCCTGCACGGCGCATACCTATTCTTCTTCATACAATTTTTCGCTAATAAACTGCGTTACTGAGCAGGTTTCCGAGAGTTTAGTCATCGTAAAATTATCGTCATTGTAAAAAGTAAATAAAAACTTTGCTAATTTACTCTATTTATAACTATAGTGGGTGAAGCGCGTTGTATGACAACTTTGACGACGAAACACGCAAATTCAGCACCGAGGCGCGTAATTTAGAGATAAACCTATGGCTTATGAGTCATGTACGTATATCTTATCGTGACCAAGTACGTCGTTATTAAGGGAGTAGGTCACCTGGTTGCAAAGTTATAACAATATGGATACGAATTAACGATCCGGTATTAGGATACAGCCAATACATACAGAGATAAAGTCCTCGATAGATAGACTTGAGCGATTCGATATCGATTCGACCGCGGCGTTGGTTCTATACGCTAATCATGTATAGAGGCGTTGACGAACGGTATATGCAGACTGGCTTGGGCACGTTATAACGGTCTATTCTACATTTCGCTGCGGCCGCCACGCGCGGCGACTCGTCGGCGACCCGCGGGCGACGATCAGTCGCGATTACAATTGCAAAAAGGAAAAACCTTCGAATCGCCGAGAGATGCTGATGCGCAACGATGCGCGGCGGGATGTCTCGAGAAGCACATCACGTATATGTGCGTTGCGAAGCAGGAAAACGCACACGCACATGGTGTGTTCCAGTGACACGAAGCGGATTCCCGATAACGAGCTTAGAAATCGCGACGCGGAAATGCTAATCGTTATACATGCGCCCGGATAATGCGGGCTACCTAGCATCAAGGAGAAAGTATCAGAGCTACCTATTTAGCGCGAATGAGCTGCATTCGTTTCCAATTAGAATCTTAAATGCAGAATACAATTGTCTTTTGATTTAAAGGAAGTTTAAGCGTGAATCCGAGAAGCGAAATATTTTATCATAACATTCCTTATTTTGTCATTTTTAAAAGGAGTATCTTTATAACTTTGTAGTATAAAGAAAAAATGTAATAAAAAAAATATGCTAATAATAAAACTGCCTAGTAATTCTTCTAACGATTCAGCCAACGTGAACGTCTCTCTGGATGACACGTCATCCATCAATGAAGCAGTTATTCTTGCAATACCATTATTATTATTTCAGCCGTTACGCAAGCTAACGTTGGACAATCCTGCGGTTACCGTGCGCTTTCTAACCGAGTAAAAAGATCGATGCGACATTAATTCACGAATAGTCTCGCGCGAACAAGAGATTCATCGCGACTGACAAACTTTTAATTATTATTTGGCACACATATTTAACGAGATCTCTGTACGAGATTTTTGTGAAAGAGATCGAGTTTTCTCGCGGGCGCGGGACCGTGGCACGAGAGCAATTTCCGGCGACGATCGGCATCGGTTTTACAGGCCGTTATCTCCGCCGTTCGCTGCAGAGATGAAACCGATCGATAAAGTTCACCACAATAAAGGCGCGTTAAGCGGGACGATTGCGTCACTTCCGCGCGAAGTGATGGGATCCGGCCCGGTTCGGCTCGGCGCGGCGCATCAACGCAATTTGCAATTGCATCTGGCTGATAAGGAATTACGGTCGTGAGATTGCGGTAACGGGTCGCGAGAATATTAGCCTAGCTAATGTTGCGCTTTCTAAAACGGACGCGCCAGTTGCCGCGGAACGTCTTGCCGCGCGCGCGCGCGGTGCAACATTTGGCATTTTAAAGTCGATCGACGCGTGCATGTCCCTCGTGGGATAATTACCTGACACCACTTGCATCCAGGCGCACATGTAGAACACGGTGGTGCTCTGGCAGAAGAAGAACATGAGCATCGCGCAGATCGCCAGTAGCGCGATTATCACCGCGATGCCGACTAGAATCGTGCTGGCTCGGAAGGGAACGTTGGCGATGCTCGACAGGTCGTCCAGCCGGCCGATGCATTCCTCGCCTAGCTCGCCTACATAATTACGAAGCGTTTCGAATTAATAATATGTTTAAATAATTATTCCCATCCGGTCTTGGAATGTCGACAAATTATCGGGAAATATATCAAGTTATCGAGTGATTATACGCAATAAAGCAATGTAAAATGTAGTATTACGTATTGCCTTATAATTAAACCTATTTGCACTGCCATACGAAAGATAATATAAAATGGGTTATTTCGAAATCGCTTGCAGTCAGGCGGAAAGTAAAACGAAAATTCTCATCTCGCGTCGAATAAAAATAAGAGTCGCGATGTAAATATATAACGTACCGTTACCGCCGTAGCTGCACCTGGTCCACAGACCGAATCTCCCGGGATTCTCGTGCTCCAGATCGCCGAGCCATTCCGGGGTGACGAACGCGACGACGCCGATGATGGCGTAGCATATGGTGAAGATGCCCCACAGCACGCCGATCGCCTTGGAATTGCGGATGTAATTGGTCGCGTACATGTGCGAGGACTCGACGTACTCGATCTTCGAACCCATCTCTGACAATTGCCGGCCGAGTTTCTCGATTTCCCGGATTTTCAGCGCGAACTTGATCGTCCCGATCGCCGGCGCGGCGCGTCGTTTAACAGCGATTCCACCTCGCGTAACCGTTCGACCGTAACATCAGCGCCGCGAATTCCGTACGCGGAACGCAGGCGCGACCGCGAGACGTTAAGTAAATCACCGATTAAATCGACGGGAGATCGAGAGATGTTGAGAGACCTCTGAGCGGTTTCCTCTCGCCGATTCTCCTCTCGCGGCGCGACTCGCGGGCGGTTATCACACCGAGAGAAGGTCGTCGCTCTTGGAAACGTCGCTCGCTCCACGAGGTCCAATTGTTCGACAACAATGGGACCGGCCGTGTGTAAAAGACGCGCGTGTCTCGCTCGCGGAGGTAACTTCCCGCAACGAACAAAGAACCGTACTTTCGCTAACGAGCGCACTGCGCAGGCACGACGATTTTGCGATTAAGTCGCGCTCCCTTCGCGAATCCTGACGGTGGATTTTCTCCGAAATTCGGGGGAACTTGTCTTTCTTCTTTTCTTGGTTTACACAATAGACTCTTCTATTCACTTCCCAGCCCGTCTCTTAATCACATCGCCGGTCGCACTGTGCGCCCGGGACTGGCAAAACGATCGCACGCTCGTACCCGCGTCGAACCAACGGCTGCGCCGTCCGTGACATTTACGTTCAGGCACGTTCACCCACGTTGTTAGGCGTGAGTACCTTTCCTCCGCTCGAACACAGATAAGAACGGAGTGACCTGTGGACGAAATAAGACTTACGAATAGCTCCTTCTAAACAAGAGATTTTTTTAAATTTGATTTATGATATTAATTCATTGATTAAGGTCTATTCATTCGAATCTTGAATATAAAAGAAAATATTTTCTCTTATGTAAATACGCCAAAAATCTAATCTAGATCTAGAAGAATAATCGCGATTATTCACAAATGACGATTAAAAGTAAACCACGTTTGGCCGCGTGCGAATCTTCACCCGGCGGAAAATGCGACTTACCGTAACGGAAGCGGCACTTCCTCGGGAATGTTGAAAAAATTCCAAAGAGAACACCAGTGACGTCAGCAACGTCAGGACCTCATCGGAATGCGCGGCGAAGGAAAAGAAGACGCGGGCCAGGTGGACGGCACGATTGAAGCACGGCGAATGTTACCCGGCGCGATCGCTGGTGCCTTGCTGCACGTCGCGAGGTATTGCACATGCGGCCACGGCACATGCGACGGCACGGCCGGCTACAAGGACAGGCGGAAAATGCGACTTGGTGGAAAGACGAGGAGCGCGATACGACGGCGCGCTTCAAGATGGCCGTTTCAGGTGAGCCAGGTTGCCAGGTGAATGTGCGAGAGGAGGGAAAAAGAGAGGATGAAAGACGAGGACGGAGAGAGACTCGGGAGAGAGGAGACCGCCGTCAGGGGACCCTCACGGACCCCAGGCGGCTGCGAAGAGAAAGGTGACACCGAAAAGGTGGCACGCCGCTGTGTTATTGGCTTTGTCGAAACGGATTTCTCCGTCTGGACATAACGGGTTTATTCGTTGGGACTTACAAGTCTCGAAGTACGAATTATTTTTTCTAATTAACAAAAAATGTGTATATATATATTCCTTATTTTATTAACGAATTAATATTATTTTCTGGGTATTTTAATGAGTCGTCATATCATAAGACATAAAGATATCATTGAAAAGAAAGTAATTCTATACGTCTTCTCTGAAAATACATATAAATAATATTAATATACATATGTATGTACATATAAAAATAAAATTATTTTATATGTACATACAAAAATATGCACAGCATTTGTGACACCTTGTGTACATGTATACATATGTATGTACATGCATATAAAACATACGTATATATTAGATTTTTATTTGTAAGTATATTATTAATACACGGAAAGAATTTTTTTTAAATTTACCTTCAAATCATGTTAATTGTGGGACAATATAGTATTTAGGCAAATTTTACTGTGCACTACATTAAATTTTACAGCAGTAAAATGTAGTAAAATTTATTATGCACAGTAAAATTTGCTTAAATACTATATTGTCCCATAATTAACATGATTTGCAGAGTAAATTAAAAAAAATTTTCTCCGTGTAGTGTTTGAAAGTTTTAAGAGCGAAAGACATCGATATTACATTTTTCATAAAAAATACGATATAATTAACATCTTTCTACTAAAACTTTCTATATACAGAGTTATATATAGAATATCTATACATATATAGAGAATATTCGAAATATAATTATATATATTAATAAAAATATTTTTTTTTATTAAGTTTTTATGTTAAATAATTACTGTGTATTAATAAAAATATATTTTTTACCAAGTTTTTGCGTTAAATAATTACTGTGTACTGTTTTTTTTCTCTTTCAGCACATTCAGCTTTCAGCTGATTCCAAAGAGATTACAGCTGATTCGCGTGTTGTCACCTGTCAAATTTTTGACGTAAAGTTTTTATCGATCGCGTAAAGTGCATTTCCAGCGAATCGGCGTCCTCTGGTGACTTGCTACTGAAGATTCACGACAATTCACAGAGTAAAATTCGAAAATGGCAAACCGCACGGTGAAAGACGCTAAATCTATTCGCGGAACAAATCCGCAATATTTGATCGAGAAGATTATCAGATCTCGGATATACGACTCTAAATACTGGAAAGAAGAATGTTTCGCCCTGACAGCCGAACTGCTGGTCGACAAGGCGATGGAGTTGAGGTTAGTGAAAACAAAACATAACCTCTACAATAATTTTCCTTGCCGATAAAATCATTCTTTTTTTATGCATCTAACGGATACATTTATGGAAAGAAATGTTAGCATGTATAAAAACTTTTTTCTAATTAATTATTTTTATCCCTTTAGGTTTATAGGAGGAGTGTACGGTGGCAATGTGAAGCCTACGCCGTTCCTCTGTCTCATATTGAAAATGCTCCAGATACAGCCCGAGAAGGACATCATAGTCGAGTTTATAAAGAACGAAGAGTTCAAATATGTTCGAGCGCTTGGTGCACTGTACATGAGATTGACCGGCTCCTCCCTGGACTGTTACAAGTATCTCGAACCGTTATTCAATGACAACAGAAAGCTCAGAATGCAGAACAAACAGGGCGTATTCGAGCTCATACACATGGACGAATTCATTGACAATCTTCTCAGGGACGAGCGGAGTTGCGACGTTATCTTACCGAGGATACAAAAGAGGCACGTTTTAGAGGAAAATAATGAGCTAGGTACGTTCGGGATTTTTCTGGAAATTGATACGTTACTTTTACTCAGTTATTTTTCTACTACATATTGCCTGATGTTACACAGAAGGGAAGATATCGGCGTTGGAGGACGATATGGATGACGGTATTGAATCGTCGGAGGAAGAGGAGATTCCACCGGTTAAAGAATTGCCGCGCAAGAGGCCGGACGACCACGAGCGGGACAGGGACCGTCACAGAGACAGGGATAAGAGGCATTCCCGATCCGAGAAGAAGTCCGACAAGGAGAAGCAAAGATCGAGGAGCAGGGAGCGGGACAGAGATAGGGACAGGAGAGAACGTAAACGCAGCAAATCGCCGAAATCGCACTCGTCGTCGCACAAAGACAAGGAGAGGGACCGGGATCGTCACAGAAGGGACGACAGAGAGAGGGAGAGAGAACGGGAAAGAGAAAGGGAGCGAGATCGTAGAAGAGAACGCGATAGAGCTAGACATTGAAGTGTGTTTTTGTCGAATTTATATAAACCCGAATAGCAAAGAGAGATAGACCAATTGGTAATGTTTCTTCAATTTTTCCTTATACTCTCGTTCGTATATTTTTAGCGTCAGTATATGACATTTATAAGAATTTCGTATTAAAATTACAACACGGAATTAAATCCCTTGTAACATATTCAAATGTATGTACATTTTCACATTATTTACGTTATATTACAATTGCTTTATTAAATAAAAAAAAAATAGCGACATCGATGCATAATAATGGACGAATAATAATAACTGTTATACCTGCCTTTCGAAACTTATAACGATGTTCTTACTTCGGAATCCTTCGATGCATCTCGCACATTTTCGAAATTTGGTCGGCAAATGTCTCTACAACGGTTTTATATATTCTCTCTCATATATTTTATAAAAACAAAAATACTTGGCAATGTCTAAAACGTAGGCGAGTTCAGAATAAATAATCTCTCTTCCTCCTTCTTTATCCACTTTAATAGCTTGCTCACTGCCTCAATGGCATCTGGTTTCGTTACCAGAGGCTCAAACGTTACGTATAATTCGAAACCAGAAGCCACCTAGAAAAATAAGATACCTTTTTTAATTAAAGAAAAAAAAATTTCGCGATCTCAAGTTGCACGTAAACTTTTACTCACCCACGCCAACATCGTTTCCTTATCTAGCTGCTGAAATATAAGTTTCAAGGGCCGACTAGGAGAATGCAATCTGTGATGCAAACACTGATAAAGCCCTAATAATCTAAAAAAATATATATTATTTTTATTATATGTTATACAGGTATTTTACGTCATATATTGAAAAAAATTCACATTTTTACCGTTCTATCTCTTCGTCCGTCGTGTAAGGTGGTTGAAGTCCAGGACTCCAGAATTGCGCGGTGCTTTTGCATTTGTACAATACGTGACGCATCTCAGGTAACCCAATGTCGGCAGTTGTTATCGTCGGTTTATTCATAGACTCGTTTATCGCCTCCAGACAATTTGTTCGCCGCAATTTCTCCACGATTTTCTACCCAAATATTTATCAATAAATTGACATTCGTACAAACGACTTCTTGTTTATTCAATCGATTTTATCTTCCGCAATAACTCTTACTTGTTTGGCCTCCGATAGCACGAAAAATACATCCCTATCAACTGTGAGCAGCAATAAACACGCCTGGCAATCTTCTGCCAGATACGACACGTGACCGTGCATGTATCCGTTGGAATCGAATTTCGGTAGGCATATCGGCGTCCAGCTCTCGGCGGTTTTGAGCGACTCCGAGCTGTCCACCAGATTTTGTATTATATGTAGATCCATTGGATGTAGGAAAAATTTGTTCATTCTAACTAGTGTAACCAACTGATTGTTAGCTAGGAGTATGGCAAATACTAAGTTCTGAAAGACATAGATTTTCTCTTTTAATAAAGCGAATACTTAAATTCATTTCGATTACGCAAACGTTCAGCATATGTTTGGCTTTGTACCTTAATCTTAGCGCAAGTTTGTATGATGGTCTGCGTAATGGAACTTCTCATAGAAGGTAGTAGGGGCAAACATTTGATGGCTCCCAGAAAGAAGGCGGGCTCTCTGTCCATAAAGTTTAACAAATGATCTATCAGTCTTTCGCTACCGCTTAATAACCGTCGTAGATCAAAGTTTCTTCTTTGATCGTACACTCTATTTAACTGCGACTGTGTCAACACAGAGATTATCTGATTATATACATATCTGCAAATTAAATATGCACAAATGTCAGATATGATATCTTACTTAGAAAGCGAGGATATTATCTCAAAGATGGAATAGCATGTACGTTAATTGTAAAGTGAGCTGAGGTACGCTTTCCAAGGTCTTGGACACCGCCACTAAGATCAGTGGACCCTTCACGACGAAAACAAAGTTCGTGTCGCCGGCGTGCACCGATCTGATCATATCGCTGCCGGCTTGAACGAACGACACTAAAGCCTGCATGACTCCCATAACCGTGACTAGTTTGTCCTCCGAACTGTATCTAGAGTATATCGGTTTTCCCGCCTGACTCAAGATAAAGATATGCTTCTTCTGCGCCAGCCACGTTTTGCAACGCAACGGGTCCCCGTCTAGGTTACTCTGGCCCAAACGGTGTGCGACGTCATCCTAAAATGTGACAATTCATCCGGTTTACGTTCGAAACGAGTTCGTGGGCAATTTTACGATATCAGGCACCCTCGAATTTCATGGAAAATACAGAGGTGATTTCGCATAGAGGCCTAACCATCTCCGCGTCGTCGAGGGAAAGGGTTTTCTCCGACTCCTGCGGTTCGGCGACGGCGGCGACGGCGACGACGGCGGCGGCGGCGGCGACGGCGGGGGTCGCGGAATTGTCCTGCACAGCGTCCTCCTGGATCTCGGAGATGGTGCTGCTCTCCTTAATCTGCCTGTCACCGTCGATGCTGCTGCTCATCTCCTGCTCGTACTCGTCGAAGCTGTCGGTGGTGACGAGCATCGTCTCCGTGGAAGCGCCGGGCTCGATTCCGGGCTCGGCTATACCGCCGTCGTCGATCGACTCGACGACGATCGGCTCCTTCGCAGCCATGTCTCTATCACGTCGAGAACGTCACCGGGCAAGTCGCTATTCCGCCGACTCCACGCTCCACGCTGGCGTTTGGCATCCAACAGCGGCAGACCGACGAGGATCGACCGCCATTCCTCGTTAATTCGTCGCGGAACTGTTAAAGCGCGCTGCTGATTCTGTTTGTTTATGTGGAGACCCGTTTACTGGCGCCACAAAACGTCGCACGATTAAACTACATACATATGCGGCCACGAATATACCCGGCAGATAATAGATCGACAACCTGCAACGTGTTCCCATGTTGTTACCATATGTCGATTTCAAGTTACCATTATATTATTTGGTTCTATTCCGTGCTATAACGGGTAACCAGATAATTTTATTTGTTTATTTTTTTTAACTACCTATATGTATATATATAAATATTTTCCATTTTTGTTTTTATGCAAAGTGCAAACGTATTGAAAAAAAATGGAAGAGAGAAGAATATAATAATAAAAAATATATAAATATAATAGCTGAAGTTAGTAATATCAGCGGTCTCCTCATGAAATTTTATCTAGCATCGCATTTGCAGTTCTACAATTTAATTGGTGCACCTGCCGATAGGACAGTCGGGCGGCGCAGCGGACGTTTCAAATCGCGCGCGAGAGTTACGGCAGCGAGCAGACGCGACAAGTGTTCGCCGGGTACTCCGGGTTAGAGTAATCGCGACGTTCGTCCCGAATTCGGAGTTCGTTGTGTAGCGACGACGCGGTTCGCGCCGCACGCAGGATGGGCGTCACCGTGTAAGTAGCATTCGCGTCTCTGAAGCGATTCGTACGATTCCTCGTCGCGCGACCGCGTGAAGCAAAATGCGTGTCGCGCGTCTCGCCGGCAGACGCGTAGAGGTTATGTCGCACGTGCCGTCTCCTCGGTCGTCGCGGACACGCGACCGGGCGATCGGCGACGCTCGTCCGAGGGCTGCACCTGCGGGAAGTGAAAGAGTGGCATTTGCATGTTCGACAGGCTGCAGCAGTACCCGATGATCGAGAATCGGACCGGGCCGCAGACCATCGAGTTCCTGACGAAGAGGATCGTCGCCCTCGGCGCGGTGCAGGTGGGACAGTTCCTGGTGGATTGCGAGACGTACATGTCGGTGCCGCAGCTTGGTAAGTGCACGTTTTTCTCGTGTGTGCAATTTAACGCGGACTCGAAACTTTCGGCAAGTTTCCGAGTCTACGAGCTTCGGCTGTGGCGTCAGCTAGTACGTGGTTGTTGGCACAGATGGCCGTTGCTTGGCCGTTTACAGACTTATTCCGTGACATTTTTTTTTCTCTTATTTATTATTGTTATTTACAATTTAACTTTTTGGATGCTGCACCAACTGTAGTGGCCGTAGAGCAGTACTACAGTCTAAATATTAATTCTATGAAGGTACAAATACACCAGCTATTCCTAGGCGTCATTACAAAAATATTAAATCTAGCAAGCGAAGCTAAACGTGGCTTGTATAAACAAGATCGGTGTGTGTGTATATATATATTTATTTCTTTTTATTTATTCTGTTCTCTTTCCTCTCTCTCTCTCTCTCTCTCTCTCTCTCTCTCTCTCTCTCTCTCTCTCTCTCTCTCTCTCTTTCTCTCTCTTCCTCATTGAAAATACGTCTTTGTAATTTTATTATCCATGATGATATAATATGCACATAAGATTTAATTATCTTAGCGACGGCCAGCGCTAATTCCCATTTGAACTATTTATTGTCAATAAATTGTATAGTGAATTTATTGTCGAGATAAGAAGTAGTAATTATAACGTGATTCGTTTTTTTTTTTCGTAAAAGCTTTCTCATCACGTCATCAGATATAGTATATTCTGTTGTAATATATAAATTCGAATTTCTAATTGAATCTCCCTATATTTGCTCTGTAACCTGATTGCAACGCGCTAAATATGCATCTTTAATTCGCTAATGCAGATTAATATTTCAATCGTCTCGAGTTACAACAGTCTTCCGCCGATCGCTAAACGTTTTTGCCATTTTTTTTTCTGTTTTGCGTAAAGGGATAAAGGGGATAGATCTACATATCCGTGGCATATATATATATACGTATCTAAAAGCGGCTGTCATCGTTACCCGCAATTACACGCACACTCATCCACGAGTTTTTTTTTCTCCGCACATACGAGAGAGCACACACATGTCCGCGTATATACGCGATACAGACACATTCTATTTATCCGGACTATCGTGTTCCTAAACGTGCAGTAATGCGAAATCTGATCCTGAATTTCACCGTTACCGCTACATATATTACGACAAATTTTTTTCAATTCACGAGAGTGCACAGTGCAGATTTTTGTTTTATACAGTTTAACATACCTACCGGGGGAAAGGAGAGGAGATTCTTTTTTTTTCGTCATGCTTATTACATGGAAGATCTGACGCGATGTGGTCGCTGCGAATAGTTCGAATATGCCACTCGGCGAATAGTACTTAAAGCTCGCTTATTCGGCGCGGTATTACTAAGAACGAGATAATCTTATTGATTAGAGAACTTTTACAATTTACGTAAAATCCGGAAGAGTCGATCGTACATATATATATTCTACGTTTACGCTCGTTTCACGAGCATTGCACCGCACAGTTAAAACTAAGTAATTACAGACGTCATCCATACTGTAGCCCTTGAGCATAAAATATACAGTGCTTTGAAAATATATATACCACTGTAACGTCTTGTCCTCTTTTGGCTAGCTTAAACGTTTATAAATGTATCACTCGACAAATTATACTCTCAAATTATACCCCGTATAGCTTAGATAATCGATTATTTCTTGTAGCAAAAATATGATTTAATTTACCAATGGCTACGCTTAATATAATAAAACCGAAAAATCGAATCGTACCGTAAATTTTTCACGACAAAGTATTAATTCGGATGCGCTGGTATATATCTTTTCAGAGGACACTCTACGCAACATATTTAGCAAGATATCTTTTGTATATAGGAAGGTGCGTGTATACTCGCTTCTTGTAGACAGTAATGCCGATACACCGAAATATTATATCTCATTTACGTGATATGTTGGTTTTTTTTTCTCTCCGAATTTCGACGTTGGCGATATTATTTTTCTCGCGTATCACATACGCACCATTTATATGTATATATATAAAAAATGGAATGTATTTTCGAATCGATATAGCTTTGCGCAAACGCAGATTTTTCTCTTCTGCCCCCCCTTCCCCTTCGCATCGATCGATCACTGTCTACAGAAACACGCGAAAATATTTAAGTACAGGGATTTAATATGTGCTTCCGCGCGACTTTCATACATATAACTCGTTATGTATAAGGATATGGCAGGGATATGACTCACGGGTAAGATATAGATAATTACAGATGTGACCAGTTTCTGTTTGCGCGATCCGGCGCGACGAAAAATTTCCTCATCGTATCGTACTTGTCTATCTCAGATTCAATTCATTATGCTCGATATATTTTGCTTCTCGTTTATAATATATAGGTTCAATATCAAAGATATTTTAAGGAAATTTCTCCCGCGACGATTATCACAGATACAAACTGTGATTCGCAAAGTGTAGTTAACTTCTCTAACAAATACTCCGTCGTGAAGATCTCCCTCTCTGTCTCTCTTTCGAAGCTATTCTACAAACTATATAAAAATATAAAATACGTACATCATTAGGGAGACTTTCGTCCGATCGCGACTTCGCCATTCGATTGGCCGCACACTTTTAAGAAATGCAGGAAATCGTCGAAAGCAGAAGACTTGGAGAAATAATGACGATTAGTTCACACAGATGAGGGACTCTCGCGTCCTCGCATCCGCGGATATTTATAGTAAGTAGCTGCTTTCAACGTTACACGTGGTACGTTATGCGCATTCGATATATCTTAATAAAAGCTAAATAGTACCGAATAATTCGCTCCTACCGGCTTCGCGAAATCAATGCAATTTGTGGTATATTGTCGAGAATTTGTTTATCGGCTAGGTATATATAGGTATATCGCATACCGTATATCGTCGCTCTAATTGCGTAAGTTCCACGATAGAGACATATGTATACAATATACAATAACCAATGTACACAATATATATGCGCATCTTATATGAAACATATGTAGATATATCTACAAATCGATATATTGTCGTGGGTAAGTCATTGGCGCCTGTGCTACGCAACGAGACGCCTCGATTATTCTGAGTTTAGCAAAACCGTGCGTTTTGCTCTTACGTCCGTTAAAAAGTATATACTCTAAATACTACAATATTGTCGCATCCTTCTTAATAACCTCGAATGCCCCACTGTGCCAGCGCACTAGCTAGTAAAAACGTCGTTTTTAGCGTTGGTAATTTTCGCTTCCACCTTTTCTCCCGAGGCTCGTTCGCGCGATTGTTCCTCGAAAGAAATGGTGCTCGAATCACCATTGACGGCTGAAAATATATAGGTAGCGGAAATTATTGCAAACTCATTGCGTATATTGACTACTTTACGGAAAGACTAGCTTGGCAGTCTACGAGCAGTCTATGTCGAGCCTATTCTAAGGACTCCCTTAATATCGTTTTACTCGTGGTGTACATACGTATACACATTCTTTATTCACGTAAGATATTGTCGCGTTTTCTTTACTTGGAAAGTATACGCTATACGAGAGCGTTTGCCTCTTGCCGCGCGAATGAGCTTTGAATATTTATCAAATACTTATTAGGAAAGAATATCATTTGATCTGAATGGAGAAAGTAATTTCCGTATCTCCGGAAATTAATATAAAGCAGCTAATACGACAAGCGTAAAGTAGTTTACATGTCGTTGTGCAGATTTTATGTTAATCTATAATCTGACGCTAGGTATTATTTGGTATCGTTTTTGATCATTTTTTTTTTTACAATTATTATTTGCATTTTTTTTTTAGTCTCTCAAAGAGATACTAAGTAATTAGATAGCGCGGAATGAGCATAACAATCTTTGTCGTATACTAAGTCAAAAATTAATCTATAGCTCTGTAAGTTGATCTCTCAAAGGAAAAAAGGGATATCACGCTTTTTTTTTTAGAGAAGTTACGTGAGAGCAACTATTTTAACGCTCGATGATATAACTTCATTATCAGTCGAGAAACGATTTAATTATTAAAGCCAGACGTGAAGGCAATTTGTGACTCGGTTGCTCGGTCGTTTTCTTTGTACAGATCTTTTTCTCTTTCTTCTTCCCCACGCGAGTGTGCTCTTTTCATCTTGATAAAGATATGTCGTCGTTAAGGAGATATGAATCTGACGAGGAAGGGAATTTTTGTAACACGCTCTCTACTGCTGATAAATCTTGCGATTATATCGACTTAACGCAAAAAATCTAAGCCACTTTAGCGAGTAGAAAATGCTTCCGCTCGTTAAACGCGTCCGAAACGAAGAGATTCGAGACGGCCAGTCGGCAGCCGTGCGCGCATTTCTGCTCGAGATCGTGAGCCATGCATGCGTATCGATGGACGGTCTATCGATGAGAGAACTCCCGACCGCTCGTTAGTATCGCGTCTCCTTCTAAATCATAAATAGCACGTCTTGTAGTAGATGAAGGCGACCGTGTCCTTGCCGAAAGTTCTGCATTCCCTCTCGTAGTGCACCTGGCCCGGTCGGTATCTACCGTCTTGCGAATAGCTGTCTAATCTCGACAGGCTTCTACAGAGCTTGAGATAATCGTCGTCGAAGGGCGGCTCGTCCTCCTCTCGACGATACCTGTTACGTCCGCGGTAATTGTCGTCGGGTCTCCGCTGCTCTCGAGCCCCGCCGCCGTGGGCGGACGGCAGATACGTGACGTCGTCGAGTTCCAAATCCGTTAGATCCTGCAGGCTCTTCGGATACGCGCGCGGTCGTCCACCCTCCGGGGAGTCGCGCGGTTGATCCTTGAAGTTGATGGTCCTGCTGCGCCGCGGCAGGGTCGAGTAATACTGCCGCTCGTCCCCCGCGCCGCCGTGATTGATGCCGTTTCTCAGAATCGGCCTGGAGACGCGCGGACCACCCCTCGCGAGGTCCAGGTCCCGTCTCCAGGTGTCCGCCGCCGCCGCCGCCGCCGCGTCGTAATCCGTTTCCGCGTACTCGAGCCTGCCGGCGCGACGGGGCTCCGTCCCGTTGAAACGACGAACGTAACTCGCGTCGGCTCGCGTCGCGTTCCGCGGATAAATGCTGTTGGAGTACGCCACGCGTTTCTTCTGACCGCCGTTCCTCCGCGGCCGCTCGTAATCGCGAATCTCGTGCAGCTGCAGGCAACGACGTTGCTCGTACGTTTCCCAATTTTCGGCTCGCGGCGGAGGGTTGTTCCGGATCACGTCGCCGTTAATTCCGAGCGCGTCGCGACGCGACGTCTCGTCGACCGAGCGGCGAATCGGCAGCAGGCCGCGGGACTGCATGAAGCTCTCCACGTTCCTGCCGATTCTGTTGGTCTTCTCGGCGAAGATGCCGCAGTAATCCGACAACTTGCGATGATGAGCGACGCGCGCGGACATCGCGGGCATCGCGATGCTGGAAGTCGCGATTGGCGGATCGTGGCGGTAGACATCCCGCGGATCGTGCTCGTTCGGATAAGCGCCTCCCGGTAAAGGCTTGTTCGCCTTCTCCAAGTTCGAGAGACCCCCCGTCAGCGAGGCCTTATACTACCGTGCTTGCGCATAATCCGGATTCATCTCGTCCAGCTGCTTGCCCTTCGTCTCGGGCACGCAGCAAACTACGAAGCATAGCCCGCAGACCGCCACGGCGGCGTAAAACCAAAAGGCTCCATGTAGACCGAGACTCTAAAATTAGAAATTCGTACAACTTAAATTATTTATTACAAGATTAACGTCATTATTGAATTATAGGAAATAATATTAAATTTAATTAAATATTAAATTGAATATTAAATTGAACGAGATTTGAAAATTTTATATCTGAACAAATTACTCCAAGAAAATAATATTGTTACTTAAACAAAATGCAATGTTTCCATGGACATTTTCTCGTTTAAAATTTTACTTCTTGTAATCTCGAACTTATTGTTAAATTTCGAAACTTTGCCTTCATAATCCAGGCAACTCGTTAGTATCTTAAAGAAAATCTGCTCACCTGCTGAAAGTCCATAAAGAGCTTGATCCCGAAAAACGCGCAGAAGTAGCTGAAGCTCGTGCTAATGCTGGAGCCGAGGCCGCGGTACTCCAGTGGAAATAGTTCGCCAATCAATAGCCAAGAAATTGGCGATATGCCCAGGGCGAGGGCGGTCGTGAACACGAGTACGCAGAGCAGCGGTATCCAGTCGTGCTGGCCCACCACCGCCGAGTCCACGTAGCCCAGATTTTGCGTTTGCGACACGTAATACGCGTAGCTGCCGAAACCGGCGAGCGCCAGTGACATGAAAACCGTGCTGGCTATCAAAAGCGGCAGTCTGCCGACTATGTCGATCAGAAATCCTGCGAGCGATATAATTTCGTTTAAATATGACAAACGCGGAGCGATATCTCTAATAAGAGAAATAATAATTTGTTTTACGATATAATAATCTGATTAATTATGAAATTTAATTTTATTGAATATTATATCGCTTAATATCATTGCTTAACGTACCTGACAGTAAAGAGGCCAACAGCTGTACAAATCCGATCGCTATGGTCGCTCCGTGAGGATTCATTCCGCCGAGGGTCTGACGAAAAATGAGTACCGCGTAGTAATTAAACGCATTCGCGCCGGAGAATCGCTGGAAGAACATCAGGCCGCACGTAATGGCGATGGGTTTGTACAGCCTCGGTGTAAACATGCTGTTCTTGAAGGTCAGCTCGTACTGCTTAGCCCTCGAAGCCAGAATGTTTGTTTTGATGACCTGAAGGCACGTCGTTAAACGTCGCGAATTTATAGCAATTATCGAACCTCGTTCGCGATCAGACGCTCGTTGATTACGCGTCGCGAGTGATACGTGAGAAAAGAAAGCCGCTCTATTCCGAAAGTTATCCGTTTATCATAAAATTCTATACGACAATCACCTGCAGCTCGTGCCTTATATCGACGTGCTCTCCGCGCAGCCACTGCAAACTGTTGGCGGCCTCGTCATCTTTGCCGTTTAGCACGAGATACGACGGTGTCTCGGGTATAAAGAGGGTCCCCAAAAAGAGCATCGACGGCGCGACGGCCACTAGTAGCGCGCTTTGCCGCCAATTCAGATATGTGCCGGCTATGTACGACAGCAAGACACCGACGTGACCGAGCACCTTCAGCATCGCCGACAAGCATCCGCGGATGCCCGCCATCGAGATTTCCGATATGTACACCTGTCGAGAGAAATTTGCTCATGCGTCGACCGAGATTCAATATTTAATAATCAATCGAATCGAATCGCTCTTGTTTCTTTTTTTAAATTTTTTTACCTGCGCCACCATGGTGATGACCGAACAGCAAAGCCCGCCGATGAAGCTTGTGACGTATACCAACTCCACGCACGGCGCGACGCCCGTCAGGACCCAGGCCGCCGCCAGCGGCAAGGATGTCATGCGTAAGGCCACCCGACGACCTCGCCGCATTATCCAGTCGCCGATCATGGCACCGAACCACGCGCCCAGCATGGACAGCGACGCGACCCACGAGGCTTCCTGTTGCGTAACCGAAAAAGCCAACCTGCCGGACAAGCCGTATAAGCGCGATTAGGATCGCGCGGTATTTATAAGTATCTGGACGCTCCGGGGCATAATCCCGGTATAATCCAAGAGCGCGTGACAGGGGGACACTCTCGATATATATTGGGTATTGTTCCCCAAGAGCGCCGGGCCCAGACGTCAGGTGCAAATGTAATCGCTCTTGGCAGCCGCGCGTCTCGACTGTCGAGTATTATTTGCGAACAGCTTCCCAGTAGAAGTCCGCGTGTTGCCGTCGCAGTAGACGCATCCCGGAATTAGCAACCGGGAACGTGACACTCGAATAAGCCACACGGCGTGGGATATAATTGTCCACGGCTCTCGACACGTTTCGAATTGAAATCCGATATTATTTAACGTGACAAATTGTATATTTATCCGTGCCACACGGAATAGTTGAATGTATTCTCTCATATTAATGATAATAGTTACGCGAAAGAAATTCTTACCACGTTTCGTTGTTGGACGACTGATAGAGATGAGGCGGTTGATTATCCAATATGGAGTCTAACGCGGGCGAGGTGTAACCCTTGGCCAAACCGGAGGAAAGTGTTCCCATAGACAGTGCCAGGGTCGCCAGTACCTATATCCAGATAAACAGGCTCTGATGAACTCACGCGTGAAAATGGTCTTTTTATTTCGCTGACGCGAAAAGAGTTTATGCAGGAACGCGCGCGTGCGCGCGCGCGTGTACGCGTGGTTGTAACACACCGGTGCGAACGTCAACGTTTGTTTATTTTACCCGTCGGCGAGTGACTGAAATTTACGCCCGTGTATTCCCCGCCGTTCTTTGTAGGTGCGCATACCAGCTCTATAATAAAGATCATAGAGTCTGACGGTGAGACGTCCAAAGGAGAGTCGTAACTCCGATGACGATCTACATTCTAGCTTCGTGAGATATTTCTATTTGCATTACGCGCACGTTTCTAATTTAAAAGTATCTGTCTCGATTCGCTGTGATACGCCATTATCGAAAATCTATCGATATATACATAAACATGGATCGGAACTCCTTTTCTCTTTTGTCGAAATCCTCCATCCTGCGAGCGTCTCCTAATCGAGAAGGCACTCTGAATAGGCGGTGAAACCGTAACACTAGGTATAAATCCGTCCATCGCGCGCACCATGATGCTCCGGTAATGCATATATACGTATGTACATCTATAGAGCGAATGCATCGCGCATTTGTGCTTGCCACGGGGGGTGCAACCGGCGAACAAATTGCTAGCCGCAAATTGAAAGCCGGGCTTGGCCCCTCGCGAGGAATACTAAACATTTCGCCGTGGCCCCCGCATTTATGTGCACGCATATGTACACGTCTGCAACGTATACACAGATTCAATTTCAAAGTACCGCGACGGCGTGTACACGTCGACGCTGTATACGCATCCTTCGCTCGACGACGGACGCACGTAAGTTCGTCTCGCGGGTATTCTCTACTGCAGCCGCGCGGACGCGTATCGCTTTTCTAAACAACGGTATACAACTTTGCGAGGGATGAACTCGCGCGAAGAAAATTTTGGAACATGTGCAAGTATACGAGATTAGTATTTTGTATAAACGTGTTTATATAGTGATAGTAAAGATATCCAATGGCAGTGGTTTTTTTTTCTACGGCTACAAATTCATGACTTTTTTCACTGACTCATTAAGTTTCAACGTCAAAGCTAATCCTTCCGGTCTTATCTTCGTCACCGCATGCACGTTCAGCGATCCGCGATCTTACGGCGAGTTGATGACGTAAGAATATCTGCGCGTAGGTTGTCCGTCTATGTTGTTTGTTTGTGCACAATAGGTATCTTTACGTGCAATTTTTGCGGTGCACGAATCTCCGAATCTGAATGCGACAAAATCTGTCTTATTGATATCCCGGTTCTCATTTTTTTTCGTTAGAGATATGTAGCCCCACGAATGAGAAAATTGTTACGAGACAACGGCGGTATATATTCATACAAATACAGAGCTAAAATATTATGTAATTTCTGTTCGTTTATGCTACGAGAATGAATTGCGATAAATGAGAAGAGATGTTCGTTTTATATTCTCGATTTCTTACAATGTCAAAAATTTCTTCGAAAGTATTTTCGTCCTCTCTTTTAGACGCAACTCTAGTTTCCTTAATTTGCATTATTATCTAGTTTAGCCGGCTTAGTCTCATTTATCTTGCTCCACAAAGCATAACGCGCTCGCGTTGATCCATAAAGCCACGATAATCGTTACAAAAATTCGCCGATATTTCGTATTAAACTCTGACCTTTCCTCGACTCGCCGGCGTGTAATTTACAGCATAATGCGAACAACGAAAGTGCCGGTAGTTCGGTTTTAATGCGCGATGACCCGTCATAATTCATATTCCATGGCGAGCGGGGGACGACGAACCGGCGTATTCGATAAGGAATTTCAAGCGGCGCCGCGCCGATCCCACATAAATTTGCATGCACTTTCAATTATCTCTCTCTCTCTCTCGCGCGCGCCATTAGGAGCAGCGCGAGCGTAAAACAGTCGTATTACGCGATTAGACGTGTCGCCATGTGCAACCTTTCTATCGTCTCGCCGGAGAGGCGCACGATACCGTTGTCTCTCCTGAGGACGATAATAACGCGTGGGTCGCTTCAAGCGCCACTTTGCAATTCCGACCTCTTCTTCCCTTGCGTCTACGCGCGAAAATTATACGAGAATGCGATCCGAGACATAATTCCGCTGCGCCTTATACCGATTAATTCTAATTGATATACGGTTATAAAGTCCTGACTTCGGAGGGGAAGGGCGAATTTACGACTGTATTACCGCTTTCCATTCCGTGCTATCGAGATTCGTAATTACGATAGTACATCGAGCTGTACGGCCAACGTGTCGCGAGAATTCGAATTATTTAATTGCCTCGCGGCGAAAAGCGAATTGCATTGCGTGCGCAGTTTTTTGGATTTTTGTTATCAGCTATTATCAGTCCGCGGTGTTCTTAATCTCTCTAATAATTTTCACTTTATTTGACTTGCGCTATCGATTTTTTTGAGACGGGAGGGAAGGTGTCTCCGGAGACTTCGAGCCGTACCGGGCGGAGAATGCACGTCGGATGCCGTCAATCTTAATTATTCGTATAATACGGTATGCGCGAGCGGCAACGGCGGTAATGAACACGAGTTTACGAGCGCGCTCGCCTGAGTCGCTTTCTTCGACTAATTATCGGGGGCCGCGCGATGAATAGCGCATTCACTGGAAAACGCACGGGCGCACGGTAACGAGGCGCCGATACATTTCCCGTTTCTTACAGAGCGGCTATGGAGAATTTGGTATATTAATTACGGTTTACGAGTTATGCGTTAAGAGGGCACATACGAACCGCGTTTATCTGTCCGCGATCCGCGATATCGCTGTAATGTGTAAGGCGAACGGTTTCTATTAATGACACACACACACACACACACACACACACACACACACACACACACACACACACACACACACACGAGGGATTTTAACGAGCTAAAAAGACACATACGTATTTTCGCGCGACGAGAGCGTGTTTTCCTTTCGAACGTAAGAAATTTGCGCTCCGAAACGCTTCTAATGCGATATTATTTTTGGGCGCGTTCTACCACCCTTCGTTTGCGCCTCCTCTCCCTCTCTTTCCGCCTATTCTCCTCTCTCACTCTCGGACACGGCGTTAAAAGCTCGTTTGCATCGAGCCGTGCGAAATGCTCGGGAGCAGTTCCGCAAGCGCGGGGGCATGTGCGTCAGACCGTCCCGGGGTCGAAGTTAGCCGGGGGAGCCATTAGCTTAAAACTATTAGTCGGGGGTGAAGGCGCGGAGAGAGAGAGAGAAAGGGAGAGGAAAAACGAGCTTTAAAAGTCGTCCCCCGCTTATACGATTATGAGGATGGTCGGTCGGATGCTGTGTGTTAAGTGCGCGTCCCTCAGTGTGTATGTGGGTGTAACGACGGCGGTCTTCACCCGCCCTTCCGAAAGAGAGAAGCACCCTTCTCCCCCCCCCTCCCCTCCCCTCGTCCTCCGTACGCGATATCCATTTTAAACCGGACCACTCAATTACGCCTCGGTGCTATCTTCGGTGTTTGCATATCAATATGGCCCCTTGCCAAGCAGAAATAAAAAGAGATTCGTCGCACCACACCGGCCGATTATTTAAGAACCGCCGTGCCTTTGCCGATGGCGGAGGAGCACAAATTGCTCCGAAGGTTACGCCGCGTTCGCCGAATATAAAAAGTATACCCGTGATTGTTGTAAATTTGATAGCTGCGAAAGATATACAGATTTAAGTCGCACCTTCCGACGAGCTGGTCTTTCGTCGTCATTCTTATGTCTCGCCGTACAAATCTCTGAGACCTGATTGCCAACCAACGTTATTTTGATTTTAAGTGAGGCTTAAAATTCTGTCTTTCTTTAAAATCTTAAAACAAAGAGAGAAATATGGAGACTTATAAAGCTTCGCTTAAAGTCAGAATAACATTGGTGCATGCAATTAGGCCGAAGACATGCATATACGAGAACTATCTAATTTCACTTAATCGGTATAAAGATGATCATTTATTATTAGCGTAAACTTAATGGACTAGTGACACCTCTATAATCAATGATACGTACTTGTGACATGTGATGCGGCCTCGCCGCCGACGTCATGTGCACCACGGAAGCCCTGGGCATTTTGAAATTGTCCTCGCCCTCGTCCGGTATCGTTGTTACCTGCAATAAAATGCAAATGATAATCAATGTCATTGATCAGTATATCCAAAGTTAGCATTAAATTAGTTTTTTTTTTTTTTTTTTTACTTCGGTGCGCGTGATTATTTTCCCCGTTTTCGTGTTATACATTTTGCTCTATTTTAACTTTTTTTTGACATTGTTAGGAAGATTCTCGTCGGATAATGTTCTTTGTCTCCATTTGAATGAGGACGACTGATATTTTCATCACGTAACTTTCTTTTCGCTGATATAGCACGCTTTCCCGCCCTCTCTCTCTCTCTCTCTCTCTCTCTCTCTCTCTCTCTCTCTCTCTCTCTCGCTGCCTTACGTGCAGTCTAGGTAGCGTAGATGCGTCGGCGAAGTTGGAGAGGCGTCGTTTTGCACGCTTTAACAATCGCGTAACTAGTCCCGCGTCCAAGTTCGCGAACTAGTCTAGTTCGGAGGAACCCTGCAAGCCTTCTTCTTGCCTCGCCTCGCGAGTCGCTCGCGCTCGCGTCGCGAGATATATGTCTCGCGGGACTTTCCTCCGCGCTTCTCCCCGGCGCGCGTCACAACACAATGTGGCGCGTTAAATACGCTCTTTGTCCGGGACCCCGCGCCACTTGTGTGCACGGCATTACAAATTGTATCTCGCGTTCGGATTCAGAGCGCCGAAGTCATTATAGGAAAAACACCGCGCGGCAGTAATTCATCGCTTTCCGCAAACGCGAATTAGCAACTACACGTGCACACGCAATCCGTAATCGAGTTGCCATTATTTACGGCAAAGTCTAGAAATGTCGGGGAGCGACGCGAACGATTGATAGCATCGGGAATAAAAGTACCGCTCGGAATAATCCAATGTACATACACCGTTAGTACATATGTACATATGTGGACAAGCTGTATAAATAATATAAAAGACTCGTCCAGGATAGAGAGGAGAGGTAGAAAGCCCATACGTTTCATTATTAATCTACAGATCTATAATTCGGTCTCTAAGGAATTCATGAGCGTGTATAGATTTATGATACTAAATATCGATAGGATAAAGGAGCCCGTGTGTGTCCTCAAAACCGAGATCTTTATCGCGGATTTATTTATCAGCGCGACTGAAGATGGTGAATAATGAACGTGAGCAGGGACAATTGCATCTGCGCTGCATATTTCCTTTTAGAGATACGGGTACGTTGCATTATTATTTAAATGCAACCGATAATTCATCTCGGTTTGCCTCCCAATGGCTATCGTTCCCGCGATATCAGGATGTGAATGCATCTTGAATCAATTATACCAGGATCAATGGTTCACTGTTCGACGTCATTGATAACAGATCGCATAAGCATATCATGCGGGCGTCGTCGCAACGTATCGTCGGGCTATGTCGGACATTCGTAAGGGGATATCTCGTCGCCTCATAACGTCATGTATGACATTTCTGATGGAGTTCCGTGTCGCGCCACGGACTCGAGTATTGCGAATTCGTGACGTCTCGACGTGCACCAGTTCTTTACATAGGGGTGAGAAAGGAAAGTTTTTATACGTGTAAATTGCATTGTACGCGCGCGTGTAACAAGTAACCATAAGACACAAAGCGTATAATAATCAAATTATCAGAATGCAGTAAAATAATACGAAAAGAACGATTTTACTGGAAGATTTACTGGAAAATTTTGCTGGATACAGATCTGAAATTGAATTAAATGAATGAAAGTAATTCTTGGGCCATCAAAATAATTTTGTTGGAAATTCAAACTGTTAGAATATTAAAACGTTTTACAGCAGTATTTATCATTTTTGAGTTTCCAATGAAATTATTTTACCAGTCCAACAAAATTATTGTCAGATCAAACTTTTTAGACCTTTCAGCCAAATCGTTCTTTCTATGAAACAATTAATTAAGAGTATTTTATATATAATTAATTAAGATAAAGTAATTAAATACGTATATATATTTTATTTGGAATGGATTAAAGATGAAAAGCTAAACGAAATTCAAAACACTCTCGATACAAGTAGCCGCGTAGGAAAGCCCGGGAAAAATTAGGGAGATTAAGTGAACGGTCTTTCCCGAAAGGTTCATTTATTAAAGTGGAAGTAGCCACTTAAGGAAATGCGTTAAACATGATGTTACATATACTATGCGTTATACATACGCAATTACGTGCATGAATATTTATGAATTTATAGCGGGAGTATCTGTCTTCTCGACGTTGTGAGATATCCTCGCGGATAACACAGTCAGGAGATTTCGTCAGGATCTCTCAGGATAGAAAAGCTGGCGGGCAGGCAAGGGTGGATTCCTGAGAAGGGAAACACTCGGCACCTCGTCGGCCGGGAATTAATCAGGATTCCGATGTAAATAATACGAGAAAGAAAGTCGAACGTCTAGCGCGCGGATTGGGGGGGGGGGGGAAATGTATGCGGTGTCTCGGATGACTAATACCCCGAAAAATCTTCCGGTCTCCCTGCCTCGCACCTGTTTTATCTCTTCTCCTTCTTCGTCCCTCCCTGCGCCCTTCGAGTTCGGCAACGCGGGCGGCGAGGCAAGACCGTCGGCTGACGAAAGAGCCGCCAGGATTTCCAGGTGGCGAAGGGCGGAAGAGGGAAGAGTCCATAGGGCTGAATGGTGTGCATCATGTCCCTTCCTGAGCAGCGCTTTCCACTGCGGTTTTCTTTACGGTATTCCTTTGTTGTCGCCGGCTTGGAGCGACGCCGAAAACTCAGCGTATCTATGCCGAACGCATAGAAATAAAAAATGATTCCTCGTACGTGCCGTTGAGATCTGTTTCGAAAATATATCCGAAGTTGCAGAAGCATTCTTTTTGTAATACATTTGAATCACAATGAAATTCGAGGCGACTGCACCGGATGACTAATATCCCGAGAAACTTTTCGTGTTTCTTTCCTCCGTTCCGTGTCTCCTCCCTTCTCTCACCTCTCTCGAACGCGAGAGTAAGAGTGCAACGGCCGAAGGATGCCAAAAGGAGGAACAAGTGGCGGCGCAACGTGTGTGACGAAGCGACCTGCGAGAAAGTCATATATTGGCTATTGAGAGCGCGGAGAATTTCCGATAAAGAAGAGGGGAAGGGAAAGGCTTTTCCTCGATTTTTCACGGCGGATTCGCTTTAGCTCTGCATTAAAACTTTAAAACGACATTCGGCGCATTGAGAAAATACTTTTGGGATTACGGTCCGAATTTCGGGGGAAACGACTTTCTCTTCGAGACCGGCGAAGAATCTGCTGTTAACGCGCAAAGTGGGATTATTCAGTATGCTATCCATCTAAGTCTGCGTTTAATTAAAAGTAATAAAACACAAGTAACGAACGGATCGAAACGGATTCTCGCGGGCCGCATTCCGAAAATATTTGCGCCTCTCTTTCTCTCTCTCCCTCTCGCTTTCGTCCTCACTATCATCCTCCTCGCCGTTCTCCGAGCGTGAGAGCGAAAGAGTATATAGCGGCCGAATGCTCGGCAGTGCCTGGTTAAAGGACGAGGAGGATATGCGGTGTGTGACGAAAAGTCTCCGGGCTCTTGTCGAGGAGGAAAGAGACGGGAGAAGCGGGAAGAACGGGTGGAGAGGCGTACGAGAGAACAGCTGAGAGAGGATGAGCACGAATATGTCGGTCTCGTGCTCCGTGCGCGTGAGGACGAAGGACGACGGAAGAGGAGAGGAGCGATTGGGAGAGAAGGGAGCGATGAAGTGAGAGAAAGAGAGAGACGGGGGGGGGGGCGAAGAGAGAGAAAAAGAAGAGAGATCGGCGGCGGTGGTCCTTTTGCTTTCTTTTAATCCCGCGGCATTCCTTTGCCCGTTCCAACCTGCCTGCCCGCCGCCAGTTTAACCTGCAGTCCAACACACTATTATGTCTGACCTAAGGCGCTCCCACATTTAACTATACGCTCGGCCTGACATCGTGCATGCGATCGCGCCAGGTATATGTGTACGTGTCCACGCGCGCGCGCGTGTGTATGTATGTGTGTGTGTGGCCAAACCAATGCTCGGCTGCCGACAATGACTCCGAGTCAATGGGTCCACCACCGTCTCAGCGGTCTCGAGCCTCTGTTCGGATTCGTCTTTCTAGTAGTTTCCCGTCTTTTTCTTCGGCTCCTGCAGCACTTATTCCGTCGTCACTCTTTATAGGACTTTTCGACACTTTTGCGAATCGTTCCATCATCCTTTGAACATAACATTTTACACCAACATTTGAAAAACAAATAATTTTCGAAATTTTTTAAATATATCAAACAATTTTATTGTGCAGCATTTTATCTCTTTATTGGCATAAGAAATAAATCAATCTTACTCGATTTTGTTTTTCAAACATTTTATGTCTAATAATTCAGTTCGTTGATCTTGAATAAAATTCTGAATAAGAGGTATTTCGACAGGCAGCGATAGATTCTTGGTACACACTTTCCTCTCGCAATTGAATGTTTCCCTTTAACGCGCATCGAGTTGCCGGTCCGTCTGCTCGAGTGTCCTTAATTTTACAAGTGCAATCGCAGCAGCAACAGGCTGGTACAACTCGTCGAAGGAATTCGTGTATACGTGCGTCTAAAGCTTATATACAGGTTTGAACGCGCAGGCAGGTTTATTTAAGTCTGCCATTCCGATCTACTAATCTTGCCGCTCGTTAGTGCATTTTATTGCCACGGATATCCATCATTAGCCTAGATGCTTATCGCTTTCCAGCTCATTGAGTGCTCTCCTTCCGCGTGCGAAATCGACTCGAATTATAAGGATAAAATTAGAAGTATAAAGTTACATTAAGTTAGTAATTTTAAAACGTAATTATATGTACGCTGGATTATATCCACACATCTTCGTGACAAGCGATCTAAGGTTCAATCAATCGAAGATCAGAGAGAGCAAAAGGATGAATCCAACATATCGTAGCGTAGCTGATGGTTCATATCTTGCGCGTGTAACAGACATCGCTTAGGCGCGTAATCGTTATCCTGAATAGCTACTAATTGCATAATCCGCACGCGCAGCGTGACCGCGCGGAGCGATTAGCAGCGAACGAAGTTGCTCGGGTTTGTTAACCACCTCGGGCTTGAGTTCTCGCAGAGAGAAAGAGGTGAGAGAGAGAGAGAGAGAGAGAGAGAGAGAGAGAGAGAGAGAGAGAGAACGATTAAGTCCAATATCGTGGCGTGAGGAGACGTATACGTGCCTTTGTCCGTGCAATAAGGAGAAGAAGAGAGCGAGGGGGTGAAAGAGAGAGAGAGAGAGAGAGAGAGGGGGGGAGGGAGAGGGGCAAAGCCGTGCCTAAATCGAAACTATAGGAACAGGCGGGCCGCGCGTGTGTACACGGCCGGCCAACCGGACGTAGGTGTGCGTTAAATGAAAGGGATGAAGGAAGAGGAGAGTTCGAGGCATGGGAGAGGAATGTGGTCAATGCATAAACTATACCACCGGTTGGTTGGGCATTCCTTCGGCCCCGAAGGGTGCCTATAGTTCGCGAATCGCCTCGTGTGTGCACTCGTGTAATACGTACATTACGTGCGTGCGTGCGTGCGTGCGCGCGTGCGTGCATGCGTGCGTGCATGCGTGCGTGCGTATACGCGTGGACCTGCAGCGTAGTACCTACCTGCAGCACAACCTCGGGATACCTGTCCGCGACCGGCTACGTGAGCGCAGGACTGTGACGCGATTTTTGGCGTCTGCGTTATTGAAAAGGTGAAAACCGATCAATGTAATTACGCAAATAATTAGCCTGTAATAAATATAGGGAAATATAGATAGGAAAGAAAAGCACCTCGGTATATCGTCATCGAGAAATAAATACAATAAAATATTGTCGTCGATCTCGATTGATTTGTTATTTATTAAATCGGAGTACGAGAGGATAAAATGTTAATACAAAAATGGGGCTTTTATGCGATAAAACAATATACGTTGTTAAAACGCTATACGGTTGTTAAAACAATATACGTTTCGCAGAAACTGGTTGAGGGGTAGAGAAATAATACTTTCAGAGGCAGCTGTCAAATAATTCCAATAATTCCCTTGTGCGTATGCATGTGGGACGAATGTCGCAAATTACCTATTATTACGAAGTAAACCGCGATATCAGAAATAACAAACAATGACCGATACTCGCGAAACACAACGCCCGTTTGCCCGTTGTGTATATGCCAATACCGACGACCGCATTCGTCATACACCATTACGTATTATGCGTCTGTGTACGTGCGTACGCATACGCCGCCGCGCGGTACAGATGCAGCGTGGCTCTCTCACGTGCGTTTCGCCGGCCATTAATGCGAGGAATCAATTAGCTTCGCTTCGCTCTTGCAGCTTCACTCGCTCGCTCGCTCGCCCGTTCGCTCGGCAAAAAAATCTCTCGCTGGCATCTCGCGAATACCCGCGTATTCGCCGGCGTACTTAACAGATCTCCGGTATGATAAACGCGTACCGAAATTCCGATCGACCTTAATTTCGATAGCTCGGATTACCAAATTTCGTCATTTTTCTCAAATTTTCGTGAAAGATATATAAAGATACAAAATGTTTCTCTTAAATAAAATGTTCTCTTCGTTAGAGAACAAAGAACGTATATATAAAGCGCTTTGAGGTGTATCTTCTTGTTTTTAATTACGGCAACAGGAACATTCTCTGTTAGAAATAGTCTCTTTTTGTGCCGAGGAAATGATTAAATATCTCGGGTACCGCATCTCTTCTGCGCAAACAAGATTATATTCGTCTTTCTTTATTCGAAACATCAGGTACTCGCGAGTGATTTTTTAAAGTACCTGAACGGCGTTAAGGCATCGATTAATCGACGTTCTTTTCACTCATCGTCGGAGTAATTAACGTCAATGTCGTCAGCGCGCGCGCGCGCTTGAATTGCGCGTTTACGCGATGCGTTTTAGTGTGGCCCGCCATGCCGTTAATGAATTCAAGAGAGAAAGAGAGGAGAGCGGGTAATTGAACACGGAACATCGACGGTGCCGTCGATTTATGTCGACGCGGCCGGCGGGATCGACGAGCGAACGCCTCGAATTACTCGGCAATTTTCTCGCGCACGCATAGCCCCGACGTGCGTTTTTAATGGCGATCGCCTTCTGTGACTTGCGGTTCTCTCTCCTCTGTACACGCTCTCGCGTTACGTTATTGGCGCCGACGGTTGAGCAAACACCGACGTCGAGCGGACCGACGTCGGGGGACGTATGGGCGTTAATGAGAACGTTTTTCGGACCTCGTCGAAAACTGCAGAACGAGATGAGAAGATAAAACAATTTCACGCATCGATCCTCCGGTCATGCAAATTACGGGAGGGTAAAACATGTATTTCGGGTTTTGTTTTATTTGCGCCGGCTGCAAATTATTGTTGTGGGTATATGCAGAATTTGATTAATTACGGTATTAAATATTTATAATGGGAGAGGATGAGTTACAACATTCCATTTATATAAAGACGTCATACGGTTGAGATTTAATTGCGAAATTTTATTATAGGTATACGGAGTATATCAGTATATCATAGTGTCACTTTAACGGTCTCGCACATTCTATGTTGAATATTTATAAAATATCTACACTTAAAATAATTGATATAATTAATTTTTCATATATTGTTAAATGTGTCACGAATTTTTATAAAATAAGCTCTCAACATTAATTATTTTTAATAGATGAAAATACCTCGATATAATTCTGCGCTCGAAATGGAAATAATTCAGGCACATTCTATCTTTATACGGCTTCGAATCTTGTATTTAAAGATGAAAAAGTCTTAATCTAAGTGCCAAGACTTTAGGTCACGATTTAATTAGCGGATACGTTACAGCTGTCCCGGCAACGGGTACGATCTGTGAGGACTCGATCAATGCGTCGCGAGATCATAATTAACCGGGTATATCGAGTGTGCAAAAGTTTCGTAGAGAAGTTCGACAGCTCTCGCAAAAGTTGCTCGACGTCGTCGGGCGGGACAAACTCGCGTTCAACTTTCGAGATGATGGCTGTGCTCTAATCGTGTCGCTCTTTTTTTTTTCGAGAGAGAGGGGACGAGAGGCCACGTGATTCCACGATACGATTCCGCGCTTGAGTCCTTCGAACGATTAACGACTGCACCAATTCAACAAAGGAGAACGCGAGAAAGGAAGAGGAGAAGGAGAGACGATCGTAACGAAGACGCAGCCAGCCTCCATCGGGCGAAATATCCGCGGGAACGCAGGGAGAACAGTGGGTCTCTCGTGGCCCTCCTCTGCGCTCCTCGTTTTCTTCTCGTTCCTCCCGCGTTCCCTCCCGCCCGCGTCGTCGTCGTCCTTTCGCGCACGAACCCGGTATTAGACTCGTCTGCGCTTTAATTACTCTCCTCGGGCCTCCTTCCTTCTCTCGCGACTCTCGAGATTAACGGCGGCCTTCCGATTGTAACTGCGAGTTCCATGGGATGGGGGGAGGCTGCCGGACTGTATCTCGCTCGCGCCAACGAACGTTCGATTCCTCTCGCCGAACCAGGCACTCATAATCTCCGTAAGCATCGATTCTCTATGAACTCGCCTCGGAAGGAACGTGGACGGTGAAGGCGGTTTCCCGGCGGTGAGAAGGCGCCGTGCATCAGATTTATTAAGAGACGCTAAAAATGTTCAATTCTCTAACAAGTTATGCATCATGATCTTCTGCTATACCAGGTGACTATTTATTATTTTACAATTATTACTTTATATTGCAATCCAATGATCGTAAATTTTTCTCTCATTTCGCGCATTAAAAATTTTGCAGTGTCAGTCGCGCAGATACTTCGTAATTTTCTAAATAAACCAGGAACGTTTGCTTCGGTTTTATTCGTATCAGACATTCAAACGATGTTACCATCGATTTCATCTTTCTTTCCTCTCCTGGGAAGAGATGCATGTAAGTCTTCGAAAATTCGATGACTTTTCTGTCAGATCTCTCTTGTTTCCCGTCGGAGGAATATTCTCCCGGTTTTACGATTGTCGTGAAACGAGGAAATGCTGTTCGCGGTATAACAGTAAAGCAGGCACAGTCGACTATCTTCCTCTTCATCTCGGTTGCACGCCGCTTCTTTTTTTTTTTCTTTTACAACCCCCGGGCTGTGCGACTCGCATGACGTAGAATTCTTGGCAGAAATTAGCTCTCGTTCGGGCTACGCACGCTGACTTATTGTTAGTTCCACTGCACGACTTCGTACTCGCGCGCTTAATATTAATTCCCGCTCTTGTAGAGAATTCTGTCGTCGATAATGCGCGCGACCTGCATTATAAAAATTTACGAGCGTTAAACCGCACTGGCGCGACGTTAACGCGTCCCTCCCCGATCGAGATCGAAACGTTTTTACGCGACTTCGACGCGAACACGGAAAAGAAATTTCTCTTTATGTAACTCTTTCGAAGAACAGAAATTGAAATAAACGACCGTAATTCGTCCAATGTGAGAGATTTGCACGCGCGATTTGTCGCGCGAAACAAAGATAATGATTTCGACGTAAACGAGAGGACACGTGAAAAAATTTTATTTTACGTCGAGAGGGGATTCGAATATCGCAACGTTTTGGATGCGGATGACCGGGGATATGGAAATATCGATGCGCATTCTCGATCCCTAATGCAACCTAACAGGATTTTAATGGGAACTAATTGCTCTGGGCAAGTACTCGTAATGCACCCGTGCGGGGCGTACACGCACCTCCGATTTGGCGCATATTGATTTGGTGCATGCCGAACGGCTATACTAATTAACAGTCACCAGGGTGCATCATCAAGGGTGACTGCGTTCATATCGATCATTGGAAGTCCACACGTGTTCTCCCCCGTTATATATGTATGTATATTGATTAATTCAAGATCGAGGGTGTCGCGAAGGAATATAAAATTTCAGAAATCCGATGTACATATATCTCGTATTTTATGTATATAACTATTATAAAATATATCGTGTGGGAAAATCAGAATTAAATTTATATATATCAAGCGAAAATTGTACGGTACAAAATGCACGTTTTATCGAACGTCTCTCAAGTGCCTTCCAGATTTGTTTTTGGCTTTTATCCCCTTCGTAACTTCCGCTCTTTGGCCTTTTCGCTCGCGTTAAACGAACGATATTAAAAATGCCTCTTTCTCTTTCTCTCTCTTTTTTTCTCTTTCGTTCTTTCTGTTTAATATCTGACTCGCGCAGCTTCACTTGTCGGATTTATTCGAACGTGGCGGAGAGCTATCAAAGTCCTGTTACACTCCTGTTAAGTACGAACGTTGCGTAGTACACTTTGCCGGGAATCCAGTCTCGTGGGTCGCTCATGGGATCAACGATCATCATCGCGGTCAGTTCGCCACGGTGTGCGTAATTAGATCTCGTATATGCGCCGCATATACGCGGTCGATATGCCGCGGCAGTTACGATTACAACGCCACGCCGCACGAGCGTGCTCGATTTTAACAAACGCTGAAGTGACGGTTTCTTGCTGTAATGTAAACGCGCAGAATAAACATGATTCAAACGTGGTTAACGGCACGGCCTCCTGTATACGCTTGCTTCTCAGCTCCGGCTCGCTTGACCAAACCGAAACAAAGACGGGGATGTAACGCGAACAAAAGGAATTCGGGACAAAGGGGAATTACATTCCGCGTCTCTAATGCGCCTGGCAAAATTCATGAACCGCTGCCCCGTTAAATATGCTAATCTCCCCTCCGCAGGCGTTTTCAGCTGGTTTTAATAACGATACAATTATCCCATTCGTGGTTCTAAGGGCTTTTCACGATTATCGGCTTCGTAATCCCTGTACTAACAAACTCTTGATTGACTTTAATCTCTTATCGTTTCTTATCTATGAGACGTGAAGTAATTACGATTTCAAAAGTAAACTTCAATAAATCGCATTGAATTGAAATATATAAAAATTTGTGAATTTTTAATCGAAATTAATGTACAACACAGTTTTGAGAATTGAAAATCAATACTCGCGAGTTGACGGCTCAGGGAATTCCGGATGAAAGTTTCGCATGCCCGGAATTGAGTAAATTATCGTAAATTTACTCGGAATTTATGCACGCGCATTCGCGCTCGTATTATACTTACAATTAGAATTATTGCATTCGGATGGGACACCATTGCCAGCTTGCCATCGAGCATTCCTGAGGGACACCGGCGTACGTACGCGTGTGTGCGTGCGCGAATGCACACGTAACCACGGGGCTTTAGTCACGGGCTGACGGTCGACCGCGCCATCATCTAACCGAGAACCCAATGTGTCCCTTTGTTTTGACTGATCGCCAGCAGACCGTGGCCCTTGTTGCCCCTTTTACCCCGTGGTCAAGCGATTCCCCGTGGTTTTCTGCGTGGTTTCCCCATCGCGGTGCCTCGTCATTTTATTGCCACCTTCAGGAATCCGACGACGACACCCGGACGTCTATTTGTCAGGTGTCGACGTCGATCGATCATGCAGATAGGATTTGACAGACGGCGATTTTTCTCGCAACCGCGCACGTCTGTGCACGTGTCGCGCGTGTCGTAATATACGCGATATGGAATTTTTTTCAAACGAGTTTGATTGTGGAAGAGAAGATCGCGAGACAGAAATTGGATAGCAATGGATAGAAAGGGTGCGTTAGCTCTTCGACGGTCAATTATATTCGATACGAATAATGTCATTGTCTGTCGCGACTACGTGTACGCTACATCTGTGCGATTCGTAACCATCTGTCGTTATAGCCATCAAAACGCATTTTTAAAATTCCAGGCTGGCAGAGCGAATAGCACTTAGTGCATTCAGATAAAATACTCTCGCTCCGCCCCGATAATCTAATATCAGACATCAACGTTGGGAAGCGGTCTCTCCACGCTCGTCGAACTCAATTCTGCGCGCATCAAACTTTCGTTGAATTGCCCGCGAAGCTTTTCGCGCGTAACGCGTACGTTAAATTGTAGCACACTCAATGAGTCGATTTCAAGTAACAATTTACATTAACATTATTAAGTGAACGCAATTAATCATTATCTTAAGTCGTCATCTGTGGCGAAAAAAAAATTTCTCTCACGATTTACATTGATACTATTTTACTTAATTTCAAATGTTTTCAAATTAAATTTATTAAGTATTAAATTAACAAGTTAGATACATAGATTGACGGAATATTGAAAAATTAAGTTAAAAAGGTCAACGAATTGACGAAACGAGACGTAACATTATATCACGTATTTAAGTTTTTATTTACGACATTTATATTTCATGGACACACTTTATGAAGATTGGAAAAAGCTATTTATCTATTCTATATAATTGTTTAAAATTAAATTGAAAATCCATAAAATAAAATTTATTCATCTTAATATTTTTTTCCAAGATTAAATATTCTTATAAATCGAGGAAAAATTATATACACACAATACTCAGATATCTTATCGTTTCTTATATCATCGCATTGATAGTAAAGTGACATAAGTCAAACATTTTTTACTTCATTTTTCTGTCAATGCGCCGATGTATGTCACAAGTATAAATAAATAGAATTTAAATAACAGTAGAGCAGAAAACATTTTACTGTCCTTTTCAACTAATTTATTTAATATGGAACATAAATGTCACTTGTATTTATTTTTATAACGTGTCAATTTTAATTAATTCTATATTTTAATTCTATATCTTGTCCAATCATATTTATTTATAATTTGACGTAGGTAATATTATCTGATATGAAATATAGTACATGAATATATCAAAAGAAAATTCTATTTTCAAAACGAAATACATATTTCAACATTGACATTTATGAAAATTGTACATGCAGATAATCGATAGAAGATCGTGAATCCATTTTCAATTTTCTGGATAGCTTTGTTATCTTTTGTTTTTTTTTTAAGTGACATTTTTATCGTTGAAATAGACATGGCAATGTCTTATTTTAGAGAAAGTATACGATCAAAATAATACTATATCGCGTATCTTTTGTTTCCAAGATAATAATTCGTAAATTATATTTCCAAGTTTCTCAAAAATTTCTCCAAGTTTCTTCAAAAATATGAGTGATAGAAATCAGTTATTTTTTCGGTGCAAATCTTAGACCGCAACGAACATCGAAACAAACTTAAAGTAAAATGAATATTTAATTTTTTAAAATCTACTTGTTCTGTGTGTTTTGTGTGTTTGTGTGTTTGCTTTTATTAACTGTAATAATTTTAGCAAGACACTTTTCAATCTCCAGAGGTATTAATGGATTTAATGAGATTAACCACGAATCGGGGAGGAGAGAAACGAGAAAACAGGCCGAGAAAGAGAGAGAGAGAGAGAGAGAGAGAGAGCGGGAGATGTGAGAGATTGTTAAACGAGAGGGTGGACTCGAGGTGACACGAATGGCACATTTTTTTCGTGGCGATGAGAATTAATGGCTGGCACACGCGCAATGGCGCGGCTCGCTGCCGCTTTATTTCTTCCCGCACTTTGCCAGCCCTTTAGCCGCGCGAAGTTTGCACCGCGGTCTCTCGCAAATTGTTAGCATTTTACTGCACTCTGGTGCTTCTACTAAGCCTGATTAAGTATTAATCGCGTTGAAACTGTGTTTATAGTGCCAGTCACGTTTCGAAATACGAAACGCGCCAGTCGGTTCGCGCACTATTCGCGACGAGCTATTTTCCATAGGGATATTCCGAGGGTCTCTCTCTTTTCGGTCCTTCACATAACACGTATCCGTTTTTAGAACGATCATTTATTCAGACGCATTTAGACGCGTGCAGCGTGCCACAATAATAACGAATAACAGGCGCGATGGATAAAACATGAGTACAAATAAATTTAGATGAGCTTATTGACGTATCACAAATTTATTAGATATATGTTGTAATATATATGTTGTCTATTAATTAGAGACATATTGTAATACACAATAAAGATTAAATGTAATATGAATTATAATTTTAAACCAGGATTTCGGACCATTTCATGTCAGGAAGAGAGGAAAAGAAAGAGACAAAATGTAATAGGTACGATATATTGAAGGATATTAAATTGAGAATTATCTATAATCTAATTATCATTAAATTGAGAATTATATATAAGAATTAGATAATTTTTCGGTAAATTTAATTTAATTTAACGATCGAGACGCTTGTTTGCCGTGATTATGTAATGCTTATATCTTAATCTCTGATGACAGGAGCCTTTGCAAACTTTCAAACGCGTGTAGTTTGTATTCGCGGGGACAGGAAACTATCTTGAACCTCGTCTCTTATCTGTTGCACGACGAAGAGGATTGCAACGCTCTTCGTCGTGCAGGAGTTTGCAAAGAAGCGCTCACTCCGTAGATTAAAATTGGCGATTAAAATTGAGTGAATAATTATTTCGTTTTTTAAGTGATCCGAGTAATATTTTTTGCGACGGAGTAATAATATTGTTCACGTTCACGAAGTCGCGAGATGACCGATTGAATAGTATAGATATTGTACTCTTATATTTAGTAGTTCATTTAGATATCAATGAGAAAATTAAATTTTGTAAATTCTTTTTATTTGTTTAATATAATTAAAGAATCTGTTGTTAATACTGAATAGTATTTTTGATATATTCTTTTTGGAAGCAGCTAAAATAGCAATAACGAAATTTGATATTTCAAGTAAATCAGTTTTAGAGCATGATATTGCAAAGTCTATTATATTATTCTGGACATTATATTAGACTGTCAGAATCATGCGCCAATATTTAAAATTGTGCATCGAAAATACTATTAATATTAATATCTTAATTTAATCATATCCGAGAATTTCGGTGCACTCAGTGTGTGATTTATTTTATGCACTGCAAATTTAAAATGTTTTCTTTGCCAGAATTCTAATCACTACGTTCGATTATATTATTAAATTATCAATGACAAAAACATTGGTATATTTTAAAAATATTTAATTTTGATCATTATTGATTAAACTTTTCTATAATCCCATAAAGTTCATTATTATTTTATTAAAAATAATGAAATTTGTATGCATCTAAAATAGATATTTCAATACCATTATCTACCGAATCACTTTATATGTAATTTGCTTATATGTAATGCGTTACATTTCGCGTTTTATTTCGAATTGTAATATGAATTTAAATGGATATCGACATTTTATAACATAATTTTAGATCGATTATATTAAGCGACAGTGATTTGATCATGAATATGTATATTGAAATTGAACAAAATTGTCGACTCAGAAATAACTCAAAAATTATCATTTATTAATATTGCAATTTATATCAAGATTTATATCAACCTAGGTCCGTCATCAGTTTGAATTATTCGTTACTCCGAATAGATTTATTTATAGACTCACGTATAGAATCCGTATGATCCTATATTGGAGCATAATCCGAGAAATATTATAGAAGCAAACTTTGCCGAATTATTAATCAGTTTATTTCATTTTCTGCTTTTATTCAGCTGTTTCTATCGTTAAAGAATAAATATACTTCCCCGGTAATCTTTTTATAAATTATGTTTTTTCGAATGATCGGATATTAATTAGACTTGTTCCAGATCAAACATTTGCTCTAGTTCGAGTTGAAATCGTCAAAAAAATATCCGACACCGCTTATTATCCCATCATTAGGGATCGCGTCAAATCTCTCAGCATCCATTCCGGGATCTTTCGTTCATCTCTATCCGCTATCCTTCCGCAATCTCCACGCCCATCTGAATTCGCACTTTGCATGCGTTCGCGGGGAATCCTTCCTCGCATCCTATTATCCCGTTTCTCCTCTCCTCCACTCTCCGGAGGCGCCCGTAAGATAGAGAAGAATTCACTTCCGCCGAATTTATTTCCTACGCGGCGCCGCGCTCGCGTTTATCCCTCGCTCGATCTTTTCACGGATTCTCCGCATCCTCCGCTTCGTCGAATCACGATCGGTTGGTGAACTCGTTCGAAAATGGCAGGCTTCGTGGCTTAGCATAATTTTGATTCTGAGTTAAAAAAAAAAGCTCGGTGAGTATGGAAATAACTTTTTATCCGATCCAATCGCTTTTTCGTTGAATTATTCGCGAGGACGAAATTTTAATAAATGACAGGCAAGGAGAGGCTTATAGTAAGGCCTGTTTCACGAGCCTTCTCGTTAAACGACGGGAAAAAAAAAGAAAGTCCATGGTTCAATATCTCTTCAGCTGCCTGTCGACGGGCGGGCGTAACGAGTTAGGGGGTGATTCGCGAGTACGTTGAGGAAACGCGTAAACTCTCCGGGGGCGTTAGGAACGGTGGTTGAGGTAGTGAAAGGGTTGGAGGGGGGCAGAGAAACGGCGAAGTGCGGTTTGGAGCAAACTGAAAACCGATAAACCCGCGATGTCTAGACGAGCCGCGTTTATTTATGTAACAATGTCGGGTGCTCACCGACGAGCAACCGCGGGCCGCCCGCTCTTATCGGCGAACTTTTCACGAGGAGTTTTGCGCGCCTGCTCTCCGCGCCGGCCGACCGCGCCGAGTGCGGCGGCCTTTTGTGCGGCGGCGAACGTCGTCGCTGCACCCACCAGGAAAATCTCAAATTCTGGGAAATTCTCTGCGGAATGCGATGTCGTCGCGTCACGCCGTTTGTGATAGGGGAATTGTGTACGAGAACTACTGTAGTTTAGGTCTGATCAATCAGCTGTTAATTGAACTGTCATCAAATTTAAGTAGCGCGATTAATAGGGACTAATTGCATGTCGACACAAACACAAGTTTTATTTTTTTAAATACAATTCACATTTTCCGAATTATATATGTATCAAAATTATATCCCGAGAGGAGGAATGACATATTATTGACATATATAAAAATGTGAAGGGAATATCATGTAACTAAACGTTTAATGTAGTTAATTTTAGTTGTTATACTGTTCATACTATGTACAATTCACTAATTGAGTTGCTACGTAAAAGCTGATAATTATACTGATTGTAATTTAATTATGTTCATCGATACGCCTATTAAATTCTGCAAAACGAAATTGCATTTAATACCCCCCAATACATTTAAATGTACATTTTGGCTAATGACACACGCAAGTTAATAATAAATGATGTTCTGCCTTTTCGTTTTGTTTTTCTTTTTTTATAATACTACACACACGCACTCTCAAATTTTTCATACATTTTTATATTAAAGATAATAGCGGGCAGAAAAAAATGTTCGCATTAGGTTAATTTATTTATTAAATAAGAAATAATTAAAAATAATTCTCTCTCTCTCTCGCTCTTCCGCTTTCTCGCTTTTTCGCGAAGTGATTCTACAAACGTAATTAGATTTGAAATAACAGTAAACGACTGTCGTCGTCCGTGCAACCACTGCAGCATTAAGCACGCTCTTTCTCGCGACGTCAATTCTCCTTTAATTACATCGATGTCAAGAACGGGAGAGTGACACACGCGCGCGGATGTCAAAGGGAGGAATAATTAGAGTGTGTTAATGACTTACACGCGACGCGGTCACCACCGGCGCGGCGGAGATATTTGCCTTTGCACGCCGCATATATGGGCGCAAATTACGAAATATACGACCGGGCGCGAACGAGACGCGGGCGATTGTGGGGGAGGGAGAGAGAGACAGAGAGAGAGATAGAAACCTTTATTGAGGCCGTCTGCGGTCTCTCGGCCCTCTTATTCTTCGCGGTTAATGTGACTCACGGTCGCGGATTGCACGACGATGCGAAATATCTCATTGCCTCGCGCGATTCTCTCACCGCGCACCTCCCGAGAATCGCCGGGACACGTCGCGAATGGCGTTCGGCGATGTGAATAAGACCCGGTAGAGAGAAAAACCCCCGTCGCGCATACCACTACCGCTTTGAATATCATCAAACAGTCGACCGGGAGGCGGCCGCGTCGGTAATTCCCTCCGTCTGAATTCAACCCCGTCGCGCGCGTTTTGCACCGCGCAGCGCAGCTTGTGGGCTCGTTTTTCTTCCTCGAAGGAATCCAAAGACCCCGTGAATTTGCTTCGGAAACCTTATTCAATTTATAGTACTGAGTTTGGTATACGCTGGCGTCCAATAAGGCTCTCCAATAATCGATGAGTAGTCTTCAAATAGCAGTACACAATAAAAAGAATCCAATTAAACATGAAAATCTGCTGAACTTTCTCTCTTTTTCTCGACTCTTTCTCGCGCACTCCCGAATACGTAAATTATAATATTTTCGCATTTGTCGATGATGCTTCTCTACAATTAAATTTACAAACTGCATCGTTTTTTTTATATATCTGAAACGCAACAAGTTGCACGCACGAACGTGAGATTCATTAATGATCTAATTACTGTACTCGTACGGCGGCTGTACTGGCTGTTAATCCACCGTCCGAGAATGGCGCGTTCCGACGAAATTCGCGACAAGATCCGTGTGTGCGAGAGAAACTCGCCGTCGCGGTGTACCATCCACGTGTGCCGTTTCGCGGCCCCTATATAGTCACCATTGTTATCGCAGTCGGCAGATCACGGCGTGAGGATAGCATCGTTCCGTTACGTTGGACGCGAAATGGATTTCATTACGTTCCGCTCGGTTAAAGCGGCAAAATATGGAAACGGTCTTCGGGGACGCCGCTAAAGGTAAACTGCTGTGAATTTATGAATGAGCGAGTCGACACTCTCGCCGCTTCTCTCGTCGCACCTCTCAGTTCCCCCTCGTTCCCTTCCGCCACCTCTCTCCATGCCTGATTAATTCTTCGACGTGATGTTATTTAATTGCGAAGGCTGCGACGACGGTAATCAGCGAATATTAAGAAGGTGTTATTTTACAATCTGCGATCATCGAGAGAGAATTGAATAACGAACGATGAAAGGATGTTGCGAATAATGACGCATCTTTTTTACAGCTTCGTATAAAGACGTCGAATTTAATTTGTAATTGAATCGTGCTCTCTTTATTTTTCCTTTACATACACAGAATAGTGACTTAAATATAAATCTTAGGTTTGTATTAAATAATTGGCATTTCTTTCGTTGATGTTTTGCAATAATTTGGTAATTCGCTAATTCGGGAAATTTGCGAAAATTCGTGTTATGAAGTTAATTTCATTACTGATACGATTCCACGCTGAGAGTGGGTTACCAAATCGCTACGCGTGCTGTCGAACGCAGTTTACAATTTCATGTAAATCTCGTTGAATGATGCGAGAGGGAGATTAATGCGATTTACTCGGGCTATTACTCGAGCAACTAATTAAATACTCGGCAAATGCCCGATATTAAAGCGCTGACATTTTACGTATTTGTGTAACTCATTCGGCGATATATAATTAATTCATTTGTAATACACTCGGCGAGGTTAATCAATCCGTCTGACATCGCGTTGCTTCATTACGTCGCGTATTATCCTTCTGAAGGCAGCCTTTGCTTCGCGGAAATTCGAAGGCAAGGCATCCGGTAACGGGTCACCATATTTGCTAATTGGAGTTCTATTAACTAGAAATTTACGTTCCTTCGTATCTTTAATTAATTCCATTTGACAAAACTCAACTTCGATTTAACTTTGATTCCAAATTCAAACTTTGACTCAATTCCACGTTTCCAAAAGTAAAATTCGAACACTGGCGCCTCGCGAGAGTGCCGTTGTTCGTCTTCCGATTCACACGGTGCGATTAAAGACTCGATGATGCGCATGCACGCGAGAAATATCAGTCGCCGGGTTGACCGAAGGGATAATACGTCGGCTCGAAATCTCGTCAGTGTAATCTGGAAAGTCGAGATGGGCTCTTGCAGTTCCTGCTGCTGCTGCAGAGTCTCGAGGGGCCCCCACGGATGCCGATCCACGCGCATACGACGGTATCCCCGACATAAATTGCGCGGGGGCCCTGGCGCGGTGGCGTCGTCGATTTCGTTCTTTTTGCGCGGTGTCAGTGTCGAGGGGGCCCTCCTCTCGCGTTCTCTCTGTTCTGCTCCAAAGATGCTGCGGTGCACCGCCACTACTGCATCGTCGGGACACATGCACCGGCGCCGCGCGCGCGACTCGACCGCTTTCATTGACGAAACTGGCCTAGCAACAGTGAATTTTTCACGCTGTAACTCGTTTCTGTTTCACGTCAAAAGCTCCGACACCACCGCGTCACTACAATAGACCGTACATATCCGACAGTTGACTACAAAAGTTTTACAGCTAAAACGGATTTGTTTTTTCTTTCACGAAAATTCTGTTTAATGCTAAGTTTTTTCTTGATTTTAAAAGCTAAAGGTTTCAAGAATGTTTGTCATATTAATTTACTGAAAGAATATATGTTTCGTTCCTTTCATCCACTTTCAAATGTCAGTCGCTCCAAAAGTCAAACACTATTGGTATATTTTGAGGCTTTTATCGCAGAAGAGAATGCACGTCAGAAATTTATGTAGATCTGAAGTGGACTTGAAATTCCTCCTCCCAAGAAAAAGGTCCTCTCGCTCCTCTCCGTTCACATTCGTCTCCGAATCAAATGACACGCGGACAGCTCCGGTGCACTTGTAACGGTGTCCTCACGAAAAATAAATAAAACAGCGTACGAGCGGCGGCGGGCGTGTATACAGCATTCGCAAATACGGTCCCTTTCGAGGGAGCTCTTTGCCGGGAGCCGTCCCCAGGGCCCGTTCTTGAAGTTCGCCTCCTCTGTCGCGCGGGTACCAGCGAGAGAGCGTATATTTTTCAGGAGTATCGCATTCAGCAGTACAGGTGGCTCGGTCCTTAAAAATGCAGTAGAAGGAGGGGGTGGGAGGGTATGTAAGGTCAAGAGGTGGTTACGAGTGGCGGCGGGGTTCCTCGAGTGCCAAACGATTCAATGTAGAGACTCTTTTACGACCTTCCAGTCCCTTCCTCTCTCTTTCTCTCTGCCTCCTCTTCTTTTTTTTATCTTTTTGCTCCTTTCAGAGCATCTCACTCTCCTCTCGTCGTTCTCTCTCCTCGTCTTTACCCTACCTTCGAGCAGCTCGCCTGTATATTCCCTTCTTACGCGATTCTATCTGCGCCACCCAGCTTTCTGGGTCAAGTGTGAAGGATCGTTCGACCGAAAAGCATTGATGATCGTCGTTCAAAGCCCGACATTTTAGATACGTCGATCGGAAGCGCCTTCATAAAGAGGAAGCAGATTTTTTTTTAACGAGGAAGATCTTTTTAACTCGCGATGCGAGAAAATGCACATACTTGAAAATCACATTAGTGTTAGGATCTCGCAACGTTATGTACACTATGGAAGAAAAATGTATGAAAAGCATTTTTTGCTTTTTCTAGCTTTAAATTAGACAACGTTGATTAATCTGGATGCAAACTGATCGATATTAATTTTCACATTTGTCATAGTCGTAGCTAATATTTATTAAAATAAATAATTAAAAAACAAACAAGATGAGATAATTAGAATATAGAAGTATATGATTAGTCTAGATTAGCTTGTGGAAATCTTTCGCTGTAATTATACTTTAATCCACTCGTCTCTCTCTTTAAAATCATTCCGAGTCTTTCGTTTTAACCTCGCTCCGACACGTTTCTTCTCAATCTCGTTCCGAGGCTGCTTTCGGCAACGTTTGGTCGACGGCGCGGCGGCGCGGGCGGCGAGAGCATCTCTTTTTTCCGGACGCGAGAGCGCTTACACGCTGCAAACGGGTCCGGTGCACGAACTGTGCTTAACTGATTTCGCGGCTGAGGCACTTCTGTTAAAGAGGCGGCTTTAGACATCGCCACCGGCAACGGATAGCGGAAAAAAGATGGATAGAACGAGGGCTATTCTTTAGCCGCGCGCGCGCGCGAGGCGGGAGGCTGACGTAAAAAGAGCACACCGTCGCCGCCACCGCCGTGCGAGCTTGCACGAAGACGAATTGTTCACGGCACCGACATGATTTTACAGTTTTACCATTAACCCGCTTTTCCGCCTTATTGGCGCGCGTCGTCCTGCCCGAAGCACTTCGCCGCCAAGTGCCCGCGCGAGTCATTAGCAGGAGGCCATTCTATCGTCTCCCCCTTCCCCCTCCCATCTTCTTCGTTTTCTCAAGCTAGAAAACTACTTCTCGCAAGTGCATTCTCATCCCCAGAATCACCAGGGACTGCTGATTGATTGCACAGCTCTTTGGCATGCCCGACAGACACTTCGCATTTGCACTCGTCACGTCAGTCGTCTAGTTTGCCAAAAAATTTTACAGACTTCTCTTTACAAAAGAATTTCGTACAGAGATAGTCACGTGCAAATTATTCACAAAATTATTACACGTCACGCGTGTGATAGGAACGTAGACGAGACCGGATTCTGCGTTTAGTGGCTCATCCCAATTCGAATCACTTTTATCGTAATCTTTTGACTATTTTGTTAGACATAACTTTTTTCAGAAGCCCAATCACGAAGATTGGACCACCTGACGGAGTCGCATAAACGGGTCTAAAAGAGAATATCTTAATTCGTCCTGCGTTCCTGTCATTTGCATGCCGATTTTACGACGCACCCTCGTCCTTTCCTTTTTTTTCGCGACTTTTATGCATGCGTGCACGCGTGTGTTCGTATATCTATATGACCGTCTCCGCCTTCAGGCTAAAATTTCCAAAAAATTACTCTTTTTCCGAGATATCATATTATTTGCTTTAACAAGAGATAAATTTCTCAATCTTTTTAAACAATGCAGTTTTAAGACGACGTTAGTTTCTCATAAATATCTTTTACCAAGAAAAATACTATTTTTAAAATACCGCATTAATGTATCTAATAACTAAGATTAACAAGAAACGCTCGCTCGAGATGGTACATAAAATCGCGATTATGACTTAGTTGCGCCTTAAAATCCAGAAAGACTAACGGAGAGAAAAAGAGAGTAATCCGACTCGCGACGGACGGAAGGAGAGAAAGAGGAGACAGAAAGAGAGAGAAAGAGAATCATGGAAGGACGTGACGGAGAAAAAGAACCGCGCGGCGGGATTACTTAAGTCGTAAACGTCAAATATGCAAACATTGCATTCAGAATTATAATCCCGCCCCTGCCCGCGGCTGCATACCGTGCCGCCGTCGCGTTTAATATTCTCGTTTCTCCCTCCCCCTTTCCCTCCTTCCTCCCTGGCTTTCCCGCAAAAGGCCGGCGCGGCGACGTAATATGGTCGCTCCGAGAAACACACGCGGATGTGAACCGCCGCCGCTCGCTCCTGACTAATGACGCTCGTACGTGCGAATTTATTCGACAAATTTATTTGCCTCCGCGACCTTACGTCGCGTCGGTCGTCTGCGTGAATTCCGGTGTTTCGATAGGATTTAACGCACGTGAATGTCGGCGACGATTGCTCTTCTGTTAGTGCTGCTGATAAGCATCGATTATCGGAATCTGCCGATAATGACTTCTGGAGGTTTTATTCAGAAATAAAAAGCAACGATATAATAATGATAATAATAAGGATAATTGCAAATTAAATGTACATTTTTTACATAAAAACAATTTATTTAAAATCAGATTCAAAGGCGAAAATATTTCCATGTTGCTCTTTACGTTCTCTTATTATTTTGTTACGACGCTAAAAAACTTAATACCTTTATGGTCTCCGATATAAAAATAAAATATCATAATTCTGTTAAAAATTTGAAATTTTCGTAAAAATTTAATGATAATATATCACATTGTACCTCTGATGTTTTTTGCATGTTATTTTTGCAAAATTCATTTTCATATTTGTGTGCTATTTAATTATAAAATCGTACGCTGTTTATACCAGAATACATATTGAATTTGCGCCTTCTATTATTCACATATCGATTATACGCTCTCGAAACTTAATCGCATACGGATAAGTGTGAGGCAAAAAATATGGAATAAGATTGTTTCTGAATACGCTGCATGCCAATTTTAAAACGCGTTTTCTCGTTCGCTCGAGGGGAAGGTAATCTGATCGTGGACGGACGCGGATAGATTCCGCATTTCTTCGTTTCGATTTCGCGTCGTCGCGTCGGTGAACGTTATGCGCGTATAGGGCGCAACGGGAGAACGCCCCAGCTCTCCTCGATGCAAGCAAAAACGACGAGCACGGCGAGCGAAATGTACGACGGAATGTCGGACATTCCGGCGCAAAAATGCAAATGAACAGATTGCGCCACGAAATTGGGATGGCTCCCCGAAGCCTCGTAACACACCGGCGTCAGCGACCCCGCGATAACGGCCTTTCTCTTTCGAGCGCGACCCTCGTCAGATACGGAAAAAGAAAATGAAAACAGGAGATATGACTTTATCTGGCTTTTAATTGTGACGCTAGACGTTTCGAGGGGATCAATAACTTATGTACTTTATTGAGACAAGAGTTTTCGATAGGATCGAAAGAAGGAATTTATATGCAGCTGGAAGAATACTGATTCGATCACTTAATAATAACGAGACGTTTGCTGCAATTAAATAAAAATAATTGCGATGGGTGTTAAGAACGCATCTTTCACATTTACTAACGTTCAACAACTCTATCTTTCGTTAATAGTCAGTCATTATTATTACATTAAAATAATTTTCGTGCTATTTGAATCTCCTGTAACTCGGAAATCGAAACTGTCAACAGGTGCTTCTTTTCGTCGCGAATTGCGACGATGTATTATATGATATATTGATCCAAGTCCAATCTCAGTTTGAAGACTCAAGGCAAAAGAGCCGGAGTGTGCCAAAAATAAAAGTTCTCGAGAGGACATTCTTGTTCTAAGTGATATTTTATTTATTCTGAAATTGATTTTGCTTTCATGCGATTCGCGACCTGACGGATATCTCATTTTGCGGACGTAAACGACGCTACGCATGGTGCCAGAAAAAGCGAGAGGAAAAGCAGGAGAAGGAAAGGGAAGAAACAAAGAGAGGAGAAATGGCGATTCTTTTCGCGACCCGTTATTTCAACCGCCATTGTCTCGCGGTGGAAACGGCGCTTGCCTTCGTCGTCCGCCGATTATTATTTTTACCTTTGGTACACGCAGATTGATTGGCACGTTGCTATCTAACGCCGCATTTCCGTTTTTCACCCGAACGCGCGCCGAGTGGCAAAAAGGGAAAAGGAGTAGCAAATTTTGCGGTAAATTGGAGGCCGGTACGTTTGAAATTGTTCATCGAGAAACATCGTCAAGAAATCACAGCGTTTTAATATTGCGGCGGAACGAGCCACAGTATTTAAAAAAATGCGGCATCAGATTTACAAAACGTCACTATGTTCGCGTTTTCACGTAGCAAATAAAAAAAGGAATTTCCGAAGATAAGTGAGTTATACTTATTCAGCGACGCCGTTTTATACCAGAAATTCGATTCTGTGGTCGCCTTTTTGATTTATTGCGGACGCGTTCTCCATGTTGGATAAAAAAAAAGGAAAAAAAGAGAACCGAGGCGCGCCAAAGGTCTCTGTCCCCGCAGCGCGATTGAATTTTAACACCCCGTATAGAGTTATCGGGGATTTATCGGCCCCTCGCAGGCGTGTAAATCAAACCGAGAACCGATCGCCGGCCTTTCCTCGAGTTACAAGTTTCGCCGTTTCGATCTCGCAGCCGTCGATCATGCGTATCCCGGTACGTCAAAACTTCTTCTCGTGTGTTTTACCGGATATCTCTTTTGCCCACCGAAAAACTCCCGTTCGATAAATCCCCCTCCCCTCCTCCTCCTTCTCCTCCCTTGACCGTTTCGCGCCCGGAAGCCGCGCGAACCCCGAAAACACGTAAATTCTATTAAAACTTTACGCCGTCTTTTCTTATCCCGTCCAATATACGTGCGTCACCTTATCTCCCCTTTCGTCTCTGCTCGGTCACAATGGAAATTTTTTTTTTTTTTTTGCTAGAACAGCCGAGCCTATAAATCGCGATTAGTCGTTACGATAACGCTGTCCGGTATTGCCTCGTGCGCTTATCTGTTATATTACATATTGGGAAATAGCGCGGAGGCGTTAAATGTCCGAGATTACGAGTACCTTCTTTGTTCCTTTTGGTGTCTTTTGTTTTAGAATCTTGCAGCGCGCGGCATTGTATCACGATATAGGTACGAAGTTTTAGAACATTTTGATTTATTATTTTCTCGATTATGATGATCTTAGCTAAGAAGATCTTCAGTTCTTTTAATTAAAAAAAATTTCTGATGAAAATATTGACTAAAAAGATAAATTAGATTTACACATTTACTTAGCCACTATTTTATTATTATTGCTAAGTACTAAGTATTAATGAACTTTATTTTGAAACTAAAATATTACATGCGGGAAATATTATTAGAAAGAAGAACATTCTTGGGAATAATTAAACGTGCGGCGTAATGTCCACGGATTTTCACTAGCCCTTTCGCGCTCTTAATTATAGTACGTATGCAAAACCTTATGGTTTCGTTAATGCACATTTATTTGACGCTTGGGGATGTTTAAATAAGTGAATATATTATATATGTATTACGTACACACACACATAAATGAATTTATTTCAAGCATTGTTATGCTTGAAGAATATATTTTGAGCGAGTCCGTATATTTTTCCATCTTTTTACATCGAGACTCGTATTTCATTTTAATTATAAAGATACACGTTTTCTCCTGTTTCAGATACGTATTATTATACAAAAGTCTGCGAGATATATTAACATCACTATATTTACAAAAAAAAGAAATTGTAAAAGAACCGTTCTTTGTCGTTTTGCATATACGTTCGGAACGATCCATTTCTATTACGAAATATTCATCGTCTCGATTATGTTCATCCGGATGTCCAAAAAGAAACAAGTTTAAATTTGATACTCTTTATTCACCTCTAAATTCGACTCTTAATTCTGCTCTTTCTATAGAGATTTAATCCGATCGACGTGCAGCCGACCAACGGGGAACGTATACTAAATTCACCGCGGCTGCATCCGCGTTGCATCGGACTCTCTCCAAAGTGCCTTCGATGCACGGATGCCTACCTCTCCGAGCCTACCCCGTCTCCCTCGTCTCTCCTCCCTTTGTGGCCCGCTCTCCCTCTCGGCCCATGCGTTCATTCTCCGTTGCAGAGGCGGCTGCACTCGCGGCGGTCAGGTATGCCAGGCTTGCAGACGAAAAAAATAAACGGAGAAGAAATGCGGAAAGACAAAAAGAGCTGGTGGACATTGCGGAGGAGAGAGGGCGGAGAGAGGATCGGTGGAGAGGAGAGAGAGAAAGAGAGAGAGAGAGAGAGAGAGAAACACAGAAGGGGCGAAGGATGCGGTTGATGTGAGTTGCAGTTGAGAAGAAAGGGAAAGAGACAGAGAGGAAGGGAGGGAGAGAGAGAAAATGACAGGACGAGGGATGGGGTGTCGGGGGCACGAGCGGGGGAGGGAGGAATCGGGACGAGAGAGAGCAGACTGACCTGGCCGACCTGGCTCGATCTAAACAATCGGAGCAGATCGACCTTCGGAAATATCGTTCGTTAGCACCCGTGAACACGTTCCTGCGTGTTCGTGCACGCGCTCGCCGGACTGAAGAGGAGTTTCTCTTTATAAAACCCAAATGGACGAACGAGACGGGCGATGCGATAACGCGGTGAAATATACGGTGGGACTATACAAGGCTGTGCTAAACGAGGTCCTCCCCCTCCTGGCCGCTAACGAGATTAATTCGCGAGCGCGTCTGACTGCGGAAAAACCCCCGCGGAAAGACACCGGCCGGTAATTCGATCGACAAACGGACAGGCGTGAAATTCGGAGCACATGAATGCTTTATTAATCCTTAATCGACGCCCCGCCTTTACCTTCATTCCGTACGGATTATTGGATTATGCGATATCGCTTCCTTTCAGGCACTGTGGAACGGGCTCGTTCTATTACGTCGCTCGAGGAAATTTTACGAACTATTGTTCTACTGAAATTATACGGATTTGTCGGAATTATATATATTTCTCGAAAGAAAAGGATATATTTCTATCATTTATGTAGTAATTTATGCAAATATTTCTTTTGTTTTGAGAATGAACAATTAAGAGGTACTTTTACTAAATAGATTGCATTGCATAAAATTCAAATTCATAATAGATAGAAATTGCAATTGAAATATAAAAAATAGAAATGTCTAATTTAAATATATATATTGTCTCATCATTATTAAGAAATAAATATTGCTGACATCCTAATTATAATTAAGTAGTTGGAGAGAAATATATATATATATATATATACATATATACTAGTAAACGAGGATTTACTGATCCCGTGTCGCTTGTGTTGAGTGACACCGAGTCTTGGATTTAATTTGCATTACGTGCCGCAGAGAATGGTGTATCGCTTCCCAATTAAAGCCACGAGATTATCGAGAAGCTCCCGGCATCGTATTAGCACACGTGCGAATGTAAAAGCATTAGTCTGATGCGAGGAGAAGTCTCGTCCTATGATGAATAAATCTCGCGTGTGTAGTAGCGACATAATTTATTAGTTAATGTCACGTTTTCGTACTGTTTTTCGCAATGCGGAGAAGCCAAGCGAGAGTGATTTAGCATATCAACTTAATGCAATTAATTGAAGAGTATCAACGAAATTCCGCGATACATTAATTACGTCTATCACAATTCGAAAGCACCTGCTATTTTATACGTCATATTTGAAATATACTCAAAATAGTAATCCTATCTAATTGCGTACACACGACACGACAATCGCGTCGGAATAAATCGCCGAATTTGATTTTAAAGCAGTGATTATTCAGGATGACCCTTTTACGAACGCGTTATGCCTCCCACTTTTTAATCGCGAAATCCTTTTAGCTCCGCTGTCACGTACATTTTACATTTCGCAGAACGGCTTTATTGCAAGTAAAAATTGAATCTCCTACGTAATCATATTACCCCGAGCTCTCTCACGCTTTCATTACGCCACCATATATCCAGCGTCGTTGCATTTAACGCTGTGATTTCGTATTACGGGCGAGAAACGCTTTCGAGGCGAAGAAAAAATTCACAGCGGCGCTATGAAAGTGCATTAAATATTACAAGAAGATTATAAAGTATAAGGTCGGATATAATAAGATTTCTTTTATTAGAATAATTTTTAGTCAATTTCTAATTATATTTCAAATGCCTTCAGCAATCGTACTAGGTGTTATTAGTAAAATAATATTTTAACTTGAACAGTGAAATTTGATGTAGGTATATAAAATAATAAAAATTAAAGCCAGAGATATTTTTTATATTCAAGTATTAATATAGTTATATGTGCATCGAGTTAACCATTAATTTATAATACACTATAATTTATTTATTACATTGTTTGCATACGTGCGCTAATCTTGTAGACAATGTATGCAAACGTATGCGCGGAAAAGCCGCGTTCCCGCTTGCCCGATACCGCATCCGTAGGATTTCGAGTATCCGCAGGACAAAATCTGCGGTTCTCCAGCTAGAGCTCTGGCGCGGTCCCTCAAATTCGCGTTCAGCCTCAAATTAAACTCCCGCCCAGCCCGACGTTTGCATTTCCGACGTGTGGTGCAGCAACGTGGTTCGGTTGGAATACGCGCAACAATATATACGTATCGCGTTGCGAGCGAATTTATAAGCCACTTTTTCCGCCACTCTTATACACGCGGGAGGAAACGATATACGTCGACGATTTGTGCAACTGGAGTAATCGAATTTACGCGACTTTAGGAATTGCGTTTGCGAATTGAAAAAGTTTACGCGCGCGCGAACGTGAATTCTACTCGCGGAGCTCTCTGGTAAAAAGCTCGAAGATTGAATCTCTATAAGATAAAGAGCTTTATGTATCCCCCGTAGCCACTTTGCTCCGCATTCGCCGACGCGTTTACGAGACGCGCGGATTTCTGCACGCGCCATTGTGCGCAGGGCGAAGTTCCCCGGACGAGCGACGTCCGAAAATATGAATTTTTCATAGTGAGACGCGAGACTCTATTTTCTTAAGATTTCGGTCCCGAATGAAAAATTCATATTACGGGACATTATGAACTTCAACATGGGGCACTTATCGCCGTCGTAACGCCGCTGAAAGCTCCGCTCCGTGAGCGTCGATGTAGACGAATGCTTATCTCCAAGTACAACAGCGGCCGCATAATAATCCCGCAAGTTTCCGAAGTTTCCGAGATTCTCGCTACGGAAAACATTTGTTTCAGGGATTAATGGCCCGTAATCTCTCTTAATCTCTCGCGGCAAAGTGAAAATTAATTGACATTAAACGTTATTCCGCGCGCGGCGGACAGCCCGGGTTGTTCTCGGAAATTTCTGCTTTTATTCCCGAAAGTTTAAATTTCACGCTCCTAACTGCGTGAATTTGCGGGAGTCCCGGCGCGGCGCGCACTTTTCCCCCATTTCCCGCGTACAAATTATCGTTCGTCGAACCGGGCGACGAGCCGTCGACAAACAAACCCCGTGCGGGGGAGGAGGAGGAGGTCCCCGTTAAATAAGGCGGGGAAAACGCCGACGAAGCGACGATTATCGCCGGCTCGACGGGCGCGCTGATAGCTCTGTCGATTCGTGAAATCGTGTCCGGTGCATCGATGCACTCGCGAGTCGGGCGAGTAGTTTGCGGGGAAGGGAGGGTTGTGAAACAGACGGATGGGGCAGAGGAAGGGGGCTTATGTTCGCGCCGATGGGTCGGCTGGCACGGCTACTCGATTGAAAATCGCGGGTCGATCACACACACGATGTCCGCGGGGTTTGTTTTCCGCTGCGGTGTGTCGCTGACGCTCGTCGCCTACGCGTAAGGATGTTTTATTAAAGCGACGTGATTCATGGCGTAGATTATGATGGATGGTCCGCGACGCGGAGCGAGAGAGAGCAGACCGAGAGTTCAGAAAGAATCGCTTTGTCGACGAAAATTACCACTTGTTCGCCGGCGTTATACGGTATACAGAATATAATCCGACGATAACGTTGCGTAGGAATTTCACCTACACGCTTGTCGAGATAAATGAAGTGAATTCTAACGACTTTGAAACATTTGACAGGTTCTCGAAAACTTTAATAATATTACTTAGTAATAGCCCATTCGGTATGTGAGAATGTGAATAACGTTTCTGAATAATCGTTCTTAATATGCTTGATATGTATACTAATGACGCGTAAAACACGTTGTTTTAGAATGTTTCGCGAAAATAGTTGTGCCGCAATGAGAAACCTGAAAACAAGTTAATTTCTCGACTATCTCCGGAGAGAATGCCACAAATTCCTTGTAAATCACTTAAAAAATTTTGCACACGCACAGAGAAAGAGAGAGAGAGAGAGAGAGAGAGAAATATAATTCCTGCAATTCCGCCGACGACGTCGACGAGCGATCGCGACGCTTTAGCGACGCTTTAGCGACGCTAATTTTCTTAATGCACCATCGGACGTTTAAACAAATGCATCTCCTCCTCCCCCGGTGCGTTGGCGCTCGAACTCGCTCGCTTGAATTCGTTTAATTGGAAGCGTGCGTGCCGCGATCCGCTCGTCTGGGCACGACGCGCACGCACACACACGGTTCCTTTGTTTCCAGAATAACGCGCGTGTACAGAGAGCGAGAAATCAGGAAGTCCCTCGCTCGGCCCCGCGCGCTCCGAGAGACGATAAGATCGTCGCCCGGCCCCCGGTTTCGTATACACGCGTGCGTCCATTTCGGGGTAACACACACGTCCGTCGCCGTACGCGCGAGGGCGAGAAAGTGAAGTGGGCCCGCGCGCATTTAGCATAATGCATATATACGGTCGGTCCAACGGCGCCGCCAGAAGCGTTTTATGGCGGCGGTATACATTTCACAAATGTCCTGCGCACTGAGATCTCACACGGAAATATAGACAAAAAAATTGCAGATATCTCACGATATCTTTCGCAATTATATCTTCGATGATACGGCTCTAATATATTTTTACGTTTATTTTTTAATTTAAGAGATACATTTCTGAGATCAGCGAATGATTGGAACGTACAAGTTACCCAAGGATGTTATCTGGAACGCAATACGCTCCGGGTGCGTATCGCATCCGCCAAACGCGCGCGCTTATCGCGAAATTCCCTCTCGCGAGATTCTCTCCTCCGCGCGTTACTCACCTCTTCGAATTGCGAGATACGTGCGAATTATCCGAACCAAGCTCTCTTATCGGCGGGTCGCAGCCGAGATCCGCCCGAACGCGACGGAATCGCGAGGGGTGGCTGACCCCCTTCGGCGAATCAGCTGTTCGAGCCGCCGCGCCGCCGTCGTTATATCGCGACCGGCGAGCCACAGCGGGGAGCGGAAGGGAACCGAAAGGGTACGGGGGCAGGGGGGAGAGAGCACCTCTGGCGGCGAATCTCAAAGCATACCACGGTGAGCGACAGAGGGAACGAGTCCGAGAGCAGGGCGGAAAGGAGAGAGAGGAGAAATGTACACTCGAGAGAAAGAGATGCGTAGTTCGGAGGGAACCTGAGAGAGAGGTGGAGAGAGAGAGGGCCCTACGAAGGAGGAGGGGAAAGCGGACGCGTGGGAGAGTTCGGCTCCGTCCCGGGTGGTGCTCAACCTGGCACACAGGTGAGCGGAAGTCGAGAGGGGCTCCTCCGGCAACGGCTATCTTCGAGCTTCGTGAGCTCCATTAGCTCGTGGGAAATTCGAGCTCCTCGCGACCGCTTTACCGGTTGCCGATGTTGATTTTGGAACGCGCCGGTTCTCGGTGATGTCTGGATCCCGTAGATTTCTCTCTTTTTTTGTCTTTTTTTTTTTGTTTTACGGTACGCGCGTTCCTTTTCGACGTCGAGCGAGAGGAACGATTTCGAGAAAGAGTGGTGGCACGTTGAAGAAGTTCATTTGAGGATCATCGGGCTGATCGATGCGCGGGATAAAGTTCGTTGGACGGGCATGACAATCGTGACTCGATAGATCGTACGCCTGGATCGGTACATATCGATCTATTAATGCGTAGCAGTACGATGATAATATGATAATTAATGTATAAATTTAACGGAGTGGCGTGTCGAACGGTGTTATTGAGAAGAATGCGATATACCATTTCGTGTTCGATCGGTGGGCACGGCCCATAGAATATAAATGAATACGCAAGTGGACGTGGTGATAAATTACCAGCTGAATTGTTAAATGGGAATTTCGGCCGCGACACTTGGTTCACATGCCATAAAATATTCTGTTTCTATATCATACATGCAAATTTTACGCTAAACGTGTCCCGAAGCAGTGTATAATTCTTATCAGTATTTTCACTCACCGACAGTCTGTAAATTGCGGATGGATAATCGTAGAATTAATTAAAATACTACACTGTAGGAAAATTGGGAAATTAATTTTCCAAAGCGAGATTATAAAGATTTTATTTTTATATTGACGAAAACAAATACAAGTATATATAAAATACATAGAATTGCTGTACATAAAATATATACAGTTGCTCCGTTTGTACTTTCGGCGACAATTTAGAATTCCAACGATTTCATCGTTTCAGAAGCGCTTTTACCTCACGACTCTTTTATTCTCCCTCGTGCGTCTCGTTCCCTTTCTTTAATTTCCGTCGAAATTTCGCAGCGGCCACGGCGGCGCGCTTTCGGCGACGAGAAACACGCGCGGCGACTTTCGACCTCGGCGAAATTGCCGCGCGAGCTCGTTTCGCGGCAAAGGCCGTCGCGACCAGTCCCGAGAGACTGTTCGCCGCCGAAATTGAATCAATTAGACAGCGCTATTTTTTTTGTCGTGTGATTTACGGCGCCGTCAACGGCGGCGACGACGACGACAACGGCGACAACGACGCCCCGCGGGTTATCGCGAATTATTGCGCGCCGCCAGCGGATTGTGCACCGCTATTATCTGCGATTACGACACCGGATCCCGATGCTCTCGAGCTTTGGTCCAATTAGAAGACAATGTCTTGTATCGAATGGAATAATTGCGCGCCCGCAAAAATACAGGTCAAATCCGATCGGACTCGGCACCACTCGACGATACAAGCAGCCGTTATGTAAGTGTTTGGAAGTGCGTTACACAATTCTCTACAAGGATGTCAATTAGCGCTGATGAAAAAAAATTCTGTATTTACTTCTCAAAATTTCTCGATGAATGCATATTTTTTAAAAAAGAAAACATCTTTTAATATTGAATTAATAATTATTAATTATCAACGAGAAATTTGGATTTAATATTAAATTGATAATTCATTAAAATTAATTTATTAATTCCTTTAAAATTCTCAGTGATAACACTGACGGATAAAGTAATGGAATTAGGAAGAGAATAATAGAAAATTATTAACAAGAAATTTGGATTTAATATTAAACTAATAATTAATTTAAAATTAATTTGTTAATTCTCGTATTAATTCCTTTAAAATCCTCGGTGATATACTTAATATTAACAGATAGAGTAATCGAATTAAAAGGAAAATAGTAGAATTAATAGACATTTAAAGGTGATAAGAGACGCAATTTACGAAAAGGAATTCTATTTCCCGTGTCTAGTTGCTCGCCGGGGAACGTTAAATTGAACGTGAAATTACAAACGTGATTTTAACAATTAAATATCGCAGCGTTTAAAAATGTTTGACGAATAGGTTGCTTGGTGACGCTCGTGATTGACGTGTAATTTATGGTTTCACGGCGGAACTTTCGAGCGCTTCAATTTGAACGAACGGGAAATTTCGGCCTTGTACCAATTTTCTCTTGAATTCGTTCGTTATCGCCGGGCGAAACGTAAACGCGAAATGAGGAATTGCGCGGGTGTACACACGCCCGCGATTGCGCGCGGCGCGTATACGCGGTTCTCTGGGCGCAAACGAGAGTCGTGTACTCGCGTAAATAATCCGGTGTAATGACAGGAGGAGAAACGTCGGGGCGTGAAGCATATAGAATTGCGGAAGTAGTACAAGTTAGCCCGAAGGGTATTGTACTAACGACAGCTTAATCAAAGAGCTGTCGAAACGCGGTCGCGCGTTTCACAGTCTCGCGGCTTACGGTCTCGGGCAAGTAGAACGCGCGATTCTTCTCGAAACGTCAAACGGGAACAAAACTAGTCCACTGGCTGTTGATTGAAAGTGTAAACAGAATTATGCGTAATGCGGGCGAAATGCTAATGTGAAAGTTCTTTCTTTTTCGCCCGCCTGTTATTTCTCCAACATTAAAATCGCATTTTAATTCTCTGTTCTATCAGTTACGATTCTATTAAATCCAGCTCTAAATTAATAAAAGCTCTTTTTTATTAAATTCTATCTGTTCTATCTATATTTAATTAATTCTATCTATATTTAATTCCGTTAATTTCACTTTTATAATATGCGGTTTTACGATAAAAATAATATTGTAGATAATAATTTAAATGGTTGGCGCAAAACGGTTAATACTTATATCATTATCAATGCAGTGACGATTTTATTCTCTCTTTTTTTTATTATATTCGTAAATCGTCGCGGATAATGGCGCGAGATTTTCAAAGGCGACGATAAAGAAATATCGGTGAGGTTCGTGGCGAAAAGCGAGAAAAGCGAACTTTGGACGAAATCGTCGACCGACACTGCTGGCACTCACTCGAAGAAGAAGAAGAAGGAGAAGAAGCAGAAAAAGAAAGTACGCGAAGGGGGTGACGAAGGGCGGAGGGGAGGCAAAAAGGAGGATCTGGCGTGAACCGCTGGCCAAACGGCGCCAGCCGACAATCTTTTTTTCTTACGTTTCGCAGCACAACGCCAGCTTCCTTTCCTTCTCCTCCTCTCTTTCTCGCCGTGGTGCCTTTTTCTCGTCTCGATTATGCCCGACTTCTTTACTTGGTTTCGCTCTCGTTGCGTTCCGCCGTCTTGCCGACTCGAGTCGGTTCGAATTTGGTCCACCGAGCGTCGAGCAGTTTCACAGATTTTGTGATATTCGAGAAACGCGGCAGATTATTTTTTGCAAAAGAAGAAACATTATCGGAGAGAGAAAATGATACGAAACGTGTATGTGTTGCGTGAGATTGTGCACGAATTATAGCACCAATGTTAAAATGTAATCGAAAAGGCTAACGAAGGCACTTGTTAAATGACATACTTTCTGATAAGCGAGTGAGGTCCCACTTTTAACTTCGTTTTTGCGTTTAAAAAGATGAAGTTTGTAAGTATATATAGTTATTTGCGTAATGTGTTAATTATCTTGCATACTCTTCGTGCGAGCAACTTATTTCATTTATCTTATTTAAAAGTGCCTTGTGCAAATCCGTAAAGAAATGTTGGGTGCTAGGTTCACATCGGTAAGAAATGTGCATATCCCACGTCTGTCATCAGACTTAATAACGATGTAGATAATTATATATTCGAGATGCGTGGATATATATATATATATATATATACCTCCTCTGCGAAACCTGAAAGCCCTCGTAATAAAATCGTAATGATGGAACGTAGCCGCTCGCTCGGTGTATCAATGTCGATAACGCTCGATCGGTCGACACATGAATATGTTACTTAACTTATTTGCTTTGCAAAGTGCTTTGCCTGACCGAAAGAAAAATGGAGACAGAGACAGACTTATCAAAGAGAGAAGCGAGTGCGGTTGCAAATCAGGTTTTCCTTGCCATCGGGGATATTACGGTGTACCGGATGTGGGAACGGCTATAAAGATAAGGTGCAAAAATTAAGAAAATATCTTCCCTCCGTGGTAATCTTGCAGGTACATTCGAGACCGTTCTTGTTCTCTAATGTCTATTGTCGCGCTCTCTGGAAGATCATATTCCGAAATTTGTTCCAATACGAAGCTCTCACCGCGCTTTAAAATAGATAAAATATGATTCTTTTTTTTTTTCATTTTATTGTATCGACTAAAATTTAAATCTATTACAATTTCTTAATTTGCGTAACACGGTCGTAAATCACTCTTTCCTTCCTCGCTCGTCGTAATCGTCCTACAAATCTCTTACGGTTGCTTTCACAGATCCGGATCGATTAAGTCAACCAAATCAAGCCGGGTACATTTGAATTTTTTAATGAAGCAGTATCACGCTCCGATCAATTAATCGTGATTTATCACGCATCCGCCGTCCACTGTCGCTCGCCCGTACGGGAAAGTTTATCTCCTCCATGGTAATCACCGTCCCTCTGCTCTCCCTGGTCTCTTAGTAAGATTAACTCAATCCGATCTCGCGGTACAAATTTATGCAAAGCATCGTCGCAAAACTCCGCGTTTCGTTACACACATCGATGCACACCGGGCGTGTGCAACGCACCGACACGAGCGCGCACACAGGCGCGAGTCCGGCCGGGCTCGGGTTTCAATTGCTCATTAGTGAAGACGTTAGAACGAAATACGTAAGACACTATACGGGCGGTTTCGTGATCCAGAAGTTGGAACAGGTTTGGCGCCCGTGCGCGCGTCACACAGGGTTTCTCAACCATCACCTTCGTCCGACCGCAGCCGTTAATTTTAAAGCCGTTAGCCGTGCATTCGTGAGGAACGATCGGTCGGATGTATAATTTCAAAACGCGTCTACGAGACGGGTATGTGAATAATGAACGTGGAAAATTTATATGGTGGTCCTCGGCTGAAGGACAGCGGCTGACTTCATTGCCGGCTAATTGGCCGCAAATTAATTCTATATTAAGGTACACGGCGGTATCCATTGGAGAAAGAGGCAAAGAAAAGAGAAAGAGAGAGTTAGACTTTGAGAAGCTGCTACGGCTATAAATCAATTGGGGCGTACTTTTCTCGACAGTATTTGCATATTTTTAATTCTACACGTTAATAATTTTGTTCCGTCAGACTTATAACACATATGCGGCATTGTGCTAAACGTTGCGTATATTGTCTTCGATACAACGAGAAGTGGCCTTCGATTACAAATGCAACAGTCCAAAGTGTACTTTAATTACGTGTAGTGTTTACCTTCGCAAATTACGAAGGGGATTATGAATTAATTGGCAATTACCAAAAGCAAACAGCGCGACTATTACGTCGCGCGTGACGTACGTGTTAATATCCAGACGCAGAAGTGGACGCATCGCTTATAATGCATCGCCGTGATAAACAATTAATTGGGGAAAATTACGTTTGCGTAAATTACGTAACTGGCTTTGCTATTTGATTAGCATAATGGAATAAAGGAAGCGCAATGCCGTCGTGCACTCCTGTAACTTTCATGATGCCAACAGTATTATAACTACATAACGTATCATTGTTTTTTCCGCGCGAGAGTTGTCAAATAAAACTGCAACCACCGTAAACTGTTTACCACGCGAAAGTTTAATTTTCTCGTGCGCATCCGTTACATATGCAATTACACATACACATACGTGCGTCTCCAAAAGCCGCGCGTTCGTGTATGAATATATTTATTAATTAAAAACTCTGTTTTCTCTTTTTTCTCTCCATAAAAAATTTCCGTGCATGTCGTCGCGACCGTTAATTAAGATCATTACGATCTCTGAATTATTCGGCGACGATCGAAGCGAGCGCGGCTGCACCGTGTCGCGCTCGCTCCGCGGCGCTCAGTCGCGAAAATTGCTGCGCGAGCCGCAAAGTCGATTAAATCCACCGTGAGTGCAAAATGATACATAATTTATTTCTTCCATTGTTGCAGGTGAGTACCGAGGCGAGATCCAAATCCAAACCGCCGCCGCTGCCGTCGCCACCACCGCCGCCGCCGCCGCCTGCGGCTGACACGCGATTACACCTCCCCTTTTCCCCTCTGAAACTCGTCGAGAGTGAGTACAAAGCGGGTCCTAGAGTCCGACGTGCCACGTGCAAATAGCGATGTTCTACGTCTACGTTCACGAGTAATCTACGCGAACTTATCTGCTTTCGCGTAATTCACGCTGACAGCGCATAATCTGCAGCGGATAACGCTCGCGCGTTTTTCCTCCTCTTCTCTCCCCCCCCCGCCTGGTTTCCGGGCTGAACTTCGTAAGAAAGAAAATAGATTCGATTCGTGACTCTAATTTCCTTGACTCCCACGATAGAATATCTTAGTGCGCGCAAGTTATCGCCGTCGTTTCCGGTTGAAAATGTAAGTTTGATTTTATTTTGCAACTTGTGCTATGTTATCTTTTTTTTGATAAGCAGAAGGCAGTAAGGAATTTTTATTTAATGACGCCATCAGTTTATGATATTTGCCTAGGCAAAATATTGAAATGTCATGAATCATATCTCGTTCATTCTGGAGAATCGCGTGAACGCGATTCATGTAATTTGAGTTTTTTTTTATTATTTATTATTATTATTACACGCGCGATGCGGAGAAAACCTTTTACTGAGCTAATGCGAGAGCGTTTATTAATCAATTTAATTATATGTCTACAGTTATGCGGGGGGAGAAAGTATATAATACATACAATACACATATGTCGCACACGTAAACGTGGCGTAAACAATTTATGAGCGAACCGGATGGCTGTAATTTTGCAGTTCACGGCCCAACGAAGGCATAAAAGAACTCTCTCTCTTCCGAGGAAGAAAAAAATTACTGGTAAATTCTATAAATCTTTCGGATAAATCACCAGCCGCGCAATTATTTTGGGAACCGAAATCGGGGGGAAACAACGTGTACATACACGGCATACGCGCAATATATGGCTCTCCCTCTTTCTGCAGGAAAGTATAGGAGGAAGAAAATTATAGTTGCTCGATCGCAAAACTCTTTGATCGCGACGCGACGCGACACACGACGTAACGTGACGCGCCGTATCAGTTCGATCGATGGAAATTGATCTAATCAATATTGATGATCCCGCGTCAATCGGTGAAACGTATGCGCGATCATTATCGCATTTCGGATGGCATTATAATTCGCACTATAAAGTACCGTAATATACATACCAATCGTTGTCCGCGGCGCACTATTATGCTCTAATTTGCACGTCGCGACGCGGAAATACCAAAACGCGAGAAAGCCGAAAAAAAATCGATACAAAAGTATCGAGAATATCGATGAGAAGGTCCATCATTTTTTCAACAATAATAAACGAATTTCCGTTCTGTAATACGTACTCGGAAACGGTATGGATTTGCGACAAAAATTAATAACGATGCATGTCTTCAAAAATATCATACAGATATAAGTTACTCGAAAATACATTACATTTTCTATAACAAGAGCTGTTTTAATTTTGGAAGATAATCGATGATCTCGTGCTAACTGATTTAATATTGTATTGCGGATCGAAACGGCAGCGATTTTTATTCCAGCTTTTCCGATGCTGATCAACTCTGAATTATTACGATGCGTGAATTATTTGACGTGGTCATTTATTGACATTCACACGCTGTTTGTTTTTGTCTCCACGTTTGCTACAATGAAGTATCGCGAAAAAAATGGAAAAGTACGATTTGCAATTTCACGTTGCATAAAATTGAATTACGTTGTTTTTATTTCGGAAATTTCGGAGTGACACTGTCTGTCTGTCTGTCTGTCTCTCTCTCTCTCTCTCTCTCTCTCTCTCTCTCTATTTTTTAAAAAACTCGTTTGAGAAAACAATGTGAAATCTCTGCAGATTTATGCCCGTCACTATATATCTTGGATTTTATTAGATCGCTTTGGAAAGATATGAAATGCAAATGAACCGGTAGAAGATGTACTTCGCAAGATCGTAAAGCGGTATTTGCATTTCAATAAATAATTAACACGCTTTCTAAGATGTGGCAAGACGTGGGTTACGATCCTGTGTAGCGACTAACATATACATAATATCCCGTTTAGTTCAATAGCTATAAAAATTCTATGTCATTTCTATCGCTCTTTCGATAAACTAAAATGATAAATGGTAATGTTGTAATCAACGTCGTGACTTTTAAGCCACATGGAGACGTTCAAAGTACATTTACGACAAATATTAGCGATATATTATATGATAATAAGAGATAACGCGTTAAGTATCTTTATCAGATCTTCGTATAATCCTTTAGAATATTAGGGAAAATCACAATTTATAATATTGTGCTATAAGAAATTTATTATCACATGATATGTGTTTAAGCTGGATAGCTAAAGGTTCTACATCGCAAACTTTATGAATACATTTACGACAAATATTAACGATATATTATATGATGATAACGTAAAATATCTTCATCAGATCTTCATACAGTCCTTTAGAACATTAGAGAAAAATCATAATTTATAATATTGTGATATAAGACATATATTATCGCATGATATTTGTTCGAGCTGGATAGCTGAAGATTTCACATTGCATACTTTATGAATTTTAGGAAATTGACAAAAGACAGGATTGATTCCCTCATTTTTCTTATTCGTACGATGTTTTTCACTTCATATTTTCGATCTTTAAATTCAAATATCCCCGCATGTATAATTTATTCTAGAGCAGAGACACACGCGAATCGCGTACACCCGTAATTATCGGCATCCCGTATGCGCGTGTCCTTCGTATTCGTATGCGTGTTCTCGTATTTCCTTTTTTCCGAGGAACTGGAAAGTCGGGGCGCGCACATGTCTGTCCGTTGTACCCGCTCCCCGCTTTATAATAATCGAGTTGCGCGCGCTATGCCCGATGTAAGGTAATTTCAGTCGTGGCGGTGCGTGCACGCACGTATGTCCGATATCCGGACACGCTAACGACCGGGGCAATTACGACGGGTTAAAAGTTAATTGCATCTCGCGGAGAGAATGGAAGAAAGGGAGGCGGAGAGTGAGACGGGCCGCGGTCGGGGAAAATTCTCAATTGTCCGAAAATTATCAGATCTTTTCAGCCGCGATCGACACGTAAGAACGAACTTCGATTCATGAATATTTGCGCGTAGGAAGTTGATTGACGACTGCGATGTTGTGTGTACACACGGCGTCAGAAATGCCTAGCCATATGAATTTGCAGGGGCACAATACATATACATATATTTTGAATATACATATATGTATACATATATATGAAACAGTATTCCTGCAAGTTCAGATGGTTAGGCATTTCTGACGCCTTGTGTACGATTAATTATTAAGTCTATCTTTTGTTGCATTAAATAACGACACTTATATACCTTGTCTCGCGCGCTATGAGATTAATCGATTTTTTTTTTCTTCATACAATGTGCAACAGATTTCAATAGGCGAATATTGCCGGAGAGTAAAACGGAATTGATCGATTCGAATATTTATTAGAAAGTCTATAAAAATTTGCGGAGTAAAATAATCCCATAAATTTTTGCCGAAGAGCACATTGATTTATACATTGCTACATTTATTTTGATAATTCAGCGTAGTTAATTATATTTCGATTAGTTATCGAATTAGTTTCGAATATTGCGATTAATACGTCTATATTATAATATGAAAAGCCATTACGAGAGCAGTTTAAGCGGCCTTATTCCACATGCGATAAATAATTAATTCTATTTAGCTCATTTACCTTTCTTCCCTACCATTTCTATCGAGCATCATCGCTTATATACGGTTGACATTATTCGCATCTGTGCAAATATGCAATTTAGACCAGCTGCCAGCGCGCGGTATAAATAATATGTATATTCAGTGCGGATGAACGACATCAGAGTGTCTTGTTGCCTGAAGAGATTATACGCCGATTAAGCGATCTGAATCTTAATCGCGCTGTCGGAATTTTAAACAGCATTACGAACATTACTCGCGGTAGCTTTTTTCCTCGGTTCGTTTATTCAATTACGAGCGTTGGCACGTCGACAATAGTCTCTCAACACTTCGAAGCTACTTTATTGCGTGTCACAATTTTAATTGAAAATATCACAGACAGTGATTAATACTACATAGAATACGATTAACGTCGCGGAGTACGTTATACAGATGGAAAATAACTTCTCGGCGACGTTGCTCCGGCGGATTGACGGTCAGCGGTTACACCCGTGAATTTCATTAAAGGGCGCCGTTAGTGCCGATCTGGCTGGCACGAAGGGACTCATTGAGATACTCTTTGAAAGCCCCCGAAAGCCACAAAAGACAGCGCCTTCGGAGCGCCGTTTCAAATTGTTGAGCCAGCTGTTACGCCGCACGTATCCTTCTGTGTGCGAGTTGCCTTCCCTCTACATTCTCTTCGCCTCGAGCCGGTGTATCCAAACGATCGTCTTTATGCACTTAAAGCTAGGTGCATTCCTGCCACCTGCTGTACCGAAATTAAAAGATTCCCGTCAGCTGTACCCGACATTGTCCCTTAAAACCGTCTGCGATTACCCGGCAGAACAGATCTCGCGATGTTATCTCGCTTCGCTCAACATCCCAACATCTACGAACAAATTTTCAAATTCTGTTCGGATATCGATATTAATTGTTAACTATTCTCGACTCCTACGAACCCGTGGTTCTCTCGGAGTCAAACAACGCCGTAACACGTACGCGGTTGCGGCTGCGACCGCGGCGCAAGACACGCGGTAGATGCCACCGGCGAGATACACGAGACGGACACGCGTTCTCGTGTGTCCGTGGGCCCCCGACAACGGTTGTTCTCGATGCGACACGGAGCGGCGCGCATCTCTCGCGTGGTGTGTACACCGGTAGGAGAGCCCCACGTCCGTGTGCCGTCGGCGCCTTTGATGCGGCTGCACACGGCGCGCGCGTGTGCGTTGTCCGGCAGCGGATGAGAGTGGCGCTGCCGAAGAATGCACCTTGCGTTCTCGCGTTCTCCTTCTCGTTCTCCCGGAGGAAGAGAACGGCGCCCGTCTCTCGCCGCCCGTCTTCCACACAGGCCAGCCCTCTCGAGCGTTCCGCAGCGTGAAATCTGCCCAATCGAGGAAGACAGAAATGTTTCATCTGCGTAGCGAATACTGCGGAGAATTCCGCCTCGAAATTGCTCGATTAATAATTCAAAATTCGTGTCTTAAATTCACGATTTGAAAGAAGATTTGGCAGAAATGTATATTAAATTTTTACTGCTCTATAAGAAAAAAAAAAAGAAATAGGAATTATGTAGTGGTGATTGCGAAATTGATAGAATTGTTACGTAGCGATCATGCATATAGAATATTTCGTTCTGTTAGCCTTCGGACTGATTTTACACCGTGCGTCTCTCTGCCGGATGTGTTCCTTCGCATGGGTGCCTTCTCGTTTTTCTTAAAACCGGAACTCCCCCTTTACCTTGCTATTAAATTTTCATTCGGCACCGCCGCCGCCGCCGACTTCGACTTCGACTTTGACTGCTGCACGCGAAGCCGATGCGCTGATAACATATTAAAATGTATGAATAGCGTCTCAAGGTTTAAGTAACTTTACGGTCTTGAAATGCGCACGTTGTTATTAGGACAATTCGATGTCATGCAACCATTGTTACGACGTTCCCTTTTTTACGAAAGTGGGAAGGAAATTGCACGGTCAACTGCTGCCATTAATTCTACATTTCTCGACGTCTGTCAATTAAGAATACCGCTGGTAAAATACACGAGAAAATTCCGAAATGAAGCTCTCGTTCACGCCACAGAGCCCGCGATTTGCATTTTCGAAAAAGCGTGGACGCTTTTATCAGTCTTCTCACGTCCGAGGGCGCACGCTTTCCACGCGGTAATTCAATTTGCGAATGCAGTTCCAAACTGCACTTTCGCAGAAACCGCCGCCGCGTACATCGCGGCCGACCCCGGGCAATGGAAAAAGCGACGTTGACGAAGAATGCGCACCTCGCCGGGAGGTAAGTAGCCTTTCCGGGGCGGCATTTTTCAAGGCGCCGCGACGCGGCCGCCGCGCGTCGCCGTCGGCAGAAAGCCATCTCTCTCTCTCCGAAAAAGCGCGCGCGCGTGTGCCCATCTCCGGAAATCTCGCGCCCCGTGCATCCTTTGACAGATAAAACGCGGACGAAAATTGGCTTCCGTTCGACCGTCGTCTTCCCTGCCCCCCCCCCCTCTCCCGCCCCTTGTGCACCACTGCGCCCCTTCGTGATCGCGGCCTCGACGCGTCCGCGTTTTCGGTTGCCGGTCCTATAACAAAGTGCATCGGCTGGGATGCAATCTCGTGCAATTTCGTTTGCCGACATTCGTAACGGCGAACGCGAATATCGCATGCTTCTTTCTGGCATTCCTCTCTCCCGCCTTCCCCCTCCCCCTCTCCTCACCCGAATTCATCGGCGAAGAATTCGGAATTCTCGCGGATGCCCGAAAAAAACTCGATGCAGTTCGCGAGGAGTGACTCGGCACTGGTCGCCTTTGGCAGATCGAAGCCTTTGCGAACGGATTTGTCCGAAGCACTGCGTGGAAAAAGTTTGTCGATAAGGATGCAAATGCACGATGCGCGACACCACGTTGAATTGAAGATAGAGCGAAATAAAATTAACTTGGTCAGATCATAACTCGTAGACAGGATTTTTCAAAGTTCAGTTTTGGTCGTCGAATAAATCTCAATTCTTTCCCAAGCCATTTGCGACCAATGTTTCACGCGTCCGTATTTTTAAAGTTATAAAGTTATAAGTTTCTCCAACGAGAGAGACAAAAAAAAACCGGTGAAAAATGCAGCTATCTTTCTCGTCTGGCCTCTTCTTTTATACACCCTTGTAACGCTTCTCCTCTAGCTTTGCCTCTCCCGTGAATTCCATCGAAAATTCATCCTCGATTTCTCCCGCTCTTCTTTGTGCGTCGTACATTTGCGCAGCTGCAAACGTATAGCCGGCAGGTGATAGGAACACATGCTGCATGGACCACGGGCCGGGCAACGCATTCCTTCTACTTGACGGAGGCGAAACTCGCTCCGTTGAAGATGTACGTTCGTTCGGCCGTGCAGCAAGCGAGCCCTTAGGAACTCGGACAACAGCGCTCGCTGAAGCGGTTTAACCCTTTCTTGAGGACGCAGTTGTCCTAGGAGAAGCGCCTCGGAACTCGCGCGGTCCGTTAAAGAGCGGCAAAGTACAGACGCGTGAAAGGAGCAGCGCGGGATGAGTTTTCTGGTATATATCACGTTATTCGTGCGTCGGCATCGATATTCGGAGCGAGATAATTTCTGTTACATGCATGCGAGTTACCTAACGGGGAGGACTTAATGGCGCTTTATCTCGATGCGGAAACAGGAGGTAAACGCTCAGAACTCTGCTCTCGATGCACGTGTGTGTTTCCGTAATACCACGTAATCTCGCGATAATCTTCGATTCGAGGCTGCATCGCGAGGGAGTAACGAAATAGTACGGGATGTATAAGTAGTATGGGATAAATAAGCGGAACCTTTGCTCGCCATTAATCCCGGCTATCATAAAGCAGTATACATAGCGGCGCGCGGTAAATGCGGGAATCAATCTGACTTCTTATGTATAGCAGATAAGTGCGGTGGAAGCCGCGCGGTTTAAAAGGTCTAAGACGCGGTCTAAAACGAAAGTCCTAAGATCATCTTGCGCCGCGTAATCGCGATAAAACCCCTGTATTAGCACGCGGATAGAAGAGGCTTTTAACAGCGTCTTCAAAAAATCCCCAATTGACGGTCGTGTATGGAATCGAAACAGCTAAATATCTTTTTCAGCTTTCAAGCGTCTTTGAATCTCTCTCGGCTTTCTCTGTCGCTGATGAAAAATCATCCTCTGTGTAATTTTCCTCGCATGACGCTTCGTCAAAACGTCCACGAACACATCGCCGACCGTCCACCGTCTATTCCTCCTTTCACTCAAAAAGGCTAATAAATGTCTAGCCTTTTCGCGAGCATCTCTTTACCCACCGCGTAGATCGTTACGAGTATACGCCGGCTCAGAGGTTAACCATCCCTTCCGGCTCTGAATGCCCCGCAACAGGTCTTCCCTTTCCCTCCTATGAGGCCGATCGGGCCTCGATAAGGATACCTATTGACTACCCCTCTCTTTCTCCTCTTTCCTTCCGATTGCGCCGTTCGTGCAACAGCATGGGCCTTATCCGAGTGCGATTCAGATACAGTTATCGCAGATTCGCAGTTATCCAGATCTCTCTTTAGACGAGTCTATAAATCATCCGACAGAAGCTAAGCAGGATTGATATCGTTGCGATTAAAATTAAAAAAAATCGTGAAATTGCTTATCTTAATTAAGCCTAATTTCAATTTTGCTTTTAAGTAAAATTTTTACACAACTGTCTTAATACAATTCGATTGTGAGATAATTCGTTGTTTCCGAGTAATATTGAAGAGAAGAATATGCATCTCTCCTCCGGTTTATCTTCAGTGGTCCCCGCATGCGTAAATGTGACACAATGATGTATCCCTCGGATTCAACGTCGGTCTCTTCTGTGTCTTTCCCCGAGTTTAAGAACTGTATCGTACGTGCATACAGGACGAGAAAAAGCTCTTGTATAATGTCCCGATGCATACGTGCAGTTGAATGCATGCGACCCGAGGAAAGAAAGAAGAAAAAAAAAGGAGTCACCCCGGTCAGATGGTCAGGCCTCATTAGCGAGATAAGTTCCGCGAAGAAGTTTCGCAGAGTACACTCCTCTTCTTCTCTCTCTATCTCTCTTCTTCTCTGTAAATGCACATGTATACCTCCGTCTCTCTCTCTCTGCTTCCCTCCTCGCCGTCCCCTTTTCCCTCGCTCTATCGGCCACGCGGGAATATCCCGGCTTTATTAACGTCCGCCATTATCGTTTTAGCCGCGGCATCGCATTTTTATTTTTATCTCTACCTTCGAGATACCGCTCGCGCGTTCAATAATCGCCGCGAGAAAGTATAGGAGCGCGACGCGGCCGGTGGTTGTTTTCTCTGCTTCTCTATGTACATCCCTCCTCCTGGTACCCTCCGCCACGGTATGCCTCCCTTTCGAGTTCCTCCTGGTTGGACTCGGTTCGTCCACCTCTACCCCTTTTGGTTTTTCCTCCCCGCATGCCCCTTCAACCTTTTCATTTTACCCTCTCGACGCTGACCGCATGGAATTCCGAGGGATTTCGAATTATGCTACTCATTCTCCCTTCCGCCTTTTTTTACTCGTCGTAGGGCCGACGACGCTTCCTCGCGTACACCGTCCTGTCCGGTAAGGCAGTATGATAATCGATACAGTCGCCGTACGCGTGTATATGATCCCCCGAACTTCCCGAAGGGTTGTTTCGGAACGACGCGCGATAGTGCAGACTCACACCCGGCGCCCTGTATTGGACCTCGTAGGTTCGCTATTAACTCCGGTCTCCACCGTCGTGAAACTTTTAATATCGTAATGTGCAGAAGTCGTATACAACCTCTCCGGCGTATATAACTTATAACTGAAGCTGCAGTTTCAAAGGAAACGCGACAAAACCAACGCGAGGTTTTCATCGTGCCTCTATAAAAGCGAATCTCTTTCGGAAATAAAGAAAACTTCGTATAAACTTACCTGCGAGAAATCGATGTCGTGTAAAATGAAAGAATGGGATTTCTGTCCTCTTCCGCGCCACGCCGGTACTTCCCAGCGTCTCTTATTCGCGGAATCCATGGCGTGCCACGACGTGGCGGCGATCGCGACAATAATAGCGATTGAATAGTTTATGATTCGCGCTTCTCTCGGAGGACCGTTCTCTCGCGGGTGCCTCCCCTTTTGCTCTGCAATTGTACCGGGAATGCGCCGACCGAAGCGAGGGCGAGGGAGGGTGCGCGTTTCTCTTTCTCTTTCAGGCGGCGAAACTCTCTTTCCGCGGGGATATAAGGAAGACAATTGTGAAACGCCCGGAATTGCCGGCGGGTACGCGGGATTCGCGCTCGCGGCGTGTAAATGACGTTTCCTCTTCGCCGCGTTTAGCTTCTCTCCGCCCGGTATAGGTACCTTCTTTATGGGTGATGATAACGGCGTGCAACGGGAAACGTTACAATAAATTGTACTCGCATTCCGACTCTCGGCCGCGGAACTCCGCGCGAACGATCATCGCGGTGCTCGCGTCGATGTGTCTGCGAGCGCGAATTTTAAGGAGCGCGTATCGCGAAAAAATCGCACGAGATCTTCTCTGAAAAATTCATAACTGGCAAGGATGCGTGACGATACCTATAATTAGATACGCTGCGGACATTAGCCCTACACGGAAAGAACGATTTTGTTGAAAGGTCTAAAAATTTTACTGAATACAGATCTGAAAATTAATTCTTGTTGAATCATCAAAAGCTTCTTATTGGAATGTTAAAACCGATAAGAATCACTATAAAACGTTTTGATATTCTAGCAATTATTTTTACTTTCCTACAAAATTATTTTGATTATTGAACAAAAATTATTTTCAGATCTGGATCCAGCAAAATTGTTCTTTCCGTGTATAGATATATTATCTATATAGTCAAGTTAACATAATTTATATCACAAAAAGTGTAAGATAGTTACGTATTTAATGATGCAATCTAACGATGCTGAAGTTAATTAATAATTTATTTATAAATTTATCTCCCGTCGGCGAAAAGTGCAGGAATCATGACAATTCGCGGATCTTATTATTGGATCGCGCGAGATAAGCATCGCGCTAACTACGGCGTTGATACGCTCCCATTTCGTGCTATTTGCGCTAAGGACGCGTATAATAATCGATCGCCTTCGCGCGCCGTAATCACGCGACATTAGACAGTACCGCGATACGAGATCTCGGGGTCTCATTGCCAATTGCGTTTCCAGTAAAATTGAAAGATTGTCGGCCTGCCTACCACGTCTGGCTACCTTATTATCCCGCCTTATTATACTCAATCCACGAAATCGTATATCCGGAATTTCCCAATGTGCCCCGAACCCGCCGACGAGAGAGAGAGAGAGAGAGGAGGGGGAGGGGGGGAGAGAAAGAGGGTCCAATCATTCGCACGCACTGCGAACGTGCGAGGCGAACGCCCACGGTGCTACATTTAAATTAAACGCGATTGCTGGCCCAAGGCTGCCATTCTTGGAGTGTCGAAATAACATAGAATTTAACCGGACGACGCGCTGCAAAGTATGATAACTATTAATCACGCATACCGAAAACCGTTGAAACGGGAAGAAACGGAGGAGACAATGTATCGATTTTACATTAGTGGGTTCGGTGAGTTCTTTACTTTATCCAACACGTTACGTTACGCGATCTCGCAGTCGTTAGCGAAGCATAGATCCGTATATAAAATTTATGCGCGTGAAAAACGTACGCGAAAAGATTTTGCTGTATTTACAAAGAATTCCGAAATATCTAAAAATTTAAACTCTAAATACAGAAACTCTAAGTAAAGTATCTGAAAATAATTTTATTAGACCATCAGAATAATTATGCGAAAAGAACAGTTTTGCTGTCGAAAAATTCTAAAGTATCTGAAAATTTAGCTCTGGATACAGAAGCACAGATTCAAAAATAATTTTATTAAACTATCAGAATATATAATTATGTAGAACGTTCAAACCGCTTCCTGGAACGTCAAATTTTTTGCAGCATTTCTCATTACGCTTGAGTTTTCTACGTAATCATATTAATGATTTAATAAAATTATTTTTAGATTTATTATCTGGCGGAATTTTTAGACACTTTAGCAGAATCATTCGTTTCGCGTACAGTCGAGAAATGCAGGAACGTTCTCGCGATAGTTTCGCGCAGCGTGCAACTGCACTGGAATCGAGTCGAGCGCGGGATCTAGCCCGCCAGTGCGTTAGCGGCAAAGCGATGCGCGACTATCAGTACAATGTGCAAAAATAACCGATATCTCCGCGATGCAGTTTGCCCCCGGTGAAGCGAACTTCCTCCGACGCATATTGCGCGGGAATCGCTGCGCCGCGCCGTCGGCGCTCCCGCATTTGCATTTACGACCCACTTTCGCGCAGAAGACTTCTTGCTGAGGGCCACTACGGTACCCTCTCGAGCTCTATCTTTGCCTATCGAGAAAAACTGCCTGCAGCAGTGACGGAATTATCAGCGTGAAATGCCGATAATCGATTCCGGTGTTACGCCAAATACTTTATACACGTGGAAATTAATACGCGTGAATTCGTAGATATTATAATTTTGATACAAATACGCTCTCTCGCACACGTACATGTGAATCAAAAATATTGCAAACACGACAGAAGAAGAAATTTCTTTATTTCCGTTTAAATATTCGAACATTCGAAGAATTTCACGCATTCTTTTGTAATACGTTAGGCACCACGTATATACTTATACATATCCGGTTTTTGAGTCGGCAATGTCGAAATGTAACAATTTAGCGTAACGATCTAACGCGTCCGTACAAATTTCTTGGAGGATCTTCGTTTTTTTTTTCCTCCTTTTCTTTATCCCTCGGGCTTTCCGTTCTTCTCTCCATCCATGATTACCATGGCGAACACGCAAACGGGCGAACGGGCGGGCGCGGCGAAGTAAGGTCACGACAGGAGGATCCAGAATGATTCACAAAAGTAAACGTCAGTGATCTCACCCGTTTTCGTCATACTGCACTCGGCCGTAGAAGAAGGCGCGACCAACAATGCGTGATGTGTGCGCCGGATGCCAGAGTAAACTCCGGCTTCCGGGCGGGCGAACGAATGAGCGAGCGAGCGAACGAGCACGCTCACTCGAAAGTATTCATAAATATAAATTGGACTTTGATTCGGCCCTCGTCGGCCTCCGGGGTTGCGGAGGAGTGATGCGGGGAGGAGGATGCCTGGCAGATCAAATTCTTCCGCTCCCTTCGGAAGAAGGGATCTTCCACAGGGTGGCCTGTGAAATATTTGGACAAATTTCCGGAGCGAGTTTTTCCAGCTTCGATACGTAAAAAGAAAAAGGGAAAGATTTAAATGTATGTTCGAAAATGATCGAACTATTTTTTTTTTAGTCATAAATTGAAAATTCATGAGAAATATTCGTGAGTTATTCTGTATTGTTTTTTTAAATTAAGTCTTATTTTTTTGTAACCATCTTGGAACTGAACGACATCTTACGAACTTTCTTTGCTTTAGGAAATGTACTTCTAACATTTGTCCAAGTCTTTCAGAAACACTCTGTATATCACGTTTCCGTCAACCGAAGAGAAGCATCGATTCCCTCAGAGAGAAGTTCCCTCCTTCTTGCGCAAATAGACGAGCACACTGTGTGCTTTTTGCTACTTAAGAAACCAGGGTGATTGACTACCGGTCTCAGAATCAATTAATTCGTCTGAGTGCGGACAAATTTATGCAAATACAAACGTTGGGTGTTTTTACGAAGATAAGAAGATAGATTTCTAGGTGATAAATCTCACAATTAAGTAAAAGACTTCTTTGTGGCGAGAGTTTTAAGTCTACTCTTCATATTATTCTATAGCTGTACTGCAAAAATCAAGCTAAACTGGTGCTCAACTGGTGCGGTACAGACGCGAGTTAGAAGATATCTTCAAGTTACATGTGAGCACTCCATGGGATATTACTTTAACGCTATAGAGACCATGTTGTATTCTCAATATATCATCGTCCGTTGCATAAAGAAATTACTCGTTTATCAGATCTTATAACTTTCGTTCATTCATTCATTTCGCTCTCTCAAGAAAACACGACGGGAGTTGAAAACTCGAGATAAGACAAATATTTGTCGCTCGAAGACGGCAGTATTAACGCACGGGGGGAAGGGGGGAGAGCGGCAGGGGGAGAGCTGCCCCCCGTCGACGAATTTATCTATCCGAGAATCTCTCCGTCGCGGAAGCGTTCTCCCGCCGTATACGCGAGATCGCCTCGTTCTATCTCTCCTCTGACATCGTCGAAAATGCGACGAACACGCGGCTCGCGGGTAGGGAACGAAAGAATGAAGGAAGAAAGGAGGAAGAGAGAGAGAAAGAGACGTCGAGGCGATACGAGAAACCACCGCCCCCGGGAATTGAACTCTGGTTACCCGCACGACTACGAGGCAAAAGTGACTCGGCCCCTTCTTTGTCCGAATATAACTGTATTTATCTCGATTCGCCCGACTGAATCATCGGTGAACGAAGGAAAGCGAGAGAGAGAGAGAGAGAGAACTCTCCCGGAGAGATTCTCCCTCGATCGAGCGCGAGCTCAAACATTTCGCTTTCCAATGAGAGTTTACTCAACTTTCCGGCGATTCAGTCTCTTTTGTTATCTCTCCCTGTCTCCCTATCTTTTAAGAGACGCGAAACGCGTTTTTCACTCCGCGCGTTGTATCCATCGCGCCTGGCGTTCGTTCTTCCACCACGCGAACCCGTGCGATCTCTCGGATAACATAATTCGTTTAACCTGCGATGGTATTTTGGCTCCGAAGAATTTTGACGGAAAACCCCCACGTAGATACGTATTCAATATTCGACATTTTCCGGCTTGCGTTTCGCTCCGTCGTATTCACGACCCATTTATTTCCAACGTTTTGTCTTATCGGTGATCTCGAGGAAAAAAAAAAAGAGAAACGCTACCTTTGTCTCGGTTCTCGTAAATCTCTCCGTCGAGATTACGCAGTTCATATTTCAGAAGGCGAACGATAATACCGCCGTAAAATCGCCGTGGGTTATGCGGCGGTCGTTAACCGAGCACTCCGCGCACGATTTCGGTCGCTAATATTAATAATGCAAGGTACATATATTCTGAAAGTATATGTAAGTACAATGCACTCGAAGCGTTGTAAAATATCCATTTAAATTCATCATAGACATCTTAACAGCCATTTAACAGTGTCCCGCATATTATATATTTATGCGTACGCGCGTTTTTTACTCCAGACACGCGGCGGTCTGGATTTATGGGCCTAGGAAATCCGCCAGACAAACGTGCGAGTTCGAATTCCTTTCTTCGAGAATTACAAACGAATCGCTCGAGATAGTTCTCTCTCTTTCTGCGAAATTGCATTTTATTCGACCGACGAAAGTTCGACTCGGCTCGATAACGGAGAGATTCGGTCGAACATTGAGTAAGCGATGTCGGAGACGTTCCGTGAATGACCTTTTTTTTTCTTAGCCCTTCCGTCGGACGTCGGACATTTTGAAAGAATTTTCCGGGACACGGTGCGGGGCGGGGGAAAAATATGACGTGTTTACTGCAGTCGTATTTTTCACTCGACACGGAAAATATAGCCCCTCGTAAACGGGCCCTCTCTTCTGTCTGCGGTGACGCACGCGTGAGTGCGAGAGACATACGTGGAGAACGGTAAAATGAGCTCGCGCGAAAACCGGCCGGTGAATTACATTTGCGCAATTACTCACGGCTGAGTGACGCGTCATTTGCATAATACGACTCGTTGAGCAATTAAGTCGCACTCCGTCACTCGGTTTGAGTGCGCTCAGAATTTCTTATTCACGCGAAATAAGCGTTTCTTCCGCGATCGACAACGCGAGGTACGCGAAACGAGGTTTACGGCGCGCGATCCACCATCTGGCGCCTCGCATTTCCTTCCGGCATCGAATCGAGTCTTCGCCGTCATTTTCGACTGCCTGAAGTTTTTTTGATTGCGTCGAGTTCTGCATTATAAATGCTATGTACAAAGATCTCGCGTTGTTAAATCGCGCTAACTGAACGTAAGAGATTTGGTGTTAATTATTGAAAAGAATTATAAATTGATAAAATGGATATAATAATTTCACATTCATCTTTCTTAATGAGGATTCCACATTATTTTCACTTTATCACCGAATGCATTAAATTTTTTCAAAGAGCTGTGACATTTTATCGTAGATGATATATTTATCCTACAATTCTCTTAATCAGAGAGTTACTAACACATGAGGAACACGAGCTACCCACACTGAGTAGACATGAAATTAATTGTCAGTGTTGCATTAATTGCTGACGTATATACACGCCCGCAGTTGCGGATACGCGTCAGCGCTCGACGGCGACTTCCGAGACTATCATTTTTATTTATTGGCTTGATAACCTTATTCGCGTTTAATTGCGCGAACTGTCGGAACGGCAAATCGTCGCGTCGGCGGGTTCGCCGATCGGCGATTATCGCGCGCGTGTCGAATGATTGCCTGCCATTTTTATTAAACACCCGGGCGCGTGTGTTATTTCTCTCGAGCTGCGAGACGGGGAGAGACGATAGGGCTCTCGATCAGGGGTCTGCTACGAGTTATCGTCTGATTAATGACCTCGGACCGGCGCGGAGATGCCTCAAACGCAAACCTCAATATACGAACGAACGAACGAATCTAATCGCATTGCCGCCGCGCCTGCACATACTTCCGCAGTTTATTCTCGCTCCACTTTAATCGATCATCATCCGCGTCGCCGCAGCATCTCGCAGCCAGACCGGCGGTTCCCGGCACGTCTCTCGACGTGCATTTACGCGCGTTTCTGGATGATAAAACGACGTCCTCGTGTTTATCTGGCTGAAATTTATGCGAATTTACGATCGTCTCCGGAGAGGCCGATAAGGCGAAAAATGTCGGACGGCGACACTTCGTTCCGCTTGATTGACACAAGGTCAGAGTGATCTTAACGAGGTTCGCTTTATTTTTTGACCTGTAAACTTTTTTATTTTCCATTTGAAAACGTCGCACTGCATCCAATATCCCTTCGATATTTCTGTATATTTTTTTCATAACAACGGAATGGATCCTAAAGTCATCAATATTTCGAAACAGACGCGAGTATTTTTTTAAACAGCGCGAACTTTTCACCTTAATTTTCACATGGGGAAACTGCTTTCTCGTCACTGCGAAAAACGCCGTGAGATAAGAGACTGCAGAACGGGGGCCGCAAATTTATTGCACTTCGAAGTAAAACTTATGGCACTTAAAGTCGTGTTTTTAGAATATGATCCACGCCATTTAGAAGACAGCACTTTACGGTGCGCCGTCTCGAATATCCATTCACACGCCTTTCAAAGATGTTCCGCGGTAAGAGCGCAAGTAGGGTGAAACGTGAGAGAGACGCTTAATATCGATGGCCGTGTTTTCCCTATCCGCGGTATATGCATAACGTGACATCCGAGAGGCGCTAAATGTCTTTCGGAAATTCATATCCATAAATCTCTGCTTTTATATGGGTATACATATTTTTTTATTTACACATACACACATACACACACCAATGTATATCGGTGCGTGCGGCTGATGTATGACGGTTGAATAAAATAAGTACAAAACTCGCCCGGTCGCGCATATGTGCGTTCATCTCGATATGGTGTACGAATCCGAGATAGGAGATGAAATATTAACCCTCCGCGCGCGACCCTATCGGTCGCGCTAAAGCTCATTCTCGAACTTCGTAACGCACGGACGTATACGCGTGTTACACGAAATGTCCCTGATTTATGCGTCGAATCTAATAAATCACAAGTTTCCTCGAACCCACAGAAGCACGTGACGAGCGTTTGAACGTCGACCACTCGGAGAAAGGCGTTTGATTGATGGAAATTTAATTATGTCGGAGAAGTCATTTCGTTGCGGAGAAAAATTTCGACAAAAAAATTTGTAGGTACAAAAAAAGTGTATACGAAACCTGTGTGTACTTAATGCAAGATAATCACGTATTTTTTGCGCCACTTTTTTTGCTCGCAAATTTTTTTCTCCGTCGAGAGAAAAGCTCCTTTCCAGGGGGGGGGGGACTCCAGAAAGATGCATTTTTATCGCCGAAAAAATGGCTGGCGTATTGCTTTCCGCTACATTTCCGCGGCGTGAACATTTTTACGTAATTAACCTTACGTCTTATCTGAGCACAATAATTAGAGCGCTCCGAGCGGGGGATATTAACTTTTAATTAAACTCCAAGAACGTCGGAGTAGCAAGAGACTCTTCTTTTACAAGAAGTTAAATATTGAAAAAGGAAAAACGCGGACAAGATAGATCTGATTCAGAGTAAAAGCTTTTTACCGTAAATATTTCTCACGGTGTCCATTTGATAGAACTTCTCTCGTTGCAACGAGCGTTTTCAACTTCGGCAGGAGTAGTCATTATTTCAGTATGATATCACGAACATTTTGCTCGTCCGAACGCAACGATCAGAAATTAAATTTCTTTTAAAACATATTTTTTTTAACGTCATCAAATTTTAATCGCAACGATCTTGTTTCATGCAAGAGACAACGTCTGTCTTTCGTTACAAATTAATAATTTCTTCCCTCATTTCCCGAGTTAGTATTTAACACGATTAAAGCCCCACCACGCGTGTCCTTTATTAGAAATTATTACCATTAATACATATGTTATACATTAATACGTAAATATTAAATACATAGATATCAAATACTCTGCTTATATTTTTAATAACTGCCGGAAACTTCCTTTCATGAATTTTACAATTAAATCATCAAGGCGTACAATGTCGGAAAAGATTGGAAGCTCATGAATAATCATCTCTGTTGAGAAGACACAAGTAAAATCTGCGAAAGTTGCCCGTGGTCGAAAGGATATCCGGTCTTTCCGCGACATCCTGCGCGCCATTATCGGCATGCAAGCGAAAGAGAACGCGCGATGCACGATGCTCGCTACAGCCCGCGCGCCCGCGCCTACGTAAAGCTCCACGGAGACAAATCTCGTGTGCGTTATGAACGCGGCGAACGCGAACAGGCGGAATAGATACGATCTTCCCGGATGGCGGGAGCCGGATTCTCCAGGACCATTTCATGCGCGATTTAACCGCGATTTGTCCACACCCCTGCACAATGGCGGGCGGGGAGAGGCCGGCGCGGTGCTTGTCGTCGTCGTCGTCGTCGTCGTTGTTGAGTGCGCTCCTCGTGTGGCACCGAGATCGACGTGACGAAAAGTTGCGGCGCGTCGTTCGGTCGTCTGATCGACCGGAACCGTTCGACCGGAAATCGAGACCTCGGGCGCGGACCGTGCCCGCGGGCGTCCGTCGCCGCGCTGACCGCACGCACCCAGAGTCGGCAGAACGCGCGCGCGAAACTTCACGCGCAAACCGATATGTTAAACCGCTGCAAATGGTTTCGAAGTAAATTACACGCGCGCGTGTAATTTACTTCGCGGAATTCGATACCACGGCTGCAGAGTCTGCTGCGCAGCTTGTTTAATTTGAGCGTTTGAATTAAGCGACAGCGAGAAGCCGACTCTCTCTCTCTCTCTCTCTCTCTCTCTCTCTCTCTCGCACGCGCGCGCGCGCGCACGATCTGTAATTAGAATACTATCAATGACAGAGCTCTCTGCATAAACCAACTGACGTTGGGGCCACGTGGTTACGATTTCTAGATTATACGATCAGGCGCTTTGACGCCACTTGTCATTATATAGCCCGGCGTGAAACCACGTGCGCGAGTATTCGAAGGTTTGAACGCGCAAATACATACATAATGGAAGCGGTAACGCCCATACCATTTTCGCTTATTATGGTCGGCGATAAATTAAATTCGCGACAAAGGACTGCCTGCAGTTTCCATATATATATTTCGAAATTTCATTCTAACATGCTCAGTTTCAATTAATTAGCAATGATAAATTTGTCATAATGGAGCGGAGAGGAACTGTTGATATTTTTATCAAGTGTATTCAATCTTTATTTTTCATTTAAGCACCTTTAAAGCGACTCGTAGACCCACGAAATCGAATAAGATTCAAATCTGAGACGTCGCAAATTTCGTCGAGCCTCGTCGTCCGCGCCACCGTCTTTCTTCGTGAGCTGAATCGAATCGCTGTGCTCGACGGGACAGTAAAGGAAACACATAAGCGCGCCGTATATCGAGGTCCACATCCGAAATGTATACCGTCGAGGTCCGTCCGCCGTATCGCGCGCCGTATCCGCGTCGGTTCGCCGACCACGTGTTTCGCCCTATGTTTAGAAAACGCGCGCCGGACGTTGTTGTCCCTTGGCCAGTGCACCCACGTCGACCAGGCGCCGATCTAAACTCGGAACGGATAAACAATCCGGCGGGGTATATCGTACCTTCCGCTTTGTAAACCCGACGTCGGAGGCCCACGCCACCCGGAGGAGAGGGACCTTTATTTCAGCCGCGTGGGCGGCGGCGGCGGCGGCGGCGGTTGCAGATCGCGATCCTGCGCCAGGCCATTGTTCCACGTAAGAAGAGAACAGAGGCCGCCAAGTCATGCCGGCCGTCGTGATGTCGCGTCGCGTCGTGTCAGCGGCGTCGGCGTCGTCTGGATTAGTTCCCCTAATTGCGTCATCTTCTCGCGAACCGTCGCGAGGAGATGCGGACGGTAACGCGCGTCGGGTGACTCAGACGAATCGTAGATTTCGAGCGAAAGACCATTACGCGAGCTTATACATTTCCATCTATTTCAATTTATCCATGAAATTCCACTTTCGTTACTCCATTACTGCAGTTCGCAAGAAGTGCCTTGGCGAATGGTTAGGTTTTCCAGAGATGTATATTTGCAGCTTTCGAATTAAACCCCGTATATCAAATTAACCCGTGAAAAAAAATTCTAGACGCATTTATTTACATTTATCTGACGTTTGCAAACGAGAATAATTATTGGCATTAGTTTCGCGAATCTCCCATGTTTGTCACGTTTGTCCGTTTACAGCGTCCATTTAATTTCGCGGTCTCTCATTTTGCTGGCTCTTTTAATTCCAATTCAATTTCGCTCTCGCGAATGCGAGCACGTGTACGGAGGAAAACTCTGTCTCTGTGACACTCTTTCTCTCTCTCTCTCTCTCTCATAAAATTTTGCGTACCGCAGCGAGTGACGCCGCGTTTTACCGTGATGACGATCGAAATCTCATTTCGCGCGTAATCGCGTCGAACGATAACAATAATCGGGGCGATAAAATCGCGCGTGATAAATAATGAACAAACGTCCGGTAGTCGTACACCCGGAGCCGCATCGCCCGACCACAAATATTCGACGTCGCGATGCGGTCACGCTCGCGTTTTGTTACATCGCATCTGCGTGCAATCAATTATCCAAAAGAGCGCCGTTTGTCTGTGATAATGAGAGAAAGAGAGGGGGTGAGAGAGAGAGAGAGAGAGAAAAGGCCCGATGCGGCGCCGGGCCGTCGTGCGTGCACGAAATGCAAATGCACGCGCCGGTGCATCTCGTGACGCGCCATATTGTCGCCGCGGGAAAATCGCTCGTAAAAACCGCGCGCGCGGGCTCCCCCTTCGCCCCGCATATTATTGGCATTCCAATTCCCGACGATCGCGAATCGCCTGCCTCGGTGTGAAGTGCCCAGTGGCGTAAGCGGAGGGAATAAGGGTTGATATCGTTACGTCGGCCTAAACCTACCCGGGGGAGAAAAGCAGCGAAGCTTTCCTAAAGGCGTGAGAATTTTCGCTGAAAATTTCCCCGGCGAAAGTTCCTTGGCTTCGACCTGCAAAGTGTACATGTGACCATTTTTTTTTTTTTTTTACTTTTACTCTATACATTTTTATACTTATTTCTTACGAAATATCCGACGTGTTTATTTTTCACTTTGTATATGTGTCGCTACCGCAGGAACCTTGTAAAGTCTCATAAAATGTTCCAAATTCTTCCAAATTTATTTGCGTCAGTTTGGAGAAGCATGCTACGTGTTGTTGAACAAAACAGATGCGACATGAAAGATTCGACTCGGAAAATATTCGAAAAAGATTCCTTTGTTTGAATAAGAGCTTTGTCTGAAAACATTTTCGTTTGTTGCGGCACGCCATTGCAAGGTAACCACGAACTTACGTGCGTCCGTCGATGGTACGTAATCCGACTCGCTTTCCCTCTCCGTTTCCGCTTCTCTTCTTCACCCCTAAGCGGTCGGCGGTCTTCCTCGAGCGCCCGTCGAAGGGACGCCGCGCATTCGTATGCGACGCGGCAGGTGAGGAGATACAAGGTTTGGTCGTGAGGGAATTAAGGGCGGTAAAGTGGGATTCCCAACAGGGTGGCGGCGAGAGAATGACGCGCGGGTTGGAATTTTTCACTCGGTATCAATTGCCGTCATATCTGCGGACGGAAGATAGGGGTGAACTTCAACTCACATAAATCGTTACTCGAATTGCGAGCCCGGAACTCTTTGTCGCGGATGTCTTTACCCCGTTTCTAAAACTGAAACTCTCTATCAACTCTCGTCTTGTCGTCACAAATTCGGTGTTACGATTTTCACTGCACGTAGAAAATGATCTCCCTCCCCGCCCCCCCCCCTCCTTTCTGAAATTTATTTTGTTCCAGAAATACTTTAGCTTGTCACGAGTTTTTATAGAATAATATGATTTTTGCAAAAGAATCATTTTCTTTTTTTGTAGAAAACGGAAATTGTCGCAATAAAGACACATATTTTGACAGAGGTTATCGAATCATCCATACAGGGAAAGAATGATTTTGATGGAAAGTTTAAAAATTTTGCTGGATACAGATCTAATAATAATTTTCTTGAAAACTTAAAAATGATGAACATTACTGTAAAATGTTTTGATATTTTAGCAGCCAGTTTAAATTTCCAACAAAATTATTTTGATGGTTTAAAATTATTTTTAGATCTGTATATTTAGATCTGCAAAATTTTAAGATTTTTTAGCAAAATCGTTCCTTCTGTATAAATTTCCACGCTTACGTATATAATATCTAATAATATAATATCTAAAAATCTGTACGTGGCATTTAGTACTGACGATTTAAATTTAAGATTTTTTTTATTTAAAGACCGCTCTTGAGAAAAGTCGTGATATGTGAGAAATACGTGGACACAAAGATTACCATCTTTGTATGAAATAAAACAATGACCTGTCTCATATCTATTTGTGCGCGATCTTATGATGAATTCATGAACAGACTTCGTAACGTCCGACACGGAGTACAGCGTACGCGCTTAAAAACGAACACGTTTCGTTCTAACTAAATTATAATGTTGTCCGGTAGTCGCGGCTACCAGCGGATTTGAATCTCGAACACGAAGTCTAAGATGGGCAGTAGATTCACGCGCGACGAATACGAATGTGAACGCGCAAGCTACGCATTTTTCTTTTCTTTATCTGCCTTCGATAGATTTACGAGTACCTCGTACGAATACTCGCTTATGCTTAACAAGTAGAGAGGGCGACGTATATCCTTAAAATATTCAAAGTGTAGCAAATATTGAATTTAATTGATTACTGATATTGATTTCTTTTAAATGATAGATATAAGTTTTGCACGATCGATATTTCGTAAAGAGACTTCGTTTTCGGGCCAATTAAATATTATAAGCTTAATTAACAAAGTAATGAGCTCTGAATGCTAGAAGAAATTCTATAGTCAGGCGTTCAACGCGAGAAATAGCACATCCCGAAGGAGAATGAGCTTCCTAACAAGAAGAACAAGAGAAACTCGGCCGCTTTAATTAACGCCCTTCAAAAATTTCCTCCTTGGCGCCGCGAATGAGTCGACTCACGCGAAACTTATTCGACGGTTTGGTTATTTTATGGGCCACCTGTTAGAACGGGCGCTCTTTACCGTTTCGCGCTGTCTTGTCCTCGCCGGCAGAGTCCTCGGCCTGAAGGATCATTCAGCCGGCTTGAATAAGCTTTCGAGACACGTGTAAACGGAATTTAAAAGGATATCAGCTCGTGCGCCGTTCTGCTATAAATATCTCCCTGAGGTTCAACAATCTTCAAGTAGACCTAAGAAAATAGAAAAGATTGTCCTGAGATCGTCGGATCTCGTCGTACCTTTTCGCTATCGGATTCTTTGGCCGATTTAAATCGACTTTTCTGCACTGAAATATCCCCTGTATAAATATTGATGCATGTTTTTTACGAGAGTGACCATTAATTGAAAATAGATCACACTCTTGAAATTAACGTCAAATGAATTTTATTGCAACAAAGTTTTAACAATTAAGCTTTAATCAGATGGAAAATGTGATAGACGGCACATTCCTGCCGTAGAAAAATTGTCCCTTTCTCGTCACGTTCACCGAAGAAGTGACAATGAAGAAATCATCTCGTGCTACCGGACTTCCGAGACACCCCGTAGACAAAACGATGATCCTTTAAGATCCTTCCCCCTGCTGTCACGAGGTCTCGGAGAGGTCGCACGAATGTCTTCCGGCAGCGAAGATTAACGACGTCTGAGAACGGTGGACATCGGGAGCGACATCACACACGGCCCGGGCCTCGGCCGTGCTTGCTTGCCTTCCAGGTGGAAGAGGTCAGGAAGCTCGGCTTCTCGTCCTCCTGCAGTATACACGCGTTCTGACCGCGTCATTTTCCTCCCGTCTAGACGACAACGGCGGAAACCGGGCGACGATATCCTCTGCAACCAATTCGACGTGTGCCCCCCCTACAAGTCGCATAGGGTAATGCAATATAACACGTGGAAGAGGGTGTCTCCTAGCAACCCTGTGTCTTCTCACCCCGCGTTCTGTCTCTCCTTCTCACTCTCTCTTTCTTCCTCTCGCTTTCTCTCTCTCTCTCTCTCTCTCTCTCTCTCTTTCTCTCTCTCTGTATCCGAAACCGCCCTGCTGACTCCCTCACGTTTCCCTGTCCCCTAAGCTTCGCCCTAAAACACCCTAAATCCTGCGCACGCCGCGACACAGGGCGCACAGGAAAGTTTCGTTCGTCGCGTTGTCGCAGGTGCGTATCTGCGTACGCGATCCGATTTCATCGGACTTTCGGCAGTTTTAGAACTTGCACCGGTTGCAGAGCGCTGCGCCGCAGGTGTAGAGAGTGCGGCAGCATCCCTGCAAAGATCGCCTGCTTTTTTAGGATCTTTACTTTAGGTTATTATTATCCTTATTCCACTTAGAAATTTAATTGTCGCTACAGTATATACTATGAAATTGATTAATGTTTCAAAATTTTAATTATATTTTTATATTATTAAATTATTTTCAAAGATAACGCGAGATAAAATCGAGAGAAATTATATCGAGAATTTCATTAACTCTATTTGGAGTAATGATGTTTTTCTCGAAGTGAGTTTTTATAATTTGTTCAATTCGTCTAATAACTTAATTCTAACTGCCAAGACCGATCTTCTTAAGTTGACATTTAACGTGTGTGTTTTAATTGGCTTTGAAACTTAAATCTTTAATCAACCAGAATTTTTAAATACTGAAATAGAAAGACCGAAGATATACAGCTTCTAAAGTCAAATAATATCGATAATTTTGTGAAATCTTTAATTTATCATTAATTAATCGCGATAATTAATTATCGCTGTTATATTTTTCAACGAATGAGCTGAACTAAAATTATCAACGATGTGGAGCAGCGTGAATTTATCCCCGTCGCGATCTCCGAAATATACATCGCTCGTCGGTTACACCCGTAGCTTCGCGTACTTTAGTTTGCATCGGCACACCCGGTAGCCGCCGGTCGGATATGGGCTGTGGATCGATGGCTATCCGGTGTGTTTGAATATTTCAATTCGCGTGCAATTGCGCTTACGAATGCAGTAAGTTCCCCGGCGTCCGTAAGATGGGATTACCGGAACTGCTTCGCAAAAGAGATCGCTTTACGTTAGTTGACCCGTTAGAAACGATCGCGAGGCGGTATCTAGTACAGGTAAATATATATAGGTGAATGTGAAGTAAAATAGACTTGGAAAGAAAAAAAATGTATATTAATAATTAAATAGTACACCTTTTGTAGCGATATTATAGCTTTCAGCATTCTATAAACAGCACAAATCAAACTCCCATAAAAATACTGGTGAAAAGGAAAGATATTTAAAAATAATTACAAAGTACATCTTTTGTTACAAGCTTTTATTATATTTGTTTCAACATTTTATAAACGTCACAAGCCAAGCTCTGCGATACTGATGATTATTTTCGCCAGTATTTTTACATATTTTAATGTTTAATGTTTAATGTTTATCTATCGTTAATATTATCTATCTGTTATTTATGTTAATGTTATACGTATTTCAATTATTTCTTACTTTACATATTTGTGTCAATTAGGAGGTTTCACAACGGCTGCTAAGCTGACATCTCGCCATTTGCATATTTTTAATTTATATTGTATTGCATTCTCTTAATATATTGTAATCTCGTGGTCGTAGAGAGTAAATTAAATTAAATTATCCTTATATTAACTATTGAATTGTTTTTCAAGCTGCTTCATCGCACTCGTGTGCGACTAATTGTGCTTAAAATCTCGCTTAAATTCCACTCGAGGATATATATGCCACACAGAACGGCAACGTGGAGTCAACTCGGAAACATTTTCCCGCCGACCTCGCAATCGAAGTGACCCTCACGCATGAACCATCCCGTTGATGGCATCGATCCTGAAGGGTTCCGGCGCGTCTGTGTCTACGCGCGTGTCGCTACGTGTACGTTTATATACATATGTACCATGTATATACGTAATGTGTACGCACCCACGACGTTCCGTTCGCACGCGGTGCTTCGCCGAGACCCGAAGGCCCGCCTTCGATTATTGAGCGACAAACGCGTTTCGCTTTTCAGCCGGCCGTGGGGTGCCACGTGAAACTTCACAGGCGCGCCTTTCTTTCGCCACGGGCCACGTGTACCCGCATGTCGCCATTGCATCGAAGGCGCGCGTGCCGAGGGGTCGAACACAGAGAATCGAACGTGTCCGGGATGAGCGGATTCCCCACGTTTATCCACGTGCTCATGGCAATTGTCGCGGGAGATCGTTAGTTGTTGCGGGTTAATTTGTCGGTCGTACGCTTCCGCTTGCGAAATCGCGCAACCCGTCGAGTGATTTTTCGCGCGAACAACCAACTCGGCCGATCTAACGACACTCGAAGCCGCAATTTGCAAGAATAAGGGAAGAACCTTCCTCTTTTTTTTTTGGCAAGGAGAACCCCGGCGCCTCGAGGGTGGATTTTTGATGGCTTCCAGTAAATATTTAACGGCCATTCGCTGCGGGATGACATAATGGCGAATGCTCGGAGCCCCTCCGGTTACTGCCGGTCGTGCCCTCGTAATGGCAAGCGCGAAAGGATTCCCCAGGGAGACATTGTTCCGTTTACTCGGCGAGCGGGCCCGCCAAACGATCCGCATTTGTCGCCGGTGATCAATCTCGCGAGAGATATAATGTACGATGCAATTAATGTTGCATGACAATCCTTCTTTAAATTAGCTCACTACATGCCAGTCGCAAGCGAGCGGTAAAAACAAAAACTACAATTGCGTAGTGTTCTGTGTGAGAACGAAATTTTATTTTAGTTTAACAAAGTAAGCGATGTAAGATGTAATTTTCTCGTTGAATTTCGCTTTTTTTTTCTCTATCCTTTTCGAAGTCTTACATGTGTATTTTTCGCCGCAATTGCAATGGTACCATACTCAACGACATCTTTCCTGTCTTTGTCGGTAGGGCAGGCGAACATTGTTCAGACAAGCCCCGAAGAAAGACGAGCAAAAAGCTCGAACGCAACCGCTTGGCATCCACGACCGCCAACCACGTCTCGATCGTATCCCCGACTTCCTGTCCTCAGGACTTCCTGAAATCCCGAGTTTTCCCGAAGGAAGTGATTTAAAGACCCGCCATCCCTCACCCCTTCCTCCCTGCCCCCTGTCTCACCCTCGAAATCGAAGACGGGAGGGATGAAGGGAAGAGGGAGATCTCGGTAGGCTTCGTGGAAATTCCTGTCGTGTCGCTTGCCACGCAAATATTTGGCATTTGCGAGACCGAGCCTTCTCCATTAATTTCCGCCCTATTTTCAATTTCAGCCAAGACGCTTTACTTTGCCGCGCGAAACAGCCCGTCGCCGCCAATCTCGTCGTTCCCCTCCCCGTTACCATCCCCGCCGACCCGTCTCTATCCTTCTCTCCCCCTTCTTTCCGCAAACATTTAGGGGTTGCAAACTCCGGGGGAGTTCCGCCGCTCGTTCGCCACGGTGAATGCTCGCGACGGCGCGGCGCGGCGCGGCGGTGCTCACTCCGACGCTGTTGCCATTTGTATTCCGCGGCGACGGCCGGTAACACGGGGTGTCTTTTCATCCGCGAGCTCTTTGTGCAGATCTCGAGTGAACTCCTGCTCGACAAAAATGTCGAGACGTCAATGGTCTCGGAATTATAAGAAGTTTCAAGAGTCTCGGCGAAGCAGGCTTTAAAGGATGGCGGAAAATAACGAAATCTTATTCCCCCATTAGCTTCATGAGAGTCTCGCTTTGAAATCTTAATTAAAGGATTAGCTATCGACAGGTAGAATTCAAAAGAAAAAGTCCAAGATTTTTGAAAAGAGTCTTATTGCGATAGAGAATTAAATGCAGCTGCATTTATATTTAACGTTTTCGAAAATATTACGTGTACCACGTACCGACTGCCATATAATTTATCATTAAAATGTAATTGTCGCGGATGCGACAAAAAAAGGATGCGAGAAAAAAATTCCGCGACGGTTAACTCTGTTAGCTGTTTTAACCGAGGGAATCATAAATGTGCATGCGACTGCATGCGTTGGACCCCAGGAGCGCAGTTAACGAGAGGAATATTCATATGACACTTCGAGTGACATAATACACTTTTTCCATTTATTAATTCATTAGTTTTCTTAATTAAACTCGCGAACTATAGAACATTCGTATAACACGTAGGCGAGGAATAATATAAAGCGTACAAATATTCGCGATTCACTTCAAGTTCGACGGTTCATTTTTACAAGTTATTATAATTTCTTAGCAAAACTCTATGTAAAATTTAATCGTTTTGATATTCTTCTTAAAAAGAAAACCTTACTGCTGCTCGAGTATTTTTATTCGCCGCTCTTGCGGTTAATTGAATTAATACAGCCGATCCGTAGGAGAGAAACTCACACGACATCGTTAGGCGTGCAGGGGACATCGTGTAAATTCACGACACGCCGCTTCCTCCCGATTCGTCATCCTTATCGCCGCATTTTTTAGCTCCACGAAATACGTATCGCGTCCTTGTATACGCGTACGTGTGTGCGCGTGTGTGAGTGAGGGAGTACCTCAGTATTAATTCCCGAGCTTCCACACATCCGCCGTGACGTCGCGAAATTAATCTCAGGATACTGCTGTATATTGTTTCGGCCGGCGTGCAATTAATTTGCATTCGCGTGATCCGGTCGCGCGCGCGCGCGAGCATTGTTTTTTTGTTAGAGGGAACGCAATGCGCGCCATGGAGACATTAAAACACGTCTCGGGGACTCCCGTGCGTGCGCGGCCGCGTGTGATTTAGCTACGCACCGCGGTATTTGCTAGCAATTAGTCACCCTTATCGATGCGCTTAGCGTTTTTTCCGTTCCCTTGCTCCCCTCCGTCTTACCGCTGAGATATCGAGGATGAATGATGTTGTCGCCGGTAAGTCTGCAATTAGTCTTGAAATTGTGACGTTAAAAAAATCCGGGAGCCGCACATGATTCCTTCCTTTACGATAAATCCCTCTGCGATAAACGTTCGTCTCGCGAAACCACAACGCAGATACTCTACTTTCGGGAACCGTGAATTCACAATAACCTATTAAAATTTAATAATTTACCTCTGTTTCTACCAAGAGATTAAATTTAATCTTGGTTATATTTATTCTTGTTTTTTTTTTTTAGTTTTAGGAATTAGAACAGTAAATTAAATCGAGGTTTAAATTAATTTATATAACTGGTAGAAACGGGCGTTAAAGGGGTCGCAGACAGATTTTTGTAAATATGAGAGTTGTGATCGGGTTGTGCGATCATTTTTTTTAACGGGGGTGGAAAAAAACCGGTAACAGGGATTTGCGACGACAAATGCGTGGAGAATATTAAAGGCGACATGAAAAATTCATTCGCGTGAGATCGGGGACTCTATATTTTTTCGCTTCTCGCGCAAAGTCGGTGGATTATTTTATGATGTTTTTCGGCGATGTATACTCGCCGCGCGGATACTCGCGGGTACATTCCGTCTCGCTTTTTTCATGCGATGTCGCATGATCGTGAATGATACGCACGACGATATGCGAGATACATTGGATCGCAGGATCGGATTTCGCGGACACCATTTGGAGGAGGGGAGGAGGGGGAAAGGGGGAATCCACTTACAATGGAAATTTCTCCATTTCCCGGCGTGGCGTTTTGCATGCGCCGCGCGCGGGGGAAAGCTCGCGGAGTCCCGATACCTCGATATTGACAATTATCGTCTGGCAAACACGCGGTCGTTCTCTCTCTCTCTCTCTCTCTCTCTCACTCGCTGTCTCTCTTTCTCCCGCTTATAAATATTTATTGGCACGTCAATATTCCGATTCCATTAGCGGAGTTACCTTGAGTTAGCACGTACTCTCTCGTCCGATTCTAGAGCAAATACACATGTATCGTCGCTGCTGCTGCCGATCCGCGAATGCGAGATGTAAGCTTTTTGCGTAAACGATCTGTTAATTTCATTTGTGGAAAATTACCGCGAAAAATGAAATAAAACGAGATTCTATATTTACTACGAGAGAACTACATCTACATTATTAAAATCGTTTTTTTTCCAGCGAAGAATTAATTGTTCTAAGGATATTCTTATCGATTTTCCTAATTAGATTGTCACATTTTTAGAATCTTACTCTTATCTCATTCATCTAATATTCTTATTATTTATTTCAACAAATAACTTTGTTTTTTTTTTATAATGGAAACAATATTTTAAGTGATGGCAATCGATATTGAAAATAATAACGGGCTGAACAGATCTTCGCAGGCATTTACGAGAGCAATCGGCTTTTCAGGCATAAAAACTCGAATGAGATATTTAACGAAAACGTTTGATTTGTCCCGTCGACCATCGACGCGCTCTTCAAACGGGACGAGCGTAATTGTTTCGAATACGCGTGTACGGTCGGGCTGATCCCCCAACGCGGAAATTCGCGTTGACGATAATTTATTCTGCAAGTGCCGTAAAAGCGCAATTAAAAATTATTGGAAGCGTTAAAAACATATTCCCTGTTAAACATTAGAGGGCCGACGCACGTTGAAAACACGAGGTGAGAGAGGTGCGAATTATTATTGTTGAAATTTCGCAATATAATAATAATAGCTTTAAATGAAGAACCTTAAATCAATCCCGCGTCAAGTGCTTGTCGGATATTTAACTGAACATCCGAATGAATTGGTTTACGGGCGTGTGATAAGCCTTTCGGGACTATGTACATATCGCGGGCTTTAAACAAACACGTCCCGCGGTTGGGCGACGTGCGTAAAAAGACGCGGTTTCCCGTCCCGACGAGGAAAAAAAGACGTCTCGCGAAGTTGGAAAGGGTTTGGAAGAGCGACAGGAGCCACAGCCCGTCGGCGGGAGGAATGCCAACGATGACATGCGGATGCGCAAATTTTCCGGAGGGGGAGGAGCGGAACGGGAAAATACGGGACGGATTGGATTTGTGACTCGCTTGCGCAGCCAATTGCACATGAAACCTGCCGATGGGTATATATGTGCGTAGTAGAAAAGTATTATATATCGTAGAGATACGCGATCGTGTCGCGCGATTGCTGGCGGCTGACGGTTTCTCGTGCTCGTAGGAACGGGAGACGTAGATATCCGCGCATTCATTATTGAATTCTACTTTCAACTTTATCGTGTCCTCGCACCTGTCTAATTGGTAACATATGATAGTTGAAGTATTTTAATACCGCTTTGATCCGGGTTTTCCTTCTGGTGAACGCGGGATTTCTTGACATTTTCAATCGTCGAGCGGGATCTCATGGTTAATTATAATTTTTGTGAATTTTGTACATTCGCCTTTATGCTCTGTAATCACTCGATTACGCGTCTATTCGCGGTCTTGAAACCACTGTTCTTTGTCAAAACTGGAAATATCTCATCATTAAATTGATAATTAATTTAATATAACTGATGCTCTTCTTATAAATCTATTATGAGGAACTTACTGCGAGAAACAATAATGCTAAAATCATAAAATTTCGCCCGATGATTAAAAATATTTTTTCACTTGTCAATATTTTTTTATTTCACATATCGGTTATTATTTACCTATAATTAAAGCAGGATTTACCGTTGATTTTATTTAACATGTTCGCTAAACGTATCCGCGGTCTACTGCACAAAATTTTTCGCTAATCAGGGTGTGTATCGACTCCCTTGACCCTCCTCTACATGGTCCTCCTTTTTTTTACCGGGCACACTATCGCGTAAATTGTAAACGCTAATCGATAATGATGACGTAACGAAGGCGGACGCGCAAAGGCTGACCTTTCGTGTAAACAAAAAATAAATAAAAAAAAATAGATAACTAAAGCGGGGAGAGCGAGAAAACAGCCGTGTCGCCTCGCTCGAGTTAACTCGAAGTTAATCGGCCGTTAAGCCTGTCCGGTGGAACGACGGCGTTGCATCGGCACGTGTGCAACGTCGTACACGTTCCCGGGACGAATCGATCCTGGAAACTGACCTAAGTTTAGCCGATCCTACCCGCGCACGCCGAGGGGGCAACGGGGCCAAATAGATTAAGCATGCCGGTCCAAATTACGTACAGCTGTCTATTCTTGTATTAAAATGTAGATTCTGGTACACATCGGGTCTGTTAGAACAGCAAGATTAAAGTTTAAAGCTCTCGGTCGATTCGTTGAAAATTTCTCCGCGACATCCATATATTCCATACGATTCATATTAAACAATATAGCTTTTAGAACTTCGGCATTATATCGTGGTGAGAAACGTGTTCTATTGTTCCATTTTTATTTAAAATTTGCATATATATACAATTTTTATGAATAACAATTCTTTACGAGGAATTAATAAACGTTGAACTCTAGACACGACTAAAATGGTAAATAAAATATAATTATCGACAAGTGACTAAATTATACATGTCGTTTCTTCTTTTATCGAATTATTCTTGATTCATATGCTGATTCTTATGATTAAATTATTCGTTGACAGACTACTAATTGTAAGCGGTAGAAATAAAATGGCATGTGGTAACGCGTGTGTATACGGTCGAGAAACGTAGTCCTGAATTACTGACCGCGCGTTCGTTTGGTCGCGGCGGTCCGTTCCGGAAGCACGTCGCGACGGAAGTCCCGGCGTCTCGGCGACGTCGCGACGCCGCTAACGAACACGGCGCGGGCGACGTGTAAGAGAGTCCTGTTACCCCTTGAGCTTTTACCGCGCTCCGCCGCCGCCGGAGCTCTTACCCTTCCTGCGAGCTTTTAGCAGCCTTTGCCAGCCAAGCCGCGCGCGAACCTCTCCGCCTCCCTCCGCTCTGAGTCTTCTAAACCCTCTTAACACCCGACCCGCATGTACGCGGACGACGGCGACGCGCCGAGAAATTTATCGCGCCTGTATATTGCAAGGCCTCTCTTAATCGCTCGTGAAAGCCGCGCGTGACGCGCGAGGCTCCGCGCGTAGTTTTCCCGACTTTCGACGGCGACTTTGTTCGCGCAAGTCGCCCGCTCCTTAATATTAAGGAATATTAGATCCCCGGAGGTAGAGACGGGATATTTTCGGCCGGGGAGAAAGATACGTCTCGGAGGTCGTCGCGAAATTCTTTGACGCAAATTTTTAATGTATAAACGGCGACACGAAAAATCAGGTATGAAGGTCTCGGTATTATTTGTTGGACCACCAATAAGGCTATATTTCACGGATGCGGATTTTATCGCCGGTGGAATCGCGCGTATAGTTTCTCGCTGCGATAGAGAAGAAAAGAAAGAGGTAGAGTCCGCAATGTCTCGTAAATCGCTCCCTACCGCGAATTTCGCCCCTCTTTTCGATGTCGCTCCAAATAAACCGTATGTGTGCTTATCGATCCGGACAATTTCGCCGGAAGTCCGCGGCCGTTACTCCCTCGATCGCCTCTATCAAACCCTTGCAGTTACTCGCCAATACCGCAAAGTCTAAGCTAATTTTATACCCAACCCTTTCGCCCCCGCTCGCGTCCCCGACAAAAAACCCTTCGCCTCCGTTCGCTGTCACGCTCTCATTGGGAACTTTGAGACACGTCGTAAAAGTAATCCCGATTCATTTCCGCGGGATTGCTTGTGTCGTTCCTTTCTCTATCGCCGTCTCTCCGTCCCCCGCGTTTCTCGTCACTCCTATCCAACTTGCGGCCCTCCCACCTCTACCCCGCTCCACCGATGCGAAGAGTTAACGAGAAAAGTAATCCAATTTTGGTCCGGCAACGGGGTAACCCGATCGGGACGCGCGGTTGCCTCATATCGCAGCAGCGTTTCTCTTGTCCGGGGGGGGGGGAGGGAGGGGGGTTTGAAATCTGAGGGTGAAATCTCGCGCTCGGCGAAAAGGTGTCGTGGACAATTGCGCCTTGATTTACGTTGCTTAACAATTTTTTTCGTGTCTCCAATTCAGGTAGCAGATACACAAGAAATTTATAGAAAAATAATTTATTACATCTGTTTACTGTTGAATTCGTTTGTTAATATAAATTTTTATATTGTAATGTTAGTATACATATAGCACGTTGATAATATAATATACTTTATTTGCCAAACAATCTTTTAGTGCAATTAATTAAATTGAAGCAAATAATTGTTTATTCAAAAAATTAATTTTATATCTATATTATCTCATTACAGTCAAATTATATTTAAAATAAACCGGCATGCATTCGATGGTTTCTACGTGATTAAAAATATTTTAATTTAGTACTTAACACTTTGTTTAATAGAAAATTAAGGCAAGCGTTGCTGTCTATTGACTTTAATGCTCTTGTTATACGTACACACGCACACTCGCGTCGCGTTCTATCTCATAATGGAAGGAACTTACGCAGGAAAAGCAATCTCGCGGGAAGGGACTCCGGCAAAGTCAAGCCTTGGTTGCCGCGCCGCGTCTTATCGGTTTATTCGCGGCACCCATGGGAAAGTCGCGCACGATGACGAATCCATGTGCCCCGCGTGTGTGCAAACGTCGTTCCGGGACTCGATCTCGTCAGGGAGCTTAACTCAATTACGCGCGTCTCGGAACGCGATTTCAGCGTTCCGATCAGTTGTATGCTTGCCGCGACGACGGCCGATCGTCGTCAATTGAAACGACAACTTCGCGATTGAGCAAGACGCTAATCAGGTATTCCGTAAGACTAGAGCCCACACCGAGTGTGAGCAAACACGAGTGGAACAGCTCGCTTAAGTGAGGGCGAACAACGTGGCAAATAAAAAAATCAATAAGCGATAAATTGCTAATTCGTGTTTGTTCGTACACTTGTTCGCTCGAAATTACATCGGCAAATGAGGACTTGAAACTTTATTGATATCGTGAGCGGACTTTTCATTATTTATCAATGACGATCGTACCAGAGAAATTGTAGTGTAAAAATAATTGTAATAATATTAAATATTTAATTTAAAAAAATAACAAAATTTTATTTTCTTCTTGCAATTTCGGGGGATTTTTTTTTGTCACGAGTAGCGGGCGCTCTTCGACGTGCTAAGAGGATTAAAGCGACGACGCGAATCCGGTAATTACTCCGCGAGGCGTTGCAAAGGATTACGAGCCGTAATTCTGCGGCGCGTGCGGAGTGGTGTGCGCGCGTGTATATGTGTGTGTATTTATGTGTATGCGTGCGTTTTGAACAGCCGTGCGACTGCGAGCGCTACGCCTCCGAATTTACCCTCCGTATTTCCGAGTGCCCTCGAGGAAGCGTACAGGACGCCCTCGCTTTCATTGGACGGATCGTTTCATCCCCAAAAATGCGCCCCGAAACGGCGAGAGGAAGGAGGAGGAGTGCCGGCGGACGTGCGGGGATGGGGAAAATCCCTCTGGATGTTTCCTGTTTTGTGCCTAACAATGGCACTTATCTCCGAGCGATTTCTATCGCGCCTACAGAAGCGATTTTCACGCCACTCGCGGAATCTACGATGAATTTTAGAATGTTCCGACACGCTCGATTAACGGCCTTTCCGTTGCTTCACCTCGGCAATAAACGCGGCGATTTTATCCGCGCGATTTATCGCGTCGTCGATACGATAAACTAACTGGCGAGTTGGCATCGCGGATTTTTGCGGTATCCAATTTCACGATTACCAGCGTTACAGTATCATTATTAGAAGATCGAGAATGTCATAACGGTATAGTTTTTGAAAAATAATTAACATTAACATTAATCATTATTAAAAATTAAGAACAAAAACTACTGAGACTGTGCTTTCTCGGAGCGAAATTACTGCAATTTGAGTAAACAATAGCGGCAAACTGGAACCGCTTCTCCAACAGAAGCGGTAATTTCTGCGCTTAATTTACGACTTGACACCCGTTGACGCCAACATGTGCGGAAGTGTGTTTTCCCTCGTGAAAAGGGAAAACAATGTCTCCGTCCGCCCTTCTCAAGTCCGAGCGCTTTGTGTACCTACGTAGACGTGGATACCCTCAGATTCTTAAAACTAAATTGCATTTACCGAAAGTCTCGACGAGCTTCTCCGCGTACCGAGACTCTCCTCTTCTTCAAATACACTCGAGTCGTGGTATTTAGCCTGAAAACATTTCCTTCGTCGTTACTTCCCCCCGTTTCGTTTCTAGTTTTTCCTATTGATGGAAAAGCCGATGAGAGGTGTAGAAACATGTAATTTTTTATCGTGATTTTCGACGTTTTTAGCGTCTTTATTAACTCTATAAAAAAAATTAGATTGATATTAGCAAATGTCACTCGCTTATAAAATTATGATTTTAGTATTATGACTCACTTATTATTTAATTACTTTTTCGTATCTAGAATACTTGTCAACTTTTTTTAGTAAAGCTAGATAAATAGTTCAGGCTTCACGGACCAAAAGGCAAAAGGATATTGTACACGCAAATTGTATATATGTTACACGGAGAGAATTTCCTTTTAAAATTTATCCTGAAAATCATGTTAATTGTGAGACAATATAGTATTTAGGTAAATTTTACTGTGCACTACAATAAATTTTACTGCGAAATCTTATTGTAGTGCACAGTAAAATTTGCCTAAATACTATATTGTCCCATAATTAACATGATTTGCAGGGTAAATTTAAAAAAAAATTCTCTCCGTGTAGATAATTATCCATATAGAGAGAAAGATACAAATTTTTATAAATTTTTTTATTGAATGAAATTTATAATAGTATCAGTTACGCGGACCGTAGTTTGCTGACCTCTGCTATAAAATTTATAACGGTTAGCATCTTGCCGAGACATGATCTTTATAGGAGAAAGACGTATATATCATTTTTGACCTTGCCTCAGGTAGAATTTCCTGCATCCCGTACGTGCCGATCGCCTCGTCAGGATATTTTTCACTTTCTAATTTATGTTTCTTTTTCTCTTTTGTCTATATAGCGAAGGAGCTCAAAGTATGCGGCAGCGTGAGGAGCGGTGGCGAGGTATGCTGCTCGGCCGACATGGAGGTGAGATTGCAGGCGCGAGCACGCGACAAACACGAGAAGTTCACCAAAGAAAGTCTCTATAAAACGCATCAGCTCCTGCAAGTGCGGGCAGAGAAGTTCCATGGTGAGTAGCGCTGTCTTTTTCCGATTTCGTTCCGATGTGGGGGAAACCCGCGGCGCGTGGCGATGCCCCCGATGGGAATATCGCGAGATGTGCCGTCCGTCCTTCTTTATCTCTCCCTCTACCTGGATCGAGGAGTCGAGATGAATGGACGAAGGGCCAGCGCGTGAGAGAACAAAGCTTTCCTTTGTTGCTTATTATCGACGGCGTCGAGGGAATTTTAAGGACCGCAAAATATCCACGACCGGATATTAAAAATTTATTACTCGTAAAAAAAGTACCTTGGGAAAAAAATTTTTTTTTATCAAAATGTATAAGAGCCTCTATATTTTAGACACGTGAGACGTATTGTCTCCGATGGAAATCTTTCGGGATAAAGTTAGGAAATTAAATTTCTCATATTCAACGGTCGCGATTAACAAGTCCCTCGTGTCCCCGATACAAATTTCAGCTTAAACCGTCGCCCCTCTGCCTTCCACGCTCGCCCAGCCCATTTTGTTCGCTTTTACACCCGGCGAAACTTTTTAATCGCCTTATTCAAATCCTTTTAATCCACTTATTCGAAAGTAACGCGTTGCACTCGTACATTCTGGATCCGGAAGTAAAGCCAATATTTTATCGTAAGACAGGAGAGAGACTCGAGTTTCCAGCTGTCATAAGAGAGACTCTTCGTTTTGCACGTTCGAAGAAGTCTTTCGAAAGATTGAAATGTTTCTCTCGCTTTAAGAACGACGTAAGATTGCAAACGTAGGATTGAGTATGCAGGCTGCGAGGGAGTTCAGAAATCACTAGGGAAACTTCTGCAGAAAAACGCTTTGTATCGTATACAAAGTGTAAATTTGTAGAAATGCGAAGGAAGTAGTAACAAATTTTACAGTAGTAAAAGCAAAAAATAAAATCTCCTTTTCTCACGGTTAAGTGCCTTTTTATCCTCGCCAAAAGAGCTCACTTGCCACCCTCGCACATGGCAGTTTAATCGGCCGGACGTCACTCGGAAGATCACCCTCGGTGGGAGAACATCTAGTCGATCCTCCGGGCGAACTTTTTGACGGACATGCTCGAAACAACACACAATGCCCGATCGAACGCACTCCGCGCGCGCACACATTCTGTCCGTCGTATAGGTAAGCGTGGGCCGCCCGTAGTGGGCGGAGGGATGAAACGAGATTTCAGGGATAACGGCCAAGCCACGGCTCGGCGTGAAAGTGGATGTTGACGACCTCTCGCCGCGCTCTCCTCCAGGCCGAGAGAGCGAGCTCGGCTCTCGCGAGGTTTTTTTTCTAATTAAAGGGGAACGCGCGCGCGCGCGCGCGGGCTGCATCGACGAGGGTTTTACAAGAGTCGTGTACGAGGGGGACGCGTGCTCTTGATGCTGATACTGTCTTGTGTGCGGCGCTCAAGGAGAGGCATCTGCATGCGGGCCCCATTGTTGCGAGCGTATCAACTCGATTGCGTCAACATTACGGAGGAAGAAAATAATATTGTGCATGCAGAATAGCGTAAAGACGGGATTTTTTTTTAAACGAGAGATCGAAGAGGTATTTATTAACGGCACATTAAATAAAATAAAAACAATATTTTTTTTGCGTAGCAACAAGGTAATTTTGTCGTCGAGCGCATTTTCAGGCGTTATACATTTTGTACATTAATTATAGAACGAAATTTTTTTTACTGAAAATTCAGTTGGAAATTGTGGAAATGTTGGAAAGTGGAAAATGATATTTTTGTTGCAAAGGTATTAGTTACAAGGGAATGTGCAGACGAAACGAGGGATAAAAAAGAACGGCGAGGAGAATATCTCTCGTATATTTCACCGAATCCGTTTGGCAAGCATAGAAACCGCTGCGATCGCGCCGCAAATAAAAGCGTCCTTATTGATTTGTTATTCGACGATTTATAGGGAGAATCTGTCACGCTTTCGCTCACGTAAATTGCACGGAGAGCGGGGGAGGATCATCAGGATATCCGCCCGTTTCCTCTGTATTCGTAGAGGCTTCCGTACGGGTATTCACCATCCCCAAAGTGTTTCCCCGCATATATTCGCATTTGCATGCACCTTTTAGATATCCCGAATCCCGGGGTCGGGAATGCCTGAAATTTGATTTGCCCGAGTTTGCACGACGTTTGCGAGTACACGCAACTTGATAACGAAACGGTGTACAAGTACATGCATATTCATGCCGCGCAACCAGGTCGTCATTTATCCACTTTCTTAATTTACTTCTCTGCCTTATTTCATTTTTATTTGTATGAAAATATTATTATTTGCACGACTGTATAGAATTTTATTTTTTTTTCGCCCAAGAATGCGTTCTATATTAATTAAATTGTACAATTTTTTGAACAGATAAGGAATTATGTTCAAGTTGTGCGTTTCACTCTTATATCATATCGACTTCACTTCGTCGTTACTTCTTGTCGCATAGATATCCGTCAAAACGTCTGCAAGTCTCGGGGCCACCTCTACTCATCTTTGTACCGCCGCAAACAGATGCGCGATTGCATCTAGAACGCCGTCTGCTTCGCTTGCAATTAATAGTTGAATGCTGAACGCAAGTGCGCCATCGTAATTAGCGTAGGTAACGTTAACAATTCGCACAATACCCGAATACTCTCGGAATGCCTGTTTCGAGAACGATAATTATTCGGGTTCTCTTGAAGCCCATTTCGAGCACTATCCGTTACCGTGAATGCCAGCTGCGTGCCTCGAAGAGCAACTACTCCGCGATAGAGAACTTCTTCTCGGGGACATTATCGAGTATAATGGAACGCGCGGTCCTTTGTACATTTAAATAATCTTGCATAGTAGTAATTCTTCGCGCGTTATACCTTACAAATTTTCATCGAAGCAAGTATTGGCAATATTTTATTTAATTTAGGATGTCGGGAAACAAGAAAGTTTTGGATATTAGAAATGAGAGCGTTGTAAAATATCTATGTACATATATCGACGACTTGGTCACAGTCGATGGCAATCGACGGAGATTGAAGTGTTTAACTTCGGCCGCGAAAGATCGTGTGATCGCGTCGTGGAAATGTAAGATACACTGCTAAGTTTCGCGATACTTTCCTCGTCATTTGTAAACGATATTAAAAATGAGAGATATTAAAAACGATATTAAAAACGCGTCGTGGAATAATCTATGTATATCGACAACTTGGCCACAATTGATTGCAATCGACGGTGATTGGCATGTTACAACAATAAGTTACACTACTAAGTTTCGCGATACTTTCGCTGTCATTTGTAGAATATCGATGAACACGTAGAAAATTGCATTTACTCTGGCGTTCTCAGAGTGTCCCCAGAATATTTATCAATCCTGTGGCTCGTTAAAAAAATATTACACGTGTACGAGATCATTTATGAAATTGAAAAATTGACGTTGGAAATATGAAGGCAGGAAATAGATGAAACAAAAGAGAGAGGAAATCTTGCCTTTTTAATTAGTAAAAAGAGAACATTTTCAATTTTGTGCGCGTGTGCGAAAGAAGCGAATATTAATTTAAAATTATAAATTGTTTTACAAAATATATTTCTTCTTTGTTCTATTCAAAATTTAAGAATGAAAAAATTAAGAATATTTTGATTCAGGACATATGTATCCTGTCGATGATGTACACTTTGTGCAAACGGTGCACGATGATAGAGACTTCTCGTGCTTCTCGTAAAGGCTGCACGAACTTCTATCTAGCGAAGTGCCGACTAAAGTGGGTACCAGGTGCCAAAGTTGGACGGTGGCATCTCAAAGGGGTTTCGATCGTAAAAGCCGACGCGCAGCCGGAAAAGATGAAAGACCGGCGAGAAGGTGTGGCCTTCGAATAATTTCGTTAACCGGGATCGTTAGACATCCGCGAGGAGGATGCCTCCCGAGCCGGGGACGTGTCCTAATTTCCGCGCTAATTGCTGACGCCACGGTCTCGCGAGTAACATCAAAGATATCGATCGACGCGTATCGTTCCCGCGGTGATGGACCATTGATTTAGAGTATTTTAGAGAGAAACTCTCGGAAATTATGAAGATTTTAAAATCGGACGGAATTTTGTCGCGTAACTATATATACGCCGGAGAAAATGCAGCTTGTAGCATTCATTTTTTCGTTATTGACTCAATTTCATCAGGTACCAAATTTATCTCTTCCTAATTAATCATATCGATATCGAAGAAAATTGTAAACGTCAAATTAAATGTCAAATTTAATGTTACATTTTCTCGTGTATGAATCATGCGCGCTTGTCGATAATACTCTAATCTCAAATTCAACGTCGGGGATTTAATACCATTAAATAAGGGTTAATTGTAAAACGTTTTATCGTTATATATATTTTAACTCGCATAACTAAAAGAGACAATGTAACATTTACGTCTGACCCACTGCCTTTATTTGTATCCGTCAGCGTGTGATCTGTCATGCTGAAAAATTCATTCCCGCATGACAAGATAGAGAGAATACAAAACTTAAACAATCTAATAATAAAATTCCGCTGAGAGATATTTTAAAATGTCACGTCAATCTATTGATATTGAAATGTGAAGAAACTATAGCATTGACTCAATCACGCGCCTGAAACGGTCGCGACTCTCGATGAACAAAGCACAATGCGGTGCGGTGCGCGCTTGCAACGCAACGATAAGCAGCGTTTTTCTGCCCTCTCCCCCTCCGGTCCGTCGCCACCCTCGTCCTCGCTCACCGACGAACAACCCCCTTATCGTCACTTCCGCCGGGGGAATGTGATTAAAATTCCTTTTAGCGACGAACCCGACTGCCTTTTCTGTCGCGTGTCCACCGGAGGTGTAAAAAGCACAGACGCCGATCCACGGCGAGAGGGGATGCAGGGAGGGACGGCAGGAGGAACGGAGAAGAGCAGCTGTGTTGAGTAGTTGCCGCAAGTTCGTTGGGCTTTTAATTCGCAATACGAACCCCACCCTTTCGTCCCACGCTACCGACGACGACGAGTCGCACCCTGAAATCTCGACTAATTTCCCGTTTCGCGCTCGACCGCGATTTTCCGCCGGGGAAACCGTCAAAGCGTCTGGGAAACTCGTCGCGACAAGCCATCTCGAACAGATTCCTTTCGTGTCGATCTCTCTCTTCCTTACATCACATTATTCGATTGTACAGTGAATAATAAAAATATGACAATTGAATTAAATGAAAAAGTGTATAAAGGAACGGAAATCGATAACGGCGATCTAAGCATTATCGAAGTTTTGTCTCGTTAAAATTATTTAATAAGCTGCGATTTTACAAGCTGTGAATCGCGCGACTCATGTTTCTTATCACTTTTGCAGAATTTTTCAAGACTCTACTGAATGTCAGCAAACGAGGTTTTCACGAGATGTTCAAGAAGACCTACGGTATCCTTTACGAGCAGAACGCGTACGTCTTCACGGACTTTTTTCAGGAGCTGGAGAATTATTTCTTGAAGGGAACGGTGAGTACCCTCCCCCCTCCCCATCTCCCTCGCTTCCCTCGGGGAATTTGATTATCTCGACGTTAAAATGGCGCAACTACGATTTATTTGCACTCTTTGCCGAGAATTTTGCCTAAGGTCGAATCCCGATCTCAATTTATATTGGAACAGCGCGCCACCGCGTTGCAGCCTCTCTCGCGTAGTAAACTCGCGCGAAAGGGAAACTCGCTTCTGAATGGAACAAGTCCTTCCCGTATTGCCGGAAAATTTGGAATTATGGCACCCGTAACGTTGAGCTATTCATTTACCTTCTCGTTTGATGTCGCGCGGGTTGCCCTCCCCGGGGCGAAAATTGCAATTGCGCGTTAATTTTCCCGTCTTCTCTCGGCTCTCCCCCTCAGGGCGTACCTACCTTCGCCCGGTGTATTAAGCGCGAATAAATAAGACGGCGCGAGCCGTGAAGAAAATTTCTGGAGCTGCCAAGCCGTGTCTCGGGATGTAAAGTTTATTACAAGCCGTTTTCCGCGCAATTACGCTCGACGACACCTTCTGCTTTCGGAATATCAGCGAGCGAGGAAACGTAAGGGAATTACCGGAGACGGAGTAAGAGAGATGTGGATAAGGATGCGCGATATATTCTTGGAAAGTATCGCGAGCATGTGTAGGCAGTTACGCCAAAAAGGCAATAGAAATCTCTCTCTCTCTCTCTTTCTCTCTCTCTCCCTGCCGCTCTCTTTCTGTAGCTTGCCGATTGAAACGATTGAGCGACGTAAAGGCGCGGTACGCTGCTATCGGAACTTCCTGTAATTCGACAGATGTCACGGTATCCGGATCTTCAAAGGGAAAAATTTATATCTCTTTCTACGCACGCACAATCACATGCATTGCTTGACTCGGATATCTCAAGCTATCCCTTTTAAGATCGATTCGTACAAAACATATCGACGTGAATGCAACACGTCACATTCTATTCAATTTTTCTTTTTATAATATCAACGTCGCGAAAAAATTATTTTCAAAATTATTAAAAGAAAAGAAATATATTTTTTAAGGAAATCTAGACGTGCTAATATGGCTTATAATTGTCCCTCTTTTAATCCAAGAATCGTATAAGAGTGTGGAATTATTCGCTCAACGCTTAGTTTTACAAAGGAAAGATATGAATTTTGAGAAAAAAAGGTTTTTTTTTTTTTTTTTTTTTTTCAAGATAAAAATGAGGTAAACTTTTTATGCAATTTTTATGGATTAATTCTTAAAGTGGATCCAAGAAGCTTAATTCATTTTTGTTCAAATCCCTGAATTCCTCCAGAAACGAGCGTTGTTCCAAGCGATCGAGACGCGATAATCGCGCGACGTGAGTCGACTCTCAGCTCCGCCCTTTAACGCTTTTAAACTTCTATTGGGGTCACACGGCGGGAACAACCCCCTTGTCCACGATGTCCGGTCCGCGCACCCGAAGCTCGAAAGTCAGGAGAGGGCGGAATATCGCGTGCGAAGGCGGATTTAATCAATGTGCTTTTGACATCGCCCGGTGTTGTCCCGGGTAAAGGGATCCAGTCGCCGCCAAAGCGAAAATATCCCGCCGCCGTACGGGAAGGGTCCCGTACGCGTCCTCCGTGCACCTATCTACCTACCTATCGAAGGGCTTCCGCAATTACACCGCGATCCATTGAATTTAGCTCGGGATCCCGGCCGCCCTTCCCTTCAATCGCGCGCGCTGCCGCTTCGGACTGCCCCGGGATGGAATTTAATTTTACTTGGAAACACGATCGCGCGGCCCGGTTGTGTTGTTTCGCGTCAGGAAGCGCGTTATTAAGCGGACGAACGAGGGAAGAATCTGAAACGAGCGCGAGATGTAATAAAGTCCCGATCGGTGGAGGAGAGAGAGTGAAACCCACTCCTCACGGGGGAGATTGGACGCAACATCGTGCACCAGTTGCAGCGAAGCAACTCAAGCAACTGAGACTGAGGCGCGGAAATACGAAGAAATTGCGGGATTTATACCGGCGGTGCCACAGACCCACGCGCTTGGTGTGCAGACGGAACGGAAAGAATCGTCTGAAAAGCAGCAGGAATTAAGAATGAACGTCGCGTCCGCGCTCCGTCAAACTCCGGATGGCCGCGTCGAACAGACGCGAACGGAAGGATTTTAAGAATGCAAACGCGAACTGTCGGACTCACAATCCCCGTGTGAGAGATAAAAGAAGCGAAGTGGACCTCGGGGTTCCACCGCGCGTCCAACACCGCAGGCCGGGTTGAGAATGGCTTCTGGCTGGAAGGGTCGTAGGTGACAGGTACACGGTCGTACAATTCGTCACGCGGTGTCAAAAGGCATGAGGAAGAGGGGGGGGGGAGAGGAGGAGGAAGAGCAGAAGGAGGAAGACGACGATCGAGACGAGACGCTTTGTCGATTGTCATTCAAATCGTCTCTCGAATTATTCACCGGCGCCGCTCGGAACCTGTTCCGCATGCACACGACGGAAGGCGAAGTGCCCGGTCGCGTGAATGCATTATCGTTGCTACGCTGCTGTCACTGATAAATTTATCGCCAATATTAATCTGCCGTGTTACGCGTATCGCGCCGTTTTCAATGCTCCCGCTGATCGAAGTTTCGAAAGAGAAACGGCTTTTCACCAATTTATTCTAATATGACATATTAGAATAAATTGGTGAAAAGCCGTTTCACCAATTGAAAAATGTCAAGTAGAGTCAATTAGAAGAGTCAATATTAAAAATGTTACATGTCGCTATTACATCGTACAGAATTATTGCACTCACGTACCTGAAACTCTCGGATTTTGCAAAATTCTCTGTACATCTCTGTACGACGACGATGGTTAAAAAAACGCAAAAAAAATTATTAGAATGTTCTCGACATTAAAAAACGCAAGAGAATATCCGCTAAATGCTCCAAACGAGCGTGACTCATATTTCATTCCAAGATTCGAGAAGTGTGTAATATGATTAAATGTCATGGTGACGCTAAAGGCGTGTTTCGCGATGAGAGCATCCACAGATGAAATATATCGAGTCGATTTGTTTTCTTCTTTCTCCTCCTCCTCCTCTTATTCATTCTCTCGCGTACAAGTTCCAAACCCAGTTCTTAGCAGTCGCTCTTGTATTCTAATTGCGCGAGTAATCGCTGGAAGTCATTAATATTCCATTGAGCCGCCGGGTTCTGCGTCTCGGTTGTCGGCTCTCGATTAATCCGAGTTATGATCGGGTCCAGCGTAATTTATTTGAGGCTGCGACGGCTGAGGTAAACTGAAAAAGCGCGCGCTGTCCACCGAATAATCGTTGACTGAATATTGAATTATATCTGATGTAATTAATACAGATTGACAGAGCAGTTACGCGCATCGGAATTAAATTCATGAGGCAAAAATGCAATTTACAATTTCATTTATAATATCTTCGTATTTAACATGTTAGAGTTATTTTTTCTCTCTTAAAGAATTATAGTTTTTTTTAAAGAGAAAAGATTCATGATATGTTCAGATATTTTAAAATGTGAAGAATTACTGTGTATATAATTAAGAATATTTCTCGTGCATTTCAGGTGGACCTCAATGACGCTATGGATAATTTCTTCAATACTCTTTACCAGAAAATGTTTACCGTGCTCAACAGTCAGTACAACTTCGACAATAAGTATCTGGAATGCGTGGGCGAACACATGAAGGAGATGCGGCCGTTCGGGGACGTGCCGCAGAAATTAGGCGTGCAAATTAAACGATCGTTCGTGGCCACGAGGGCATTTAGCCAGGCCTTGACCGTCTCTTCGAACGTGCTGAAAAATATGCAATCGGTAAGAAAGTACACTCTGAAAATATCAAATCCAAATCAATGTAATATTTGATTTAATGCTTGCTGCAATCAAATCGTGCGATATCTAATCAATCCTCAGGCTTTTGTTGTAGTAAAGATTAATGGTCTAGAAAATATTTGGCTTTCCAATTTTTGGATGACTTATGAAAAAAAATTGATGCAAACTGATTCGATGATGTCTCTTCGTTTACTTTATATTTATTTTGCATTTTGAAGAAGTAGCTAAAATTATCAAATTGTAATTTATACAATATTTCGTATATAATTACAAAAATCTATGATGGAATATTTATTCCTTTTTGCCTTGATTTCATTCTACTTCCCTTTCACTTTATTCCAATTCCTTCTCACTTTGTTCCATCTTGCTTCTTTAAATTTCTCCGTATGTTTATGGCTCTTACGCCATTATTCCGCAACCGCAACCGCGCACAGATTCTAAAACGGACTCTTTGTTGGCCGTAGCTGAGCAAGCCGTCGGCGGATTGCGCAGCTGCCTTGACCAGGATGACAGCCTGTCCGGCCTGCAGCGGTATATCGGACAAAGTGCTGGCGTGCGGCGATATGTGTGCCAACGTGATGAAGGGTTGCTTGGCGCAGTACGCGGCACTCGACACTGACTGGAATCATTTCGTCGGTAAGCAATTTCTTCTCTCGCTCTCTCCCTCTCGCTCTCTTTCTCTCTTTCCATCTCTCTTGCTCTCGCCCGAGTATCGGCTATTATAGCTCGAGAGAACGCGGATCATTGAACGTGTGCAATCTGTTGTACGTGTCAAAAGTCTTCGGAAGCTACGCGGGATTTTTCTGCGGAAATGGTTTCATTTCACTCGCGTTGCCGTAGATACAACATGTCTTTCATTAAAATAATATTTTTCAAAAATCGAGATAATAATAATATCAGTATTGATTAGTGCTTCGTATTTTTTTGATTTAAAATATTTCGTAAAAGTTACGAAAATAGAAGTAATATTTTCTCACGAGCGACATTTCGCGCGAAATTTTCTTCTCCTTTTACTCCGCTGAGAACGATCTCGATCTCTTTTAATTGATTCGCTTTTCGCTTTCCAAACGCAGAGGCCGTGGACAAGATCGCCGATCGATTGCTCGGACCGTTCAATATCGAGGTGCTGGTGCGTCCGATAAACCTGAAGATCTCCGAAGCGATCATGAATTTCCAGGAGAGCAGCCAGGACGTGTCGCAGCGCGTGTTCACCGGTTGCGGCCGGCCGATGCTGGGTAGACGTAGACGCAGGGACAATCGCGAGCTGGAGCTGGAGTCCTTAAACTTTGATCAGGAACCGCCACCGGGGGAACGGCCAACCAACGAAAAGACACTGGAGAAGCTGGTAAAAGAAATACGTCAGCGATTGCGCGATCTCAGACAATTCTGGATCTACATGCCATACCGGATGTGCAACGAGGGTAGTCTGGTTGTGCCACCTAGCAATACGAAGGAATGTTGGAACGGCACACACGTAGACAAGTGAGAGAAAATAAGATTCGATTCGTAATCAGTTTTTTTTTTTTTAGCACTCAGCTATGAGAAATTCATTTGCTACAGATAAATTAATAATTTAGCTCTCTATATGTTTTGAATGCACAACGTCAACAACGTTGTCTTTTGTTATGTACATATCAAATTACAGTACACCGAAATTATATCTGCTTGATTTTTTCAGGTACATATACCCGGTGTCGTCCGACGGCGAGTCTCAGATGATGAATCCGGAGGTGCGCAGTTTAGGATCATCAAGACCGACTGTTGTGAGGGATCAGATTTTCGCGCTCACCACCATCACGAACAGGTTGAAATTGGCGTTCAACGGACAGGACGTTGATTGGATCGACACTGGTAATTATTGATTATGGCGATTATCAATCACAATTCTTTCGCATATTCGCTAATTTTCATTGATAATAACCAACTTCTATGACTTTACAGACGAAACGTGGTACGGTTCCGGCAGCGGGTCGGGTGACGGTTCGTTCACCGACGACGAGGACGGCTTCAAGGAGGGCTCCGGCTACGAGGGACCACGCACGGAATCGGAACCGGAACCGCCGAAGCAACCGCCGCCATCGGTCGTCCACGAGGTCGAGACGCCGCCGCGGGTGGACATCGAGCCGCACAAGGGCGCGGGTATAAGTAACACGGGTACGAGCAGCAACCAGACCATTTCCGCGAACGGCGGAGAGGACAGCAGGCCGCAGATGTCGCTGTTCAGGGCGCTGACGACGTACTTAATGCCGATAGTCGTGATGTGGTTCGGCGGTTGCTTCAACGACTTGCTGTGATCGTGTGGACTTTGTGACTATGAACGTAGCGTTGTGTAAATATTACCCGATTGCGAAGCCGCTATCCTGATAGCGACGTGCGAGGGAGGGTGGAGTCCGTCGCTCGACGGACTCGGATCGCATTAATCGCGCGTCGGATCATCTCGCGAAGATGCTTCCAAGAAATTGACGTTTTCGTAAACGGAGCGGTCTATTCCTCAGATCCTCGAACGCTTCCAGCACTCGCCAAATCGATTGCGTGCATTAAATCGATTTAGCGAAGTACCGAAGTCGCGTTAGTCGATCAATTTAGCGAGAACATGGATACTCGTGGCCATAGCTATACTCCGATCTTGCCATAACTTGGCAAGAGAGGAAGAAATCGTGCGAGAGATTCGTTCATCCACGAATGCTGTTTGAATGAGAGACTGTAGAACGCGGAACGATCGTTTCACTGTTGTACAACAATAGCAGCAGCTCTCGTCCCGGAAACAGACAGAAAAGACGCTCGAATCGTCTTTCGACCGTAGTTTAGAACTAAGAAAATGATTCCACGACCGCCGAGCTGAACTTCATATTGAATATCTGAGAGCGATTTCACTTCCCTTCTCCACTTTGCTCTCTCGAGATGAATCACGCCAGGTGTATTCTTCCACCGCTCGTGACATGCGTGGCCATTTCGCAGGGGAATTTCCTTACGAAGTACACAAGCGTACTCCGCGTACCCTTCTAAACACGAACGCGAGATAACTTTCGAGATTTCTACTTCCGAAAGACGTCTCGGGAGGGAATTTTTACGGTTGGATAGATATTACAAGTGTAATGCCGTGTTGTACGCTGTTACAGATCACTGCGTCATTTAAGGACCTTTCCGAATAGATGTACCGTTAACGTTATATCAAACTCTTACTGCCAATTGTCGAGATTGAAATTTCTACTTAAGTAGATTACCGGTAGTGGGATAACAACGCGATTATAATCTTATAATCAGTATAAGTCTTATATCAATTATAATCTGGACCGAATCTTTCCGAATTTTAGATACGCGTTCGAGCTTATTCTACTGCCGTTTGGAAATACGAATTTGAAACAGGTAAATTATCGCGATCAAATACGCTATGTCGCGACGGAAAGATGACTCGTGCCAGTCGAGTTGAAATTTTTCCGAACTTTAAACGCATTCTCTTGTAAGATTATTACTGCCAACTCTAAGGATACCCGAAAACTTTCTCGTCCTTTCTATGTGAATATCTAATGCAATATCGCAAAGTTATCCTTGTTAATCCGTATTTTTTTTTTCTTGGCACGCATCGTTTGATAAGCGGCCGAAGATGTGATCATCGATCAGACGATCAACGGCGCGATTGCCGCATTGCGTGCCGGTAATAGCTCGGTGAGTGATTAAGAAGCAATGTGACTCGTACGTCGATTGTGCATCGCGGCGATTTTGTTATGTGCAAATCCGAAACGATCATGCGAAAAGAAAGAGAGAGAGAGAGAGAGAGAGAGAGAGAGAGAGAGAGAGAGACGTTAATTAAATACACCCGAAATACGTAAGATGGGCCGAACGGAGTATACGAGTGGAAGCGGGACTAAGTATTTATTAAGTGTTCATCATGAGAGCGACCATCTTGGGATCTCTAATTCATGAATCCCGGATGCGCGCGGCAGGAGGCACGAACAATCAGGATCCTTGTCCCCGTGACGTTTCACTGTCGCGGATTGGATTTGCAGATAAGCCGCAGCCCCGTACGTACGTCGCGTTAATTAAAATCGAAGATTTTAGCATGTAACTGCACATTGAGCGTCAAATACATTTTACGCGTCAAACGCGTCATTCTACTGACCGTCATTTTATATTATTCATTTTTTGATAGTCGTCAGAACAGAAGCTGCGAAGGGATCACGAAGTACGGGATCAGTGATTCCGTGATTCCGGACAAGGATTCCACTTGGCTCATGTTATACGCGGGATTTATTAACGAAGACCAGCGTGCACGCCGCTCGGTTTCGTCGGTCGCGAATACGATCCCTTTGGTGCGACCTGTAACGCGATACAATCAAATGGAAATAGCAATTAACGCGATAGTAATGGCCTGCGCGCGAGCACCGGAGGGAGTTACGTTATCGCGAAACCGAGCCGTGGCACTGCAACATTAATCTACGATAGAATTAATAGCATGGAAGAGACGCTGGATGAACGTTCGTTACGAACGTGAGGTGTAAATAAAGGATAGCGGCGATAAGGATAAGAAGGGAGTGTGATAAGAATGCGACGTGACGCTTACGGTTTCGGCGTTAAAAATGAAGTATATGTGTATGTGTCAGAGACTTTATACGACGTAAGAGAGGAATTGTGTGTGGAAAGACGACTGTCGGAAGTACAGTTACAAAAGGAACAGAATCGGTTGGTTCTCCAATTACGTGGATTCCGTGTTTTGTCGAGCGTTATGAGTCATCGAACGAAATAATGGTACAAGTCAGTGATATAACGGATTAATCTTTTTTTTTATTCTTTTTAATCAGACGACTTTTCTTCGTCTTAGATTGTTTTCTAATTTAATCAAATAAATGAAAGAAATATATTAGGCTCGCTGAAATAGCTAATTTCGGTATGTAAAGTTTGTAATCCATTGTCTTTACGTGAAAGGAGTTTTCGTAATGTCGGTGGATTTCATTGTCGTATTTAATATTTTATGTTCAACTGCTCGTTTAAAGGGCCTCTTTTGTTTCGCGAAAATATGACTTATACCATTGTGCCCAACGGCTCGTGTTATCCGCCACTTTGCCGTGTCGTTCGCGTAGCAATTATTAATTTCGGAGGCAATAGAGTGTCGAAGTGCAGGGAAAATGCGAGAGAACGGTCGGAACGGCGGACTCCTGTGATAAAATCAAATAGATCGAGCATTATATGACCGCCCTCCGCACATCCGCGCTTTCATTTACGGCTCGCTGTCGAGGGATGAGAGGTAGGCGAGTCCGCGAGGGACATTATTGAGGGAAAAAGAAAAAGAAATCTAGTGAAATATTAAAATAGTATATCACGAATGAAACTAATTATTTGTAATTATATTATTGTAATATTATTTTTATTATTATTATTATATATTATATATATATGAAATGAAATTAATATAAAAAAAAATTGTAACGCTCCGCGACTCGAGAATGTTTCGCGCGTGCGCGGCGTTTTAAGGGTCGCACGTGCGAGACGTCGACAATCTCGTTGTCGCGAATTCGTTGTTCTCCCCCAGTGATGTACGCGCGAAGAGGACATACACACGTACATATTTTCACATTCACACGCAGGTACACATACGCACACGTACAATAGGCATTTTGTATGTAATTACGATATTTTTAATCCTTGCCAAATTATCTCGCGAAGAACGTTGCGCACACTTTTATACACATATATATTATATATGTATGTATGTATGTATACACATATAACATATTCTTTTTTCTCCCCATTTTTTTTTTTTCATTTCCATCCTTTTTCTTTTAGAAAACGGCGCATCGTACAGTACGGTGCGATGCGAGGGTGTCGAGGAACAGGAAACAGGGTGTTATCCGCGAAAGCTTTATTAAGAGTTGATGAATTTGTAAAAAGAAAAAGAGGAAAAAAAGAGAGAGAGAGACGAGAGACGGATCGGCGTGAGTAAGACCTGAATACTTCTCGTTTTAAACGATATTTTTCTCTCTCCGTCAGTCGCGCGATTTAAGAAATCCGCGTGTTCTCGCCTGTATCCGAAGTCAAAGATTTAAATGGATCAACGTCTTGCAGAATGGGATTATAGAATGTACGTCTAATCTCAGCGATTACGTAGACTGGAGAAGAGACATTCATTTTCGCCGAAGCGAAATCCCTCTCGATCGTGATTTAATTCATGTATCTTCTCTCTCTGTCTCTCCACGGGGAAGATCTCTATACCGAGCTTTACTTCTCTCCGCTGAAGAGAGGGGGGGGGGGGGACCGGCTCCGCTTGTGTCGAAAGTAGATTATAAAATGTTAGAAGGGAGTAAGGGATATACGTTCGCGCGCGCACTATTTTTTTATTTTTCCCCTTCGAGACGAAAGCAATCCTCGAAAATAACAAAGAAAGAAAGAAAGAAAATATATATATGCTATGTTACTTTAAAGTGTCTCACAAACGCACATGGCCCGCCCGGATTCCCCTGGGCAGAACCGACGCGAGAATGAGGAGAACGAATTAACGAGTTTTCTAAGTGCCCCACAGTACGATAGTGAGCATATACATAGATTTATATCTATATATTATATATATAAATTAGTGCGGAGTTGTGTGCGAGCGTATACGAGTGTGTGCATGAGAGAAACCGTGTTGATCCTATCGATCTTCTTATGACATGATCGCGATAATGTTTCACGTCAGAATCTAAACTCGCGTCTCATACCCTCGAACGAAGCGAGGGTGATGTATAATACGCTGACACGCTAATTATGCCGACGTAAAGTCTCGTCTGGAGAGCAGTTTTAAACGAATATAAATAAATAAAGAGAAGAAAACGCAATAAATCACGCAGCTTGCGTATCGCAGTACGTATCGATCGATTCTTGCCTTCCTTAACCGCGATGACGATATTTTAAAATGGCACGTATATTTAAATGACAGTAATGCTCGTGATTATTCTTTTATGCTGCTTAGACCTATCCTGTCTGTAGATTGAATTAAAAGAATTAATTCCTTTTTTTTTCCTGAGAAGGAGACCGCGGGAGGGGACGAGAGAATATCTCGAGAACGAAACTGCATTTTACAGAAATCATCGTATATTTGTTTCTGATAATGACAAGTCTCAATAATATTGTACATCTTATGCGCGACCATTCACTAGCACTAGTAGGTAAAATTATGCAGAACCACCTTCGTTCCCTACACGAGATCCTATACAATTTGTGTTAAATTACATAAACGATGATCGAGCAACGAAGTACCTGACTTTTTTTTTTACGGATGCCTCCCCTCGATCGTGGAGACGGCACCGAGTGCGCGGCACGCGCGATCTTTTTTGAACAATCGCGTGCCCCGCACTCGAAACTCGATTAAGTCGCTCGGCGAGAGACGTTCGATTCGCGCTCGTGAGCGTAGATACTCTCGACGAAAGAGACGACCTCGCCCGTAATTCTAAAACGAACGTACAGAGAAGTATAACCGCTGTATAACGCCAACGCGAGTATTCCTCGTTTGTGAAGATCGTTATATTGCTCTTAACATAAAACAGTACGGCAGATCTGCTCCTCTTGCGTCCTTCCAGTTTATCCGCCAGCAAAATGCGCAAGTCCTTCTCACTTCGAGACGAAAGTGGAAGCGAATAAAATGACGATTCGCAAATACAAGCGCGCGACATTTGCAAAAGGAGCGAATCTAATTATCATTCTTCCAGCCGTTCACGTAAGTAATATACATACTAACGCGCGCGACTGGCGCACGATTGGTGATACATTTACTTTCAAACGTATCGACGTACATAAATCGAAATGAGCTATCCCTCGAGGTCGAGAATGAGTTTTCACAATCGTCCCACCAAGGCCGAATTGCATCGGTTCGCCCTGGTTAACTAAAAACTAAAATCCTTTCCTTCATATTACAAGTAGAATATATAATCTAAGAATGGCAGCAAATCGCTCACAGTTCGGACTGACGGCGCACGCGGTCTTGGAATCTACGGCGATGGATAATCAACAGGGAAGTATATGTGTAATAGGCGCCCGTTACGCGTCGGGCGCAACAATATACATAAATCGGCGGGCCTAACACACTCATCCTAAATTAAATTAAAGCTTCAACAATTATTATAAATCTGATTTTAATTCAGATTGAATAACTAATTTTCATCATCAGAAGTTTTTAAAAAGTTTTTTTCTATCTTGAATTATTATAGGGAGAAAGTAAAACTGCAATCTGACGTAATAAATCACAATTGTAGTACTGAAGCTTTCGTGATGCATTCCTTAATTGCGAAATTAACTTCGCAACGGTAATTTCACGTCAACTTACGCAACTTACGCCGCTCAAGCTTGCACGTCTCGTCGTTCATCTGTACAAAGTAATTTTTCGCGGATCAGAACCTCGATCCGGTCAGAACGTTGCACCCAAGTTTGTACATCCCCGAGCGAGGGTACGCTCAATCTCGTCGTCGCCAAGTGAACTTCGCCCGCTGACTCGTCGCCTCCGTCGCCGGAGCGGAGGCGACCGGATGGGAGTACGGGCACGCCGGTTTCGTGCAGAACGGATGATACTTGCACTGCTGGGCGGGATGCGAGAACACGCAGCCTAGCTTCGTGCAGGACAAACCGAATTTGCACTTGGGATGCTTATAGGCGCACTTGTCGCCGAACTTGCATGCCGGGAAGGCACTGCGAAAAAAAAGAAGACAAGTTAGTTAGAGAGATTAAAAGATGGAACGTTTTTTTGGCGTTACATAATATTATAAAAAGAAAAGGATTGTTTTGAGAGATGTAATATATGTAATGAGTCTCTAGAAAGATATACCTGCACATAACAGGGGGATGAAGGTACGCGCATTTGTTTCCTAACGTACAATTTGGCCAGTATCTACAGTTTTCCCTGGATTTGTCTAAAACGACCGGGACCGGGTTCTCCACCAGCGGTTTTTTGTCCGGGACTGAAAAGAGCAAGCGCGCATTTTACAACGACATACTTTTTACGCTCTAAACAAAATGTAAAAGAGATTTTTTGATGCGTACGTTTGGCGGCTAATGTCGGCGCCAGCGACGCGTTAGATTTCAATTGTGTGGGACTAGGAGAGTGAGATCGGTTGTACACTATGGGACTCAATTTTCTTCGTCGACGCGGCGTCTCGTCAATCTTATCCACGTTCTCCGTGTTGCAGTTCTCATTGTTCTCCTCTCCGCTCGCCTCCTTCGGACTGGCGTCCTCCGCACTGTCCTCCGCATCTCCCGCTATTCTAAATTTACGTATTTCCAACTCGTCCTGCGCCTCCGTCGTCGTCGCCGTCGCCGCCGCCGTCGCTTCATTGTGCGTCGTCAACAGCGCGAGCTCGTCGTCCTCGTTCACCTGCGAGCATCAGGAGTCTAGACATCGTACGTCTAGAATGCGCGCGAGGATTAAAATTCAGAGGAAGGGAAAGAGGTGGGAAAATGTGCTTCAGAGGTGTGGCGGAGAAGAAATTTACCTCCATCTCCAGTCGCTCCTCGTCATCCTCGGAGCTGATCTTCTCTTTCATGAGATTGTTGTTGTATCCATTCAGAGTGACTAAGAATTTCTGATTGTCGTCGCTCCTTTGGAACAACGACATCACGACTCCCATATGCTCGTCCGTTACCGGTTGAGGTACGTCTACGGATTGTAAGCGACAATAAGCGAGGAATTAAAGTCACGGGAGGGAGGGATGAAAGAGTTAGTCTTTGTATCGCGAAAAAATTCGCATTGGAATCTTTATTTATCTCAGACATATTTTTACTATGTTTCTATGAAATTGATATTTGTTAAATTAGAAGCCGCCAAACAACTATATTTCTACTAAAGTGTACAATTGTGATTTATTACATCAGATTGCAGTTTTACTTTCTCCTTATAATAATTCAAGAAATCTAATAATTCGATAGAAAGAAACTTTTTGAAAAACTTCAAATGGTAAAAATTAATTTAAACTAAAGTTTCTAAATATTTGGAAGCTGTTAGTATATAAGCTTGTAAGTATTATATTAGTGAAAGATCGAAGGGATGACGTGTGATAACGTGTAAGTAAGCTTGGTTTGTTATTAATATGTCCCGAGTTTCAATCGTCATCTCACGTAGATGCTTCGATTTTATAAAAAAATAATTAGAAAGTTGAAGATAGTGAATGGAGGAGCGTTTCTCTCTCGGGTATCCATTGGTATCGGATTGTTATCCATTAAAGATTAAAATAACAAAAGATAAATAAAGATTCCAAAGCGAAAGTAGAATCTTGTAACTCTTTCAATATTCTGATACGAAAAGCGAGTCTCCGCGGAGGTGGAACTTACAAGGCTCGGGCTCGACGTCTTCCACATCCAGATGATCTATCGTATTTAATTCGACTTGAATCTTTTCCATGACCAGTCTCTTACTAGAATTAAAATGTACCGACAAGTTTTGACTTACATCACGAGCCGGGGCAGGCTTAAGACGCTTTAAGACCGGCTTCTTTTCCTAACAAAATTGAGCCTTCGATGAAAAAAATCGTTCCTCCCTCTCCGACGTTTAGCACATTTGTTTTAAGAATGCATACAAGACATTAAAGAGTATCGGCATTTTACCATCCTCGGTGTTACAAAGTTACCAAGAGACGCTCGAGATTTACAGGATTTACAGTGTTATTAATTGAATTGAAACTTACGAATAGAGACGGCTCCGGGTTCTTCTGCGTGACGACCGACTGATTCGCCTCCGCGACCGCCCGCAACAAAAGCGACTGCGTGGCGCGCTTCTGCGTCGGTTGCAGCGGCTTCAGCGGTCTCGGCGTGACGATCACCTTGCTCGGTAACCTCGTGTCATCCGCGTCCTCCTCGTCCACGTCCCTGGACGTCCCTTTGTCGGACGTCTTGTCCAACTGCGATTTCGCGGCCCCGTGTGCCAGGTAACCGATACTCTGAGCCGCGCCGAACGGTATCTCGTTCGACGTCTTCATACGTTTCCTCTCGATCCTCGCGGCGGCGGCCGCAGTCGCTGCGGATCTGCGAACGGCGACTATGTGCGACTTTACGGGTCCGATCAGCTGCTCGCTGTCGTCCGCCTCCTCCTCCTCCTCCTCCTCTTCATCTTCGACTTCCTTCCCCTCCTCTCCGTCGTCTCTCTCGGCGACGGGATTCAGGGAGACTAGAGATTCGTCGTCCTCGCGACGCTGCCTGCTCTGTTGACGCACCAGCCTGAAATTACTCCTCAACGGACCGAGTCGATCCTTGATGTTCTTATTGTTGATTCCCGTCGTTTGTTCCGAACTCTTCGGCTTGTTCCGGTAATCCGCCGTCTCTTGCGACTTGACGGAAGATTGTCTCTGGGCCTTACTGTTGATGCCCGCGATGCCCAGACGATTCTTAATAGTGCACGCGGACTTTATCGCGGACGCGTCCGTCTTCGAACCGGAATTCAGGCTCCTGTCTCTCGAATCCACATTTCTGATCAGTCTCTCGCTCTTGCTGCTCTCTATCCGACTCCTCACGTCGTTGACTTTGCTCGCGGCCTGCTCGTGATGCCGCGACGAGTCGCCGTCGCGGTTCCGCCTGGAGCCCCGATCGTCCGTCTCGAAGTTTCTGCCCTTGCCGCCACGTCCGTTGTCGTAGCGATGCGGCTTCTCGAACCGCTTCTCCGGCGGACGGTAGCGGCCATTGCCCTCCTTCTGCCTGTAGGACTCGAACTTCTTCCGCGGCGAGACTATGCCGAGCCGGTTCTTCACCGACACGACCGACGTGATCCTCGGCTTGTTCACGCAGGACTTCAGCTTCCTCGAAGCCGTGTCCGGCGAGGACGACGTGTCCTCCTTCGCCTCCTCGGACAGCCTCGGCCGCTTTACCTCGTTGCTCTTTCTCTCCGTGCTATCGTGACGAGTACTCGAAGTCTCGGACGGTCGCTTCAGACTCTTAATCGGCGCCTCGCTCTCTTTCGGATCGCCATGCGAGTCCGCGCTCCTCGCGGCGGGATTCTCCGGCGCGGCGACGCTTCTCGCGTTCTCGTCGCGCCCGGAGGTCTGCTGCGGCTTCTTCGAGGAGGAGGAGTCCTGAGAGGACCCGCCGCCGTGCGTCGACGACGCCTCGTCCGTTCTACCTTTGCCGTGCGCAACTTTCACGCTTCTCTCCGCGCTCCTGCTGTGACTCCGCTCCGGGTTTTGATTAGATACGGACGATTTCAACGCCTGTGGCTTCTGCGCCGGCACTTGCTTGTCGCTCTTTGCGCTCTTGTCCGAGAACTTCTCGACGGTCGGGACCTGCTCCGTCGTCTGGTCCTCCAGGAACGAGGTCGCGGACACCTTCTTCTTCTTCCTCTCCTCCTCCTGCTTCACCACCACGGTAGGCACAAACTCGCGGGACGATTTCTTCTTGGCCACAGTGACCTTCTGCAGTTTCTTTAGCACCTGATCGTGCAGCCAGTCCACGAACACGGTCGTGCAGTCCTCCAGGAATAGATTTAGGTCGTCGTGCATCTGCTGACGAGACTTCTTGTTGACTACCATCACCAATATGTAGTCGGGCAGTTCCTCGTCGTAACGGACTCCCAATTCCATGAGCTTGGCGCGAATGGCGCTCTGAAATGTTAGGGCAAAACTCACTTAGCGAAAACTATACAATGCATTCGTTCCTTATATATATACTTTATAAGCTTTTGCAGCTAAAGAGTAAATAAAAAAATCAGACCCCATGAACAATTTATTGCATAAACTGTTTTAAATGTTTCAATTGCTTTTTTTGAACAGTTATTTGACACACAACTTTTGAACATCCCTACAATAACGTTTTAACCTAACGTTTAAAAAATTCTAATGCAAATTAATGTTTCTAGGATGCTTTCCATTTAATGATACAAGTTGACACAAACGTTATTTTATTCTCAACAGTGAGTAAAAAAAAATAAAACTTGTATCGACTTGCATAAATGAAAAGAACCCCTGATTAACATTGCTAAATATGATATAACATTAACATTCAGACCGTCTATTGTTCTGAATCGATTTATAAGTCAGTGATTTGACTTTTCATAAGAAATAATTCAACGGTAATAATTCAACTACCTTGACGACACTCAACGAGTTTACGTTTTATTTCTCTAAAATAAGATATATTCCTTGCAAAAATGTTCGTGCTGTAACATACTTGCGGAACCTGATTTTTCATACACTATGCATTCGATTATCATCTACATAAATCTCGTTAATTACGTACGTCGTTTTTAAGAGCATTGCAATTGCGTGTCACAGATATTCTTATATTTTTTTCTAAAAAAAAAGGCAGAAGTGGCTTCCAATCGTTTCTGTATTCTAGACTTCTGCACGCACGGAGAGGTCAACGCTGCGTGTAAATAAACAAGCAAATAAACTCGGAGTCACCGCGTCCGGCTGAGCAGCGACGACACACGAAGGACACACGTCGCTGCGAAACCGTCGTGTCTCTCCGAGGAACTCCGAGGACGATTACATAATAATCGGAGTATCAACGCGCGGGTGTCAGACGCCACCGTCTGGACCTTCGTGCGACCGGGCGATTCTATGCTAAACAGCACCCTCGCGTGCGTCCGGGATACACTCACCCGAAGCTGATTCGTGACCTCGATGCCGCGCGTGTCCATGATCGCGGGACGATCGCCGGGTCTGCACAGGATCGCGCGTGAACCAACGTCGACGTCGTCGTCGTCCTTGCCGCCGCCGCCGCCGCCGTCGCCGCCGTTGTCGTCGTCGTCGTCGTCGTGTCGGTGACCGGCCGAATCGATGAGCCGATGATGCGATCGCGAGTCGGCGTATCACGGAACGAAAACATTCTCCGCCATGACGGACGGACGGGACGTCGTTTCGCTCTCACGGCGCATGAAACGAGTCTGGTGGACGCGCGAACGAAACGCGGCTTCGCAAGTCCTGCCAGCGTGACGACGACGACGATCCTCGGCGAGCCTTGCTTGGTCGAGATCGCAATCGGAAATTCACTTGGAGGCAGGACGGATCGCACAATCGAGAGAGAGAGAGACAGACCTGACACGAACCTCTGAGAGAGTGGACGTGCCCGTGATTTAGGAACACGTCTAGTGGCGCCACTGCGCCGCGCACGTCGACACTACGTAGCCACACGAAGGTAACTCCGACGGCTGTGGGAATATTACCTGCCGGAAATGTCTGTGGCTACCGTAGTGTCGAGTTTTCCCGCACGTAGAGGCGCCAGTAGACGAGTTCCATTTCAAAGCGCGGGCACGTCCACTTTCAGGCTCTTCGGCTCTTCTTTCGTTCGAATTCTGATTAATTTATTAAAATACTTGCGCTATTGTATATACGAATTACGAGTAATCGAAACTTTGTTGTTTGAGATGCACGAATTGTGCGCGCGGTATCGAGTTATGCGACAGTCTCGAAAAAGGCCATATGGCACGTATGTGTACAGTCGTGGACACATCGGTTGCGACACTTTTTTTTACAGGTTTTTAATATATATTTAATATATATAATATATACTTTATAGATAACTATTATTTTGCAAATGCGAACCACGATGTACTATCTTTAGTCTAGAGACAGTATAACACCAATCGTGGTCCGCATTTGCAAAATATTGGTGCGTTTTGAAACCTAGATAAAAAAGAAAGTGTCGCAACCGATGTGTCCATGACGTACCTCTCAGATTTCTCTCTGTCGAGAATATTGCATAGATAAATTAAAATTATTGTCAGTACCATTAAAAGACGCATGATGAAGATTTCACATGTGATTTATTCTTGTACAGATTTACATTTGTCTCTTTCTCGGCCTTAGAACATGTATATTAACATATTATATCAATATGTTCCAAGTTCTCGGCCAGAAAATACTGGGGTTTCAATTGTTTCGTATACACACATAGACAACTATGTTAGGCCAGAAAAAATATATCTATTTGTTTTATTTCTCTATGTAAAACAGGTCTCCAACTTGCATCGCGCTTTGTCCATACTCTCGTTAAATCGTGTCTCTCAGAAGCCAACTTTGTAATGTTTTCTTTTTATGTACTTATATATATAGTTACTCTTTGCATTTTCGATACTGATTCTCTCAGCAACGTGATCGAAGAAGCGTAATACGATCGTAGGTCCACAAATCTCACATATTAATTGTGGCAGTTAGATATTATCATAATTAAAAATTATAATCTGATTTTGAGATTATTGGCGGTGCAGCAAAAAAAAAACATAAAAATGAAAATTCTATACTCGTCGAAATCTCCAAAGATAAAAATCAAAATATATGTATATCGATCGCGTTTAACGATAAAAGTAACATAATATCAAAATGTGCGCATTTGTAAATAGTGCATGGTCATCGTGCTCGTTCCTCGCCGTTGTTTCGCATATTTTACTTCCGACCAGCCCTTGCGGTGAAGAAAGAACGAAAATATGTGTCGAGATATATGAAATTCTCGATAATTCAATATAAAACAGGACGCAAATATATATGCAGGTAACAACGAATCGGAATATTTTTCAACGACTATATACAAATGTATCTGTCTCTTTACTAAAGCTAATAGGCGTCACATTATTTTACATTCTTTAGCATCGTCAGATCGCGTGCACGGTCAGTAGCACCTTATACCTCTCTAGAATATGGTGTCTGTCTCTATAAAATACTGCTACATATCTTTGCTTTACGTATTGCCACGAAATCGTATCTTTTACAGTGATCCTTGAAAACGTGACGCTCCACGTTACTCAAGGATCGCATCAAGACGCGAGTTGCTCTTATTAGACAAGCGTTGTTAGACAATTAAAAAAAAAAAACGCCGTTTCAGCGTGTGTTTACAATTATCCCCGTGTTTCCAGAAGAACCAAAGCCTAGGAGTGGAATTTCAAGAAAACAGAACATTGTGGAAAGTACTTCCTTGTCGGCAGTGTTCTAGAAAAATCTGCTGAAGAAGCTGCCCTTCTTCTTGGTGGCCTTTAGGAAGATCTGATCGATGTCCTTGAAGACTTTGTCGGCAGACTGGGCCGCGTTAATGTAGTAATGGATTCCCTGTAGAGCGTAGTAGTCGACGAGTGGTGCAGTCTGTGTGTGATATGTGGCCAGTCGTTTCTTCAGGGCGTCCTCGTTGTCGTCGGATCTCTTGATCAAGGGCTCCCCGGTGATCTGTCGGAGATAAAGATTACGCTTCAACATCCAGGACTCTACTGCAACGCTGCATAATTTTTTTCAGTTATGTAACCGTTACACTTTTGCATACATATCGATTACCGAAAACAACCGTTGAGCGTTATCTTCGGTAGAGATATATTATCAAATTCGTGCACAAGGGTCAGTATGTCGCTGAGCTTATCTCTTATTAGCATTTCACGAACGGGTCGATTCGTATCGGGTAAAACAAAGAAACTTTTCCAAGTTACGTCGTGTAAAAAGCTTTTCTATCATTTTTCCAGTCTTCTCGTCACTTACGTCGTCCTTCATGGGAGCTTTGGGGGGCGCGAACACCTCGTGGTAAGATCTACCACTGGCCGGATGTATCAGCCTGCCTGTGATTCTTCTGATCAATAACTTGTCGTCGATACCGAACTCGATCACGGCGTCGAGGTTAGTTTTCCTCTTGTTAAGCATTTCGTCGAGCTGTGCAAGGAAAAAATAAAAGGGAAGAAATTGATCAGACACAGCGATTCTGCTTCCATTTCTTTAGAGCGTACTAACTCTTCCCAGCATACCTTCTCCGCTTGAGGTACACTCCTTGGAAAGCCATCCAGCAGGAAGCCACGCTTGCACTCGGGTTTCTCTAGATTGTTCTCGATCATGCTGACCACCAGGTCGTCGCTGACCAACTTGCCCTCGTCCATTACTTTCTTAATCCGTGCTCCGAGGGCGGAACCGGAGCTAACCTCGGCCCTCAGCATATCGCCCGTGGACAGATGACACACGCAGTATCTGTCTTTGAACAGGGGGGCCTGAAACAAACATCATTCAATGTCACTATCTTGCAATTGTAATTAAGCATATGAGCTTTAAAATACCTTTCTAGTCGTCTTTGATTTTATAAAGATAAATAATTAAAAAATAATTAAAGGTTATTCCAATAGTTATATAAAAAGTAATTAAAAAACATTCAAGATTTCCAAGCTTTTTACAAAATAAACTACAAGGGCAAGAAAAATTTATTGTCAACATCCTCGATAGAGCAGACCAAGCGACATGATCAATTTCATTTTATTCAATCAATCAGTGCAGGTCACGTGCGAGAGTGTCAATCGAAAGAGCGACAAGTAGTTCGGCTAATTGAGACGTAACGAGGCGCGAATTTTTTTTTATCTCGACGCAAAAAGAAAATACCTGAGTGCCCTTGCCGCTGCCGGGCGGTCCCAACAGAACGGCGTTGATCCCGCTCGTCGGTGTCTCGAGCTTCTCCTGCGGCACCACGTTCGTTTGCGGCGGCATATTTTACGGGTGTTTCGATTACCGGGGACGGTACGAAAAGAAAATTCGCGCGACTAGCCTCCGGCAGCGGGAATGCTGAACGTGCCGAACCACGTTCGTCAGCGGAAGCCGCGACGACACCACGACCACCGCGCGTTACCTCACCACGAGCGATAATCGCGCGCGACGGATCGCTGGAACATCCTCTCTTTCGTAGCACGCGACGTGCGTGCGTAAGCAAATCGGCCCGTCGGCGGTCGGTCGGTGCGAATTTGGCCTTTGCCCGAGACGCGGCACGCCTCATCTGTCGACCGCCGCAAGAAACGACTCCGCGCCCGACTCTGTCGATTTAAACTTAAACTGCGAGAAATACGCGCGAGCAAGATACATAAAATGAAATATTTAAAAAATATATTCGTTTGTGTGAATAATACATTGACATTGTCTGTTAATATATTAATTAATAATCATGATTGACATAACAGAATCAATTTCGATATTGCGATCCTTGTCATTGCAATTAATATAATTATCCCAAGCAAAAAAAGTCATCATCGAAATGACGTCAAGTGGCATAAAAAAATAATTATTTAAAGTCCTTTCGATTAATCTAACGTTACTTTAACGTTATATCATGGTCTATTATTCTGCTTGGGTATATTCTAGAATTCTAGCTTAGTAGAATTGTTAATTAAAAGCTAGAATTTTGATAATCATTGGAATGTAATGTTTAATGTATTTAACATTATATTCCAACTATTGCAAATTATTGTAAATTGTTGCAAATAATTTTTAAATTCTTACACACATACAATATCTATCAACATAGAGTAACAAAATTATATTCTAACGAATGTAAATTATTAAATTATGCTACACCAATATGATCGTAATATCGAAATTAATTCAACCAATTCAAACAATAAACAGAAAAGTTATCTATTACTTAAAAAGAACGTAGCAAGGTGCAGTTAAACAAGACATTGCACAATGCCTCTTCGCAGAATTTCTCGCGAAGAAAAGATATCAATTCCAAGACACGGCAAATAAAGTTTATTATTAAAATGAACGATCAAATTAAATTATAAGAAATTATAAGAATGCTAGATTTGTAGACGATAATTGTAGGATCAATAAGCTTTCGTTTCGAATTCTTGCATTTAATGTTCCCGTTTTATAATATTGCAGATACTCATACAAGTTTTGACAATAAATGATTGTACGCAAGGCTCTCGGACAGGTTGAAACAAAATTCCTGTGACAGGCATGAAATGCATAATGGAAACGGCCAAATATGCGCAGAAATCGCGATGCTGCTCTGTTTCCCTTTCTTCGAAGACAGGGTGACAATTAAAAGAGAGTGATCGTTTCTCGCTATTCGGTAATCGCATTTCCGTTCGTACACACGAAGGTTTTTTCTTTTTATTACCCAACAACCGAACGAATTCGTTTGCGTTGTTTTTTTTTTTTTACGTAACGCAGAATTCGATATAGTAAATAGACAGTCTGAGCGTTGATCAATTTTAAGCTCGAGCGATCCTTTGTTGCATTCTGTATAAAAATATCGCTTCTGAGAGCCGCGAGAAATTCCTCCTCTCCCGGGAGGATTAAAGATATCCACCCACGATTTACAATCGCAGAGGTTGCATTATAAAAAGAAAAAAAAAAGAAAAATCTCTATGAGAAGCCCGAAGGAGATCGCGTTTCCCGAAGAAGCAATCGAAAGAGAATTGAACGCGTAACATAGGTACGCAACGGGTTCGTTTAATTACAGTCGGCGAGAAATGATCGCGCAAACGCGTATGTAATGCAAATAGAAGAGATTTCGGCAGCCTCTTTGTGTTACATGTTATATGCAAAAATAGACTTCTACTATCACCCTCTCTTGCGCCGACGAGGTACGACGAGAGGAAACCGTCCGTTAGGGGAAACCGCGGTGTCGAACTTCCTTTTTCCTCCCCCGCAAAGATTGCACGCGCATCTGCATTTACGTGGTCTTTATTTAATATCGCGACTCCGTCCACGGCAAGGAGATATTCACTCGCGGAAACCTGCTTCTATTTGCCCCGCCGAGGGGGGGGGAAGTATCGCTTCTTCGGTCTTTATATATATGCTTCGTCATGAGTTAATTATGCGAACGAACGCACTGTCATGCATCCTCCAACAGCGGGTATATAATTATTGTCTATGTATATATATATGTATGTGTATGCTTGTATACATATATAATGTGTATATTTATAGATTCTACAAAAAACGCGTCTCGCATGTTTAGATATCACCCATGACTTGGTCGCTTTTTCTTGTCTTTAACCGCGATTTTACACAGATGAGGGAATCGCTCTCGCGAGGCGTTTCCGCGAACGACTTCCGGCGCAAGAGGGTGACAAAGTCTGCGGAAGCGTTCGCGGACCGATAGATACGCGACGAGCGGCGTTTTTAATTATTTCTTCTTTTTTTCTTTTCTAGAGTGTTGCACCAGTGTTTTTTCTCTCTCTCTGTCTCTTTCACCCTACAGAATCGCTCGTGCAAAACGAAACTCGACCGCACTTGTTCGTTATCTTCGATATCGGCAACGCAAAGCAGACGCGCGAGGAAACGTGTTTAAACTAACATTGCTCGTTTGATTTACGGAAAAATTTCACGGTCAATATATAAGGACGGCGTACAAATGGATGAATTACACAGCGGGTGTGTTACAATTCTACTTAGGTGCGACCGAGGAGACGTAACAGACGTGTGTGAACGACAGAAGATACCGTGCTTGTACGATCGGAGGTGCAGGTGTTACGTTGTAAAACGCAAGTTGTGTCCCGGCAAGAAACGAAACTCACATATAAACTCGCTCTAGGAGCTCACACAATCGCGTAAAAATTGCGCAAATTATATAACAGCTTTCTGCAGCGTATATCGCGTCTATCAATTGTACATGTATCAATTGTAAATCAGTCTGAAGCAGCCTGAGCCAGTATAAACTACCGATCGCGCTTTACGGCATTCGTCGCGATATAAATAATTTCTTCTACTCCAATAAATATTATATCTAATAAATATCTAATAAATATCAAGTAACTCTGTACAAATAATACTCGGATTATAAATACTAAAAAGCAGAGACTCATGTAGGCTATATGTTATAAGAATAAAAAGTTGCGACGAGAAAATCATGTCCCCTTTTGCGTATCGTAGGAGAGCGGACACAATTAATCGCATGCGCGACGTCGCGAAGAGAAAATCATCACGGCGATCGGGATGTGATTTCCCCCCTTAAATTATGTTATCCGTATCCGTACAAACGTTTTCAGTACAAATGATACTATTATACATATCGTCATATATCGTAATAGAGACTTATGAAATTGGTGGGTTTTATGAAATCCGCTAGAACTTAGATTGCTTATTGTATATATAGTAGTCCTAAAGTATAATTATTATGCGTCAAGAGTTTTTTTTTTATCGGTATTCAGATATTGCGTGTAACTTGGTGTTAACCGTTTAGCCTGCTAGAAAATTTGTTTACACATTGTGTATATGATTCTTCGAACCCTCTCCGTCCCACCACCTTACCACCGCGCGCTCTACTCCCCTCTTCCCCTTCCGCCCACCGAAACGAATGGTTCGCATATAGTCATAGTAACAGCTCAAGCCTATTTGGTCGCAACGACTCGTCAACAATGTATCTAAAGTCCTAGGAATGGCGTAATATTAATTAAACATCTCTTTCTCTCTGCACGTGTTTACAACGATTAGTCTGCATAAGCATTGATCTAATGTTTCTTTTATCACACTTTTTTTTCCCGCCTTTCGAAGGCTCGAGGATTTACCTTTGCGAATATATTTCAATATATTTCAACCCCCGGAAGCAACCTCGGAAAAAAAAAACGAAACACTTAGGATAACTCTCAAAGCCCGCAGAACTGCGCTAAAATTGTACTATTCGGTTGTGAACGATGCGTCTAGGGTTCTATCTAAGAACTCTAAGCCAACACATGATGATACACAATTGACGCGATCGACGGCAACGTGTCTGACGATCGACGTCTATAAATACTCGCGACGCGTCGCGAAAATACACCGAGCAAGGATAAGACTGTTTATCGGGTTTATCCAGCTGGCAAAAGGAAGTTACGCGTGTCGTCGACGCAGAACGCCATGGACGAAAGTGTCACGCGTCTTTCTCTCTTTCTCTCTCTTATAACAATATTAAACTTTGGAATAATCGCGTACAGCCGATATTTGATTACCCGGGTACTCGCAAGTAGAAACTACCATTTACAGAATACGCTTACATACTTCTTTTCATGCAGGTTTCACCTTAAAACGTATTATAAGTAACCGAACGCGAGGACGCGTGCGATTTTAATTATAACATCAGCGCCGTGTCTCCCGCTGACTACAATCGTGTGCAATCGTTATTATAGAAATAGTGATTGATACGAGACCAACTCGTAATCCATTGTGCGCGTGCACGTACATATCCCAGCTTACTTCAACGCTACATTTTGTACAATTCAGTAAACGTCATTTCGCGCCTCGAAAACGAGTCGAAAACGTTTCTCGTTCATCTATCTGGCGCAGCTATATGAGACAACTCGTTCGACCGTTCGCAGCGCGATCGTCGTGGAACGTGAGGCTTCTCGCTCGATTTCATCTTTTTCTCGTACAGTATAAAATACCCGTGAACGTAAAAGGATCCTGTTCAGCTTAACGTTCGCAAACGCAAAAGCGTTTACTCAACGAGCCTTACATGCCGGATTGCATATAAGAAAGGTAACAAAATGACGCAACTCATCATTTCGTTTAAGTGCTGTAAAAGATTTCCAAAAACCGTCTCTGTCATTTTAGAAAAATTCTTGATGACACCGTTCCCAACGGTGGATGTTCCTTCAACATCCGCGACTGCGGCGATCTCCGCGAGACGAGCAAAGGTCTAACACACTAGCGGGCTCTCTAGTGTGTTAGTCGCCTGTTTCATATGGTCTCTTGACTGTTCACCGACTGCGAGCTGCGTGATGTTTTTCGACTGATCGGTTCCAGATACGCCGCGGGCGCCCAGCCCTCTAGGCCGCTGCCGATCAGTTTGACGAACCACCAGCCGGCACAGCCGACTTTGAGAAGCTCCAAGGTGTCGCCCTCGCGCATCGTGACCTCCGACTGTCCCACCGCGCAATAATCGGCCAACGCCACATATCGTCCGCCCTGCAATCATGTAAGACAAATACATTTACCTATATATTCTGTCAAGACACCCGCGAAGAATTTAGACGCTGAGAATACAATATGTTGTCGTTAAAAAAAATCAAATTTACCAACTCTCGTATAGATTAAATTAAGAAAAAAAAATTTGACGAAATTAAAACCTGGATTGTAACAATTTTTCGAGTTTCTACGCTCCAAAATTTTTTACTCAGATCTAAAAGACTTATTCTCAGCGTTTAAATTCCTCAATGAAGGAAACACTCACGGGTGCCGGTCCCGGACTGTCGCCAAACGCGTCCTCCTCGTCCGTATTGCTGTTTTCCGAACTCCACGCCACGTCCTCCTCCGTGGACTGCGACACATCGGTCATGTGAGAGATAACGCTGTTGCTGTCGACGGACAGCGTTCGTAGAGATCCCGATATACTGCCCTGAGCCTCCCACGAGATAGTTTGCCGCAACGGCCTTTTAAAAGAAAAGAAAATGATAAAATAGGAATTCCAAGAATTAGAAGATATACGCATTGTTAATTTTTAACAACAATCACGTACTTATGATTAGATTTTCCAAGAGCCGAATTCTGTTTGCCCTTGAGTTCGGCCAGCTGGGACATCAGAACGCCTTTAATCTGACGTACCCACGACTGCTTCACGTCAATGCTCGGCGCTTGTATCGTGTGCACCTCGGCTCTACCCTGCAGCCATATCTCGAATCGTCTGGCGTCGCCCTTCACCGATTCCGTCAGACCAATCTGCGACATCTGCATTGAATAGAATTACGTGTAAATTGCTTAAACGTGCTTGGTAAATGGAAAGAGAGATAATTCTAAGATTGAAAGATACCTTCAAATATCTTTTAAAATGATACGTGGCCTTGTCGTGGGCTTGAGGCTTGCTGTGCTTACAAAATATCATAGCCTTCTCGTATAAGAAAATATGTCGCTGAGATGGTTTTAGTCGCAGCAACCGCTCTCGCTTACTGCTGCTCCAGACGCTAAATGAGCCTTGTAACAATAATTCGCCCTGTGCACTCAGATCGCCCTAAAAAAATCGAGATACACAAGATAAGATAAAATTAAAAAAAAAAATCGCAATAGAAAAGTCAATGAAAGATGCTCACTCCAAAACCCGTTATCGCAGTTTGATGCATGCTGTCGTTAACGCACTTTAACACAACCAGCATGCAATCCAGCGCCTCCTGCAACTCGGTGCAGCACGAAGGCTCGTCGCTATACTTTAACAAATCCTTTAACAATAACTGGTACTTGGTAATTCGCTGAACAGGCTTGAGAAGATAGGCAGCGAGCGGCAGCTTGTGGCCGAGTTTCTGCTGGCAGGCCGCGAGAAACTGCGGCTCGCTTTGTATTTGTTCGCGCAATCTCTCAGATCGCGGAATGTTCTGACAATAATAACTGTACAATCTGAAGAACATCTCGCGCTGGAAACGTACATAAAATTAGTGTTTACACAGACATGGGGGGACGTGTGTACGCGTAATATAAGCGCCGTGCACTACTCACCCTTTGAACGAAGCACAAAGCGACGAGCTCGGTATTCGAAATGCAGTTTTCCAAGTCCCTTAGAAACGTCTCCCCATGAAAAATATAAATATCCTCTAAGTTTCCAAACAACACGTCCGCTTTGCCAACTAGCGCCGCGGGTATCAAGTGAGCCATCGCCTCGTTCGTCATTTCCATCTTGTAGCCTTTAACAATCGAGCCGAGTTCGGCGACGTAGATTCGCTCGGTCTCCACGAGTTCCCCCAAGACGTGGCCGCGCTTCAAGCGCAAAGCTTCGATGTCCCGAGGCTCGCTTTCCGGCGACGAAGACTCTCCCTCTATAGGACTCATCTCCATCTTAAGTAAAAATAAAAATAGAAAATTTCGATGTGATATAAAAAAAATTTATAAAAGAAAAAAGTATATATAATTTTTCAAATATTCGTAAGAAAGAAAATTTACCTTTGGCATGGTATTAGCTTTTTTGAGGATTCTGCCGGACTTTATGGTTTGAGGCAGTGATTGCAAGGGTTTGACTGGTTCTGGAGTGACGGTTTGTACTGGTCTGGCTGGTTTGATCAACTGCTGTTTTAGTGCCATTATCCTCTTGTCGCACATCAAGGATACATCCTCTATCCTTTGCAGAACCTACGAGACAGAAACAGATTTCGAATCGATGCGCGTGTGTGTGTATATATATCATACAATCAGAAAACACGCACTTGCGTGATGAGCGCTTTAGTTTCCGGCATCACGGAATCCTGGAAGATACATCGGGGATGGTGGAATTCCTCCGCGGCTTCGATCAGCTGCTGCAGCTCTTGGAGCGCTTGATCCGGTGGCGTCGTGCTGTTCTGTGATGCTAGCAATTCTATCCCTCGCGTACACCAAGTGTTAGCCTTAACAAAGAATTAACTCTTCAGTCGGAGAGGAGAGGCAGGTAGATCTGAAAACGCGAGCTGGCCGTACCTTATCTATACGCTCCATAAGTTCCCTGCACTTGGTCAGCATGAGCAGCCGTCTCTCCAGTCTCTGACTGAGAATGGTGCAGACTCTCTGCAGCTCCACGCACTTGGGCTCCACAACGTCCGCCGGGCACTGATGCCTGCCGGACAGTAGCTGTTGTCCAGCGGTTATCACCTCCTCCGCGTGATCTATGTCTCCCTATAAACACATATAATTATACTTATGCACGATAACGCGATTAGACGTCGGTGTATAGATATGAAGGTGCTACTGAACAACCATGGCAATGATTCTTAGGCTCATTAAATGATCTAGAAAGAAAATTTCTCGTGAAGGAAACAAAAAGATACACTATTATTTGTGCGTGCAATATGCAGAGATCGAGAAATCATAATGATAGTCACATTCTCAAAAGTTCATCGTGCCAGTGATCGGACATGAATCAAATCTCCACCGGTTTTCCGATGACACTTATGCGTGCATTTCAACTAAAAGAAATGAGAAAACGAAATAAGACGTTAGCTTTAAACGTGTAATCAAAATTTAATTTAATGTAGCGCCTACGAAATACTTGTCGAAACGTAACGTTTTCTATTCGACTCCAAGATAAGTATACGACTGTGATATATGTGATAATGTAGATGCTAAGATATCAAAATTACTGTGTCTTAAAATGTATAAAAACTCTATTACAAAATACATGTATTTTGTTAAGTGGATTGCTTACCAAGACCCAAATCCACATGGTATGCAACAAATAGGACTATCGACAAAATGAGGAAAGCGGTGCAAAGTAACATTTTGTGCATGATGTGCATGATTATATATGTTACTGCTGATAATCACGTTCAAACCAGAATTTACGTGTTACATATAAACATGATGACAAATATTTAAGTGATAATATAATGATGATAAATATTTAAGTGATTCGTTCCTGGCATATAATCACGATTCGCGAATATAATTATTACATTTCTATTTCTTTACGAAATTTATAATTTATCGCAAAAAGAGAATAATACTGATTTCATCTGATTTCGTAATAAATTTAAAAAAATACTGGTTTGAATAGTGCATTTTGATGCTTTGAGGGCAACATGTGTACATTCTGAAGTTAGCAATGTTGTTAAATTGTTTCGCTAACAACAAGTCATCGTATAATCATCGTACACAATGGGTCATTAATTTTATCTTTCAACAAACAACTCTTTTATACTAAAGGATGTAACTTCGTACGCTATTTGAAAATCCAAAACAGGATTTCATTAGGTATTTTACCAGTAACATGATCAAGTAATTGTTAATTGTCGTTAATTCGACAATTAACAATATATTATAGTACATCGTCGAAAAATTAATAAAAAAAAATATCACGTACTCTGCATATTCGCTGAAATGCTGATGTATCGTGCAACAACTGCTCCACTCTTGCTTGCGTCTCGCCGACTTCCGTCATATCTTCCGCCGTCTTTAGATGCTGGTCTAACGTCGCTTGCAACTCTCGAAAATCTTGCTCGAATTGCCGCAGAGCTAGACAGTGTCTCAAACGTGAGCTATGATGCGACCAAAACAAGTCGAAGGTCCGCTCGGTTTCCTCCAACTGAACGAGTAGTCTGAAATTAAACCGAAACGTTAAAAGCTACGGTATATTACAATAGTCAAAGAATTTAAATATTTTAATTTATTTTCTTATTGAGTTAGATATTTTATTTTTTATCAGATTAATTAAATCTAGTGTAAAAAAAGCAAACAACTTAAAAAATATAGTTATTTCGTCATAAATTTGAATTTATTATTGTTAAATTTATTATTAATTATAGAATTTCTTGTGTTACCTTTCTACTGCGGCAACATTTCCTAATCTGTCGGCCGTTCCTTTTCCAGTTAACTGCCGTACACTGTCCAGAAGAGCTTCCCCGTGCCTGGCAGCGCTGAGTATTTCTTCTTTCAACTCGTTATACTCAGCTTGTTGCTGCGACAATAGTGTTGTCGTAGCGATAGTGTTGTTAGGAAATTCCACTTCGGCCAAACGTCGCGTGAAAGAGTCTAACGCGAGGGACACGTCCTGCGTCATCGATGAAAATTTTTCCAAACTCTGCACAGAGAAAGAGTAACACGAAAATTCATTATGACTGAAAAAAATGCAAAAGTTAATTATACTGCAGTATCGCTAAATTCGTTATATTCGATATATTTACAATTCTGTTCTGTATCCAAGTATGATGGCAATACGGCAAATCGCCGCCGAGTTGCTCGGTGAGCTGTTCCTTCTCTATGAATTCGTGCAGCTCGACGACGTTAGCCAGGAATATCACCCTGAATTTGAAATCCTCCCGGAACAATTTGTTCGACACCTCCGAAATGGCCTTTTGTAAAAATCCGACGGGTCGTAACACATACGCGACATGTACCAAACCGGGAAAAAATGCCTGGTAAAAAAGAAAACCATAGAATTTTTACGATGAGAAGAATCCTATCTCAATTTCGATCTATATTTTTAAATACGGATAAAACCGTATGAATTATTACGCGCATGTTGAGTGCACTTACAGAAATTTTTAGAAGAACCGTTTTCACAGAATTCCACTTGTCGTTTCTCCGGTCAATTATTAAATGAAACCCAAGATCAGCTTCTTGCAATCTGAATGATGAAGTGTGAAATATAAATGCAATTTAATTTTTAATTCAGGCGTTTAATAACAGCACAAAGGAAGAAAGTCATGCATAAGTTAATCGCGTTCAATTAATCAGCTGTTATTCTTACGTTGGCACAGAAGTGAGATACAGCATGAGACGCTGATAGTCCAAATCAGTCAAATTATGAAAATTGCCATTGTCTGGAAATGTGATTATAGGACATCCCTCTCGCGTTTTTCCTCCTGAAAAGAACATAGGAGCTCAGGGAAAAGCTGCTTAAAACAAACGCTTATCTTGAGGTCTCAGAAGCAGAAAATCTCGAGAGCAGCTTATAGCGTTAAATATTTACCAGCAATAATAGCGTATTGTGCCTGGAGAAGGTCCGCAACGTCTCGAACTGCCAAGTCTCCATTTTCTATCTCGCCTGTCATACTCTCTACATCTTCTGAAAACAAATATTACCCTTTCCATTATTGCAATATTTTCGAGAATATATTCTAGATTTACAGCGTTGCTTATTTAAATTAATAATTCGTGACAAATCCCCTTAAATTAAAATTGATAAGAAATGTACATTAAAAATTTTTAAATTACTTTAGCATACGACCGGGTAAAAATAAATTAGAAATCACTGCTCCTCCTGTCACTTTCTCATATATTTAAATATTTGCAAATGTACAGAAACTACATGTGTATACTGATAATATAAATCCTCTTAAAAATATTTTTAACATAATCACAGTGATAGAAAATTTTACCATGTATTTTATCCTTAGATTAGAATTAAAAACCGCGTGTCTGGATTATTTGAAAAAATACAGCACTTCATTACGTGTCACAGTATCATCCAATTATGGTAAAAAGCTTAAGTGACCTAACGATCCCAGTTGACACTCTCTTATGCAATGTTTACTGCGAATGCACGGCTCAGGTCTCGCTGGTGTACTGAATGCGAGTACCCGATCAGAGGTTGCACTCACATGACCTTGCTGATGCCACCGAGCTGAAACAGTTCCCTGCAGTACCCACAATATTGCTGATGTAACTGTAAACCAAGAGGCTCTCAAACGGGAAGCTATAGCCTTAATTATGCTCAAGAATCTCGAAAGACAAGGTAGTTAATTTCTAACTGCCGCGATGTATCCTAGAAAGTACCCAGTGTTGTAACAGTTTAGCGCCTCTCCTATACTTGACTATACAGCAAATAGAACTTTAGATACGACAAAAAATCATTAGGGGAGAACAAAGTTGATCATAAATTATATATTAATACCCGCATTATTTTTAACATTTCTATTATCAAATTTCTATGCAACTGCGACTAGAATCTTATTCAGAATGCTGCTCAATAATTTAATCTTAGATTTTGTCTCATAGCTGATCGATCTAAACTCGAATTTGTTTCATATATTCGTTCTTATAATGAATATCAAATATATACACGATTTCACGCATACGTGCTACAAATAAAATGTATAAATCATATGTAGGTACATAATATTTTCAGTTAATAATGATTGTAAGGAGAATTTGCGTTTGCATGAATTGAGAAACACTGTAACTGCTACTATACAGTCACTTGATTTCCATGTCTGGAATTCAAGGAAGACATGAAATACTGAGATTCTGTACTTTTGGGCATTGGGCTCATTGAATTCTTCGTATAAACAAAAGGATTGTAACATGAAGGACATAAAGAAATAAGTTATTCTTCAGTTATTCTTCAGTTTCAAAGAAAAAAAAATTTATTGTGGAATTATATGAAATAAGATGGACTATACATTTTATTGTGGAATTATATGAAATAAGATGGACTATACATTTTTAACAAATATAATTTATACAATTATTCATTCTCGTCGTTTCAATTACGATAAAAGTCTTATCTATGAATTTATTATCTACGAACATTTGGCTAAATGCTTTTTACTCGTCGCAGGAATATTTTGTGCAGCTAGTCATAAATTTTTGATGGAACATAACTTACTTATTCGATAGAGTAGTATAAAAAAAATATACTTTAACAAAACTGTTAATACAAGCGCAAGTTATACGCTTTGTATATAATTTTGAATGTCATTCGACATATCATTCGTATATACACGAAACACGAATGGTTGATAGCAAAGGCCATTAGTAATTTTCAGAAGAAATATAGTCCAGAAAAATTCCATGAATATTTTCAAACTGCATAACGCAGATCTATGATTAGTGCGACTACTCAATCAAACAAATGATAAGATTATTTTACATTACATATACGAGTAGTTTAAATTACAGTAGAAAGAAACCACATTTTTCAATCTTTCTTTTCAATTATATATATATATATGATATCATATATATTTTATAACATGTATTATATATATTTTATATATACAAACATTTGATATCATATATATAATATATATTTTATATATACATACATACAAACATATATATATATATATATATATATATATATATAAATTTAATCGACTTGCAATTAACTGGATCTGAACGTTTAAAGATTGAAAAAGTTGTTAGGATTGCAGAAACAAAAAAATATCAATTCAGTGATTAATTTTAGCGCTTTTGAAAAAACAGGAACATAAAATATCCCTTATAAAGATTCTAAATTGACTCATTTACTTATGCCTTCTTATTGTTAGTGAGATAACTGTCAGACTGGAAATGTTAAAAACACAATCGAATAATTTTGCAGAATACAACTAACTGAATTTACATGTCCAACTAAAGAATAGTGTTACATGTTTTATTTTTATATTCTTAATTACAAATTTAATTAATTTAAAATTATTTTTAAAAAATTCTCTCGCGATTAATGGTAAAACCACAACAAAATTATTATCTTTTGTGATATTAATAATGAAATAATCGTATATCGTTCGTATATATTAAAAAGATTTCTTATATATTATATACATTCTGAATTCTCCGTTTCAAACCTGCGACGTGGAGCAATTGTCGAGGACTTAGAGCCTTACAGAGTAGGCATATCACATCATATATATGTATATACACATGTGTATCATTTGTATAAAACTAGTTTCACAGTCTTTCATGTTATACCACTTATACCGCTTTCGTTTTCGACAGTGCGACAGCAGGACTGTTAATTACCAATCCGTGCGTGGTGACTTGATAACTCACAGTGCAGTCCTGCAACTTTCTGATAGGCGTCAGCACGTAGGTATCGGTCTGCCCCAGGTCTCTGGTTATCACCAGCGGCAGTATCCTGCCGCCACTTGTCTCGATGGCGATCTCCGACTTGGGCGAGCTCCGTTGGCCCGTGTCGTCCCGCGTCGCGTCCGGCTCGGCCGTACAGTGATTCTGCGCGGTCTGGTTTCTCACGACGAACTCGAGCTTGGCGAATTTCACCTGCGGGAACTGCACCTTCATGAAGCGTCGAAACGTCGAGTAGCCCAGTCTCTTGACGTTGGGCGACACTCGTTTGCAGTAGTGCGCGTACAGGTCGTGCACCGTTTTCCGCGTCACGTCCGACGGCAGATGCAGCGGCGCGTTCTTGGCGAGCTTGGTCTTCTGCCTCATCTCCTGCATCTGGATGAAGTTCTTCAGGAACTTCATCGCGATCTTGTACGTTTCCAGCGAGAACGTATTGTGCGGTATCTTGCCGTGATTACCGTGCACCCGCGGCGTCACGCCGTGCGTCATCAGGTGCTTCCGGATCCGCTTGAGCTGATAGTGCGTGCAGTTCTCCAGGTACAGAAAGGCGTCCAAACACACTCTTCGGCCCTGATAAACGTATTGCGCGCGCAATCTACGACGTTCCGTGTGCCGGGCGGTTTGATAGGGATCCGTCAGGCAGGCCATCGTCACGCCCATTAAATACATGTCGTGCTCGGCTTTAGTTAGCTCCGCGATGTTTAGCCTGTGCCGATAAATCACCTCGGGATTCAGGCCCTTGAAGCACTCATCCTCGATACACTCGCAGCCTTTCTTGAAGCGTTCCTGCACTTGGGCTAGATTGTCCTCCAGTTGCGTGGAATCGCAACTCGTTTGATCGTTCCGTGCTTTCTTCGTCTTGCTCTTCGTGTCCTTCGTGACGGTCTTCTCGGGCTTACTGGTGGAGACACTCTTGCATTCCTCGTGTTTCTATAATGAAGACAAATCGATGTGTGTCAAGCAAATTGTCAATTTTAGATTGCAAAAAACTGTTTGAAATCATTTACTAAATTGCATGTATCGGCGAGATGCATGAAGTTTATATTAAAATATCTATGCATATAAACAAATTTCATGCGATTTTTTTAACTGAAAAAAGTGAAAATTATACATAAAAATAGGTACAATGTAATAGTTTGGAATTTTACCTTTTTCTCCACATCCATTACTTCTGACTGCTTTGTTATTTTATTTTTAACAGCAGCTTTCACTTTTTCTTTATTGTTCTCCAACACTAGCTCCATATTGTATCTCGGTTCGCACGATAGTTTCCTGTGATAAAATAAAATATTTTATAGCATCTCGATTAAATAAAATAATTACAATGATTAAATAATCATGCCAGTTTCAGTGACAATAAATTCCAGAGGCAAAACAAGATTTGAAGAATATTTGAACATTTAGAAAAGATTTGAAAAATACTGTTACACATAAGATAAATCTATTCTAATGATAATTTTAGTTTATAACTTTGATAATTTTTAAACATTAATTTCCTTTTAATTTCATCATGTTTCAGTTGCACTTTCTGCTTTTTGTTTCTCTCCTCCTTTCTCTCCCTCTCTCTCTTTTTTTCAAACAATAAAATATCTCTGTTATTTTAAATGCAAAATGTGCAGCTACAAAAGAAAACAATACCCATCTGTTCAGCTTCTTTCAGCTACACCTTCTGCACTTGCTGGGACGAGGCAAATGCATGCACATGATCCATATATCAAATGAGAGAAATTGGAGTAAGGGTGCAATTATAGGAGGGCAAATTCCACAGACGCGCTTCTCTGGGCTGTGTCGCCGTATCCCGTAGGAAACTGCGAAAATGGGCTTCGGCGAGCGCGCGGAAGTGCAGAAAGTGCAGCCGCGACGGTAAGGTCGAGAATCGCTGATCGCGCCCCTCGGTGCGGTCGCCAACTTTCGTCCCTACGGCCTGCTACGTCGACGGTTCTACTCACCGTGTTTCGACGAGGTGTCACGAGCCCCACGGCTCGGACGGGACGTCCGGCGGTTCGGCGGACGTCAGATCGACAGGACGGTGTCTCCACAAGCCCGACCTCGCCGCGCGTAACAACGAATCGCACCGTAATTCACCAGCTAGCAGTGCTAGCACTCCCGACGATATGGCGAACGTCTAGTTCGTGTTGTTGCACGCGGCGGCGACGGGGGGCACTGTCCCAGGACCGTCCGCGACCGGGACAGCGCCCCTCGACGCTCGTCTCGTTATCGCGCAGCGCGATAAAAAAGTATCGCGCGCGCAACTTCGCGTTTTTGCCTTGGTAACAAGCATTCAATTAAAAAAAGCGTTTTTGCTTTAATCGGGAAATTTTATGTAAATCACGATAGAATTTCCCGAATATCGTTCATTTATATATCAGAATAGGAAATTTAATTGGTAATTCAGTTATAATTACTTGCACTTTGTGTCTTATTTCACATTTAAAGATTCTGAAGGATTTAATGTAAGAACGGATAAGATATTCGACGTTCATTTCGTTTGTTCGATAAACGCGAGGGGCAGGATCGGTCATTAATTACGATCAAATCTCCCGTGGATTCCGCGGAAGATTAATGAGACCAGAAAGAAGTATTCGCGGGATATACAACGTCGTTAATTCAAGTCGAGAACGTCGTCGCGGCGATTCGTTTTTCGACCCGGAAGTAATCGCACGTGATATCGACGTGCCGCGTCGCGGTGTCAATGTATTCACGACCCCGTCGCAGACACCGACCGAGGAGGAACTTCAACGGTGCGCTCGTTCCCGTGGAAGAGGGGAAAAAAAAAGCTTTCCGATGCAGCTCCGAACGGAGGCGGAAGCGCGCGGATTATTGATTGACGGGCACGATGCGGATACAGCCCTGGCACTCGACCCCTCCATCCCCCTCGCCCCCCTGTCTTTTCGACGCCCCGGCGAGGGGAGGGCGGGCCACCCCCGGAGAGAGACCGCATGCATGCACAATGCGCATTATGCGCAGCGCGCCGAGACGACGAGCACGCTCCAAATAGCATGCACCGCGCGCGCGGGGAAACGGGGTTCTCTCAAGACGATCGCGACGATGTAATCCGGTAGCGCGGAATCCTATATCCGCGACCCTCCCGTCCCGCCGTTTCAATGTCGAGTCACGGATGGTCGATCCACTCGCGTGACCCTGCACGTCCTATATGCCTCGCGCGAAAGACGTACGGATCGATTCTCCGGCCGTCTCGTCGATTGTCTCCTCGTTTCGGGAAATTGAGGAAATTTCACGCGGTTTTGGGCGTCCTTTGACCGAGATCGTAACAAGGAGATCTCGATGGTCTCCTCCGGCGCGCTTCGTTCCGCGCGCGGTTCCATCCTCGTGCGTCTCTCCGCCCGCCGCCAAGGTCGCCAGGCATTGAAACCGCGGGAGCGAGTCGCGCGCGGCTTCTCCGCGATAGCGCGAGGTCTCCTTATCTCGCGAGCGCGCGTTCTCGAGAACAATTGGGTTCCGCGCGTAAACCCGCGGAATTCGTTTCCCCACGTCACGAGACACACCGCTCGCTCCAGATACGGCGAGCTTGCGGGTACACGGCACGTTTGTACATTCAAATACGTTTATTTGCACTTGCCGATAAGGCAGCCACTTTCCAGATAAAACCATTGTCGAGTCATGTATACGCTTCGTGCAGTCGTAGCCTTCAGCAGCCAAATCACTTCGCAAACAGCCGTGCAATTCCAACTTTTTGTAATAGGAAAAAAGAAGTCCGATATACTTCATTTTCATACTGCATATTCTGTTATTAATTCTTAATTATCGTCACTAATTACTGATTCCGTTAACAAATTGCGAGAAGTGATGTAGACCGCGGAAGACAAAAGGAAACGGCACTAAGAGCGACAACAATACGTCAAAGACAAAGCCGACAATGAGTTGATATCATAAAGCGAGTGGTACTCTGCATTTATTGAAAACGCGACGCGCGCTTCTACGCCGCGTTCCACGATACACGTCGTAGAAGAGGATCGTACGATGTGAGAGAGTCAAACCTGCGCATTTAGTCGAGCAGTGCTGATGGCAGGGACAATTGCAGCTGTGCGACGACTTTCGGCGGAGAATCATCTTGGAGCACTCCTCGCCTTGGCGGTCCTCCGATACTTATCGTATATTGTCGCGGACGAACGTGTTGCAGCTTGTGACACAATAGCGCCGGCGGTACAATCAACGCTCCGCGCTCCACGACGCGCGGGGAATCATCGACCAGACTATATGTACAGCACGTTCCACAAGACGCTCCTTCAAATTCGCCGTCCACTCCGACACTCTTTCGCCCTCGTGTCCTTAACACGTCGCGCGACACTGTCGGGCGGCGACGGCGCGGGCGGCGGCGGGGTTTATTAAAGCGCTATTGCAACAGCACAGTCGTGCCGCGAAACGTCGAATCGCGATGTACAGATTTTCCACACACGGAAAGAACGATTTCGTTGAAAAGTCTAAAAATTTTGCTAAATACAGATCTGAAAATAATTGTTTGTTGAATTATCAAAATAATTTGTTGGACTGTTAAAATTGATGAGCATTTTGCTATAAAACGTTTTGATATTCTATAGCAATCATTTTGACTATCGCACAAAATTATTTTGATCATTGAACAAAAATTATTTTCAGATCTGGATTCAGCAAAATTGTTTTTTTCCGCGCAGTTGGAGAAAATTCTTCGACAGTGCTCGACTTCTACCCGGGGCAGAGGAAATTGCGATCTCAATTTGCCGAAGCGCCGCAATCAATGTAATATATAATAACTTCCGATCTAGATATCAGTGTTACGCGACAGAAAAAGAGAAATAACGTATGAAGAATTCATCGAGAGGGGTACAACCTGAATTTACATGCTAACTCAGCGCAAAAGCCTCGCCGTGTTTTGAGCTACTCTGTACATCGTCAGCTTCGTTATGCAACGAAAATTGGTACACGATACTGCAAAAGCGAAGACTGACGGTCGACGGAGGTTTCGCGGCAACCCGAGGTTCGCTCGCCGGGAGTTATCGCCGCGTCGTAATTAAACGTTGCGCGATAATATCGGCTATTCTGATCGACGCTCTATGCAAGTAGGCTGAGGACTTTCCGCTACAGGCATTCTCAAATCTGGCAGCGCGCGGTGAATTTCCTCCTTCACGCGAATTAAAAGGCGCGCGTTTCGGACTGCGCTTTGCGCGGAGGCCGGCAACGTCTCGGCCCACCCTGTACATACGTGCACACACCGGTCGAACGTTGTCGGCTAATATACAGTTTGACGTATAGTTTACGTCAATTGGCGTATTACGTATGCCTTGTTTCATCCTCCGCTCAGACTTCCGCGAAAATTAAGCAACGTCCTCGAAACATTCACGACGTGACGTTTGCCTCACGTATATATACGAGTATAATGTGGAGACGCGTCGTAAAAGTTAAGAAAGATAAAATATTTAAGAAATAAAGTATAAAAATTATTGGGGATTATTAAAGTAATTTCTTTTTCTAAACGATATTATATGTAGCGAAGAAATCGTTTTGCAGACCGAGTTTTACCCTCGCGTCGCGGGATAGTATTGACAATCCTGCTTAAAATGCTAATGACTTATTGTTAGATCCCGTTCTGGAAAATGCCGGCTCGACACACAGACACAGAGGCAAGTCGCGCATTTGCGAGGTCATTACTTTTGCATGAACAATTCTATATCTGTCGCATGTGTTACTCCAAGACATTAATACATATTTCATTGGACGCGACGTACGTGCGGTGCAGAGATTTCTCTGGCGCCGGTGCCGGTGAAACAATAGGGCAGTCTCTCTCTCTCTCTCTCTCTCTCTCTCTCTCTCTCTCTCTCTCTCTCTCTCTTTCTCTCTCCATCACCGTTCTATTTACAGCCAATTACATCCACCAGATTCCCAACACGAGACGACGACCGGCGTCGGTTTTACGCTCGACAGTTTGCTACGAGGATGCGCCTGGTCACGTTGCACACGATTGCACGCGCTATATGCGCCACGGGAGAGCGCCTCATCAAAGTTGCATGAGGGTTCTTTTTTGATCGATACCAACGTACTCGCGTCCAGCAACCCTTCCGCAAAGGGACGCCTCCGCACTCTTTGTCGTACGGAATGGATGCGGAAAAATAATAAATTAATAATCGACATTGTGTTTAATCTAGATTTATTTCTGATAAATTAAGATATTATTTTAATAAGTAAATCAATATATATATATATATATATATATATATACAAAACAAAGAATATCAGTTAAATTTTAGATCGGGATTTTATGTCTATAATTATTATTTAAAAATGTCAATCATTATGTCGTTTATTTATTTTAATATGTATCTATAAAACAAAGAATATCGATGAAATTTTCGATCAGAATTTTATGTCTAATTATTACAAGTATTAAATCATGTCAATCACTATGTCGTTTATTTATTCTATTGCACATTGCTACTTAAAAGTTGTTATCTAATATCCCGAATTAAATCAATGAATTCTTGGGTGATTCATGGTTCAATCCGGGCACGTATTATAAAACTGTCCGGAATGGCTTCCGATCGGAATTTCTTCAGTTTTTCTTAGAAAACACAACAGAAATCTAGGGAATAATTGAACAATTTCGATCGGAATCCATTCCGAATAGTTTCCGTAATACGTGCCCAGAAGATTTTCCCGACGATTCGTGGAGGATGTTTCTGGAAAAATTTCTCGGCAGAGTTGAGAATTGAGAAATATTAGAGGAGGATAGCGTTGATGAAAGAGTACGAGTTCTAAAATGTAAAATATTATACACGAGGCGTACGACATTTCCATCCGGCCTTTATCGCGCCCGTGGTAAAATTTCCGCTCATTATCACACCCGCGAGATTTCACCGGTTAACTTTTATCGCGCTCGGGAGATTTGTCGGCCGGTTCGCTTCGCGAAGGATTATTACTCTGGCGAATAATTGGCCGGCAGCAATCACACGCAAATTTTGCGAGCACGTCCATCCATCTTGATTCGCTCACGTCTCACTCTTTCTTTCTCTCTCTTTCTCTCTTATCTATTTCTACCTCTATCTATCTCCCTTTCTCGCGTCTCTCGTGGATTTTCATTCTCTATTACACCTGACCATTCTTGTTGATAAGCCGTGGTGTTATCAGCCACGAGACGGTGTTCGGTGGTCAATACCTTGGGACGGAGTTTACCACCGAACGCTACAGCTCCTTTCAAAAATTCACCGCCAATGAACGTCGATAGAATTATCAATGCTGTGTCGAGCAGATTTAAAAAGGGATTTTAAGAAGAATAAAAACAAAGAATTATTGCTTTGAGACTCGATACGGTTCAAGAAACCTTTCAAGCCTACCTTTAAGGTAATAATAATTTAGAAATTGAATAACGTTAATTAATATGTTCGTTTTTAATCATTTAATTAATATATTGGCTACATACTGCATACTCTTCGAAATTCGGAACTGCTCTTGCAATAACTTTAGTATAAATTCAACATATATTCTACGTTTAATTAAAAATTTATCCCGATATCAATTATAGATATATAAAATAAAACAGATTAGAAAGATTAGAAATTAATTTCAATCATTTCTAATCGGCATATCAGGATTGATATCTACAGTTACAACATTCCCGGACGATATACAGCATGAAAGAAGCGCGCGAGAAGTTGCACGACGAATGTGGGAATCCTTCCCCGCATATTTTCCGTCGATTACAATCTTGCCTCTAATTTACCATTAAGCTTCATAAATCCAGGATCCCGCTAACACACACTATTCCCACGGAATTCCCGCGCGCTGCCAGATATAATACATCGCGCTCCCGTTAAATCCCGACGCGTTAAATGGTCGCTCACACTCACCGCAATCCCGGACGCGACGGTTCTCCGGCTTCTCCGCGTGCGTAAAACCGCGGAGACCGCGCCGGATATCCGCGCGAATCGTCGCGCGACAATCTATTTTCGTTGAGCGACGTACAATCTCGGGGGCGACGCCAACCGGCGGCGGGCCTCCTTCGCGAGCCGGAGTAAACACGCACGTGGTTAGATTTATCGCGTCAACGTGCGGGACGATAATTCACGTCGACAGGCGAATTAAGGACGCGCGGGTGCACCGTCGCGGATCCTCACTCTCGGCGACCGGCGTGTCTCGCAAAACGCCGCGCGCGGTTCGCAAAATTCGCGAACGGGTTTCGCACGCGGAGCGGCGTCGCACACGCACACGCCCGGCTGGTAGACGCTCCGCGTGTGATCGATAGAACCGCCGCCGTCGTCGTCGTCGTCGTCCCTGCCGCCGCCTCTGCCGCCGGCGACTCCCCGCCGCGATCACGAAGCACCCACCGCGCGTCACGCACTCGGCGCGGATGCGGAAGCGTATACGTGCAGGAGCGCGCGCGTTTAATCGAGGTGATCCGCTTCCTCAACGCGAAAACACGAGGAAACGCGAGAACGTAGCTCCGAGGCGCGTCATCGTCGTCGCGGACGGATGGACGGGCGTACGGAAGCCCGCGGTTCCGCCAGGTTCCGCCGCCGGTGCGTCGCGATGCGGCGGCGCCATAACGCGGCGTCGCCGCAGGAACGAGTTGGCTCCCTCGGGCCCGTACTCCCGATGAAGGTTGATGGGGGGATGCTTTTCAGAAAATAAATTGTCCCGTCGAACAAACGCGAGAGCTTACAGCTTACTCTCGGTTCGACGGCTAACGTTGAACCAAGCGACGTCCAGCTGCATTTTAATTCTCAATGGGAGGCGCCCAAAATCGCGATGAAGCCGGAAATAAAGTTTATTCAATCATACACACGTCGACAGCATTACGTCGAGTACCATAATTAATCGCGTGACAGCGCAAAGCCATTACGTTTTCCACCACGTCGAGTCCTTCGACTCCAAAGTTCGATAATTCTCCCATGATTTTCAAGTTTAATCTAGCGGACTCCGAAGAAGCGAACTCGAGGCGCGGGCTGTCCTCGGAGAGCGGGGGGTGAGATCAAGTTACCATACGTTCTAGCTACGTTCCTGATCGGCGACGGAGGTGAGGAACTCAGGAGGGTCGCCAATAGCGTACGAGCCGAGTCGACCTGGTGGGGACGGGCGCACGTGACTCGCGGCGTGTCGCGCTCTGTCAAAGTCGGGCGATATCACGCGTCCGCACGAGTTAAGAATCTCCCGCTCCGACCTGCTCTTTCGAAACGCGCGAGAAAAAGCGGCCGATAATTAATTCATTCGGGAAAAAACACTTATGACTTTCGCACGTTTCTGCGAAACGTGCCGCTGCGTGTCCCCCCGACGTACGAGCAGACGGATTGTCTCCGTGTACCTTTCTCGGATTACTATGCAAGAGAAAGACTTTCGTGCGATACAAAACGATTTGACTTGGGTACTTGTATGAGTAATAAACGGTGAATAAGGGGGAATAAGGTTCCGCGTGGCGCATAAACTTCGTGTCACGAAATTAAATGTACAACAATAAGATTCTTGAAATTTTGCAAAGAAGATCGAGAAATGTATTTAAAACAGTTTTTACACGGAGAGAATTTTTTTTTTAATTTACCCTGCAAATCATGTTAATTATGGGACAATATAGTATTTAGGCAAATTTTACTGTGCACTACAATAAGATTTCGCAGTAAAATTTATTGTAGTGCACAGTAAAATTTACCTAAATACTATATTGTCTCACAATTAACATGATTTTCAGGGTAAATTTTAAAAGAAAATTCTCTCCGTGTATAAAGAGATCTAATCAGATCTGATATGTTTTTTACATTTTCGAGAAACAGCATTTGTATATATCCTAGAATTTTATAGATTAAGACGTCTAAATTTCAAAAATTAGTGATAATTACATCTATAATAATTGAGGCTGAAATAATCGTCAGGGGTAAAAAACTAAAACTTAAATTTACGAGAGTAATTCACCGTTGTTAAGTAATTAAGCACATTAAGGAGCACACACAGTTCATCGGACGCAAAGATCCGAACGTATTTGCATAAAGCGCAGATCAAGCGGCTGACGTCACCGAATATATAAGGCGTTTACTTTGCAGGTAGTCACAAAGGGAACGCAAAACGTGACGGCGTTAACGCGACAGAAGATATTTCAACGAGACGACGTTACTCGATTACACGCTCCATCAGACGGGAAATTGATTTATCGTCATCGTCAAACGACTGTAATTCGCACGCGGGGGAGAGAACAAAAAAAATTCGCCGGGAGCGCACTTTGGGGCCTAATTAATTACTCGCGGTTTAATTATCGTCGCTCGGAGAGAACGCGAGAAGCGCGCTGAGAACGTAATTATTCCGAAGAAAACAGGAGAATGGCGGAATATCGATGGATCATTAACGAGTGGAGCGTCGTCGTTCTCTCGATTAATTGCGGTGATACGCGCGAATAAAAGAACCAATGGGTCCCATTGTTTGTAGATCAATAGTAAACGCGCGTGTCCACGTCCCCGTACAAATCCCGCAAATAAATCCGCGTTCCATTGTGCACCGGTCGCTGCAGCTTAATCGAGAAATGAAAGGCGGGGAAAAGTGGAGAAAAAAATAACAAGAGTCGATGAAGACATCGACGAGCAAATCAAGGGGAATTAATCGTTGTTTAAAAGCGAGGGCGATGCCAATTTTTACGCGCGTATATTCCCTCTTTCTCTTTCCTCTCCGCTCGATTAATTATTCGAATGCCGCCGACGAGATCGATTGACTCGGGTATTTTTCTCGGAGCGCGCATCTCGATTTACGTTATCGGAACGACCGGGTTCCCGCGGAATACACGCCCCCGATTCTTTTCGACGACGGCGGCGTTTTCGCGTCGTTCGAGGAATCCCCGAGCAATAATACACGGGTGGGAAGATCGATACGCGTCGCGCGCGATTTGAGGGACAGAATTACGAAGGACCCGGAGTCCGCGGCGCGTCCCGGTATACGTCAAAGTACCTCCTCCACACATCCGTCGCCAAACTCGTCGACGTCTCCACTCGATGTCACACACGGTGCACGCGGACAGAGATGAAGCGGTGGCGGGTCGTCAGCCGGCGCGGCGGTGGCGGCGGCGGCGGCGGCGCGGCCGCGGCTACAACGCCGGGACTTAAATCGGGGATTTAATCGGCGAGCCCACTTCAACCACTTCTCCCCCGTGGGTAAACAAGAGGAGAGTCATCCGACCGCACACGCTCGGACTGTAATTAAATTTCTGCGAACCACCGACGAGAGAAAGAGAATGGGCGCTGCGAGAGAGAATTGGAGAACGCCCCGAGGGGACGACTCCTGGTTAGATTCTCTCTCGTTCGTCGCAATTCGCGTTTTGCGCTTTTTGCGCGTAAATTGATTGAAACCGCCGAGGAACGGCGGGGTCAAATTGTTGAAGGAGAGAAATGCGGGGGGAGGAAGAGGGGGAGAGAAGGTGGAACGCGCGGTGTAGAAAAGTCGGGCAAATAATCGAAATGAGAGCACAAGCTCGATATAACTTCGCACTTCGCGTGTGTGACGTCAAACTCAAGCATCAAGGGCTGCGAAGTCCCTCGCGTTGGTCCACATATACCACCTACATACGTTTCGCGCACACCTTTGTGTGGCACGTACACGTGCGACGAAGTAACGATTTGTCATGTTACGCGAAATTAGGCAGACGAGAGAGAGAGAATTTCGTGGAAATCGCGAGAGATCCTCTCTTCTCCGGAGCTTCGATCCATGCGGCATGTATAATATACATACATCTCAACGCGACGTGATATATATCGCGTAAACCGCGCGTAACTTACACCCCGCGCAGAATTAACCGCAGGAAGTGACGTAAATCCGAGGTACGCGTTCGGGCGTGCGGAAACTTCTCGAGGGAAACTTCTCGGCGGGTGTCTCACGGAGCGCGGAGAGCCCCGACAATGCGCTTCCGCGCCTCGAGACGCGATCCCAGTCGCAATGTTACGACGGATCTCTCGTTCGCAGCGGCAAATTTTGCTTAAGAGAGCACAGGACATATTTCCCAATTTTTGTTTACATTATACATTATTATCTCTCATCCGCAAACTATTGAAGGAGAGAGAATGGCAAGTCTCTCTCTCTCTCTCTCTCTCTCTCTCTCGCTCGGGCGCGAGAAAATTGAAAGGCCCGCGTGGCGCGTTTCCCTTCCTTCCTCGGCTCTTCCCAATCGCGTTGTCCCCGTTCCCGGGGACGATCGAATCGAAGCGAAGACTTACCCGCCTCGAGCAGCTCCAAGTCCAGGTTACCGCTGCGGCTGCGGCTGATGCTGCTGCTGCAGGCGTTGTAGCTGCCGGAGCGGTGGTGAGCGGAGGACTCCTCCATCGCCCGGGAGGCGCTACGCTTGAACTGCTCCAGGAAGCTGTCGATCTGATTCTCGATGCTGGTGGGCGAGCTCGCCATCCTGCCTCCCGTCGACGATCCGTTTCCCGTGACTGACACCGCGATCTCTCGCGCCGGTCCTTCGTCCGCGACACCGGCCCCGATCAACAACGATGGTGAAGAGATAGAGAGAAAAAGAAAGAGAAAAAGAGAGAGAGAGAGAGAGAGAGAGAGAGAGAGAGAGAGAGAGAGAGACAGGAAGAGACAGGTGGATAGACGGACAGTAGAGAGACGGATAGAATCGGACAGAATCACGCGACACCGGGGCTACATCGTATATTAGAATCGCCGCGAGCGCGCCGCCTCCACGCACTTGCCCGACGTACCCGTGCCCGCTGCCGTCGTCGTCGTCGCCGCCACTGCCGCCGTCGCCCTCGCCGTCGATGTTTTTCTCCCTCCCTCCCCTTCCTCGCGGGCGGGTTAACGGCGCGAACGCTGCCCGGCCCCTGGCGCACCTAGTCCCGCTGTACGCCGCATGTCTGCTCCCGCTGCCGCCCCGATCCCCCGTCCACGAGCGTTCCGCGCTGGTGCGGTGCGATGCGGCGGTGTGCGCGGCGTGTGCGCTGCGCGCACTCGCACACGGATACGTGTGTACGGCTTCGGAAAACACCGGAACTGAGACGACGCAATCGCGCTCTGCCGCGTCGTTCTCGCGACAGGTGTCGCGACGTGGCCTCGAGTTACCAAACGACGTATGTACGACGGTCGGGGGAGGGCTCGGAGGAGAGCCGAGGAGCTGCGCGACCCGACCGGCGCGAACTCACCTGACCCCCCGCGACCGCGAAAACCTGGACCCTCGACGCGGGATAGGCCGAAGGGGGAAGGCGGGGGGGGGGG
>NW_012026774.1:3052101-3085789 GCF_000956235.1 Wasmannia auropunctata
GGGGGGGGGAGAGGGAGAGGAGAAACCTCTCACGGGAGTCACGGGACGTCGATCGGTCGGGTAATAAATAATACTCCCTCTATTAGCCCGCTCCAGCCCGCTCCCGATTGCGCCGTTGACGACATAGAAAGATTATTGCGCGAGAATAACGAAAGATTCATCAAATCTACCGTCGAGAGCAAATTTTGTAAAATAGGTATATTCCGCGACACAATCGACACGGGATGCCAGTTGAAAATAGAATCTGTCGACAGAATCCCGATGGCAAATCGACTGCGCAGCGGAAGGTACGTCATTTTGAACGATTATACGAAGAGAGAAAGGACAGACTCGATTTCAGCTGGCAATCTGCTGTCAGATTATGTCACTTGATCGCGGCCAACCCGCCGTGATGTTTTGTTCGAGTAACCGGCGAATCTGCTGATAGCATACTGCAAATTACGTATATCTCGCGCTTACTGCGTATCTGTGAAACATATTAATGAATAGTAATTTTTAGCTTGATATATGATGAGTCCGCGTCGATGATCTGCGTGCTCGCATCTTTTCTCGTGTATAATATTCTTTTAGCGCTAAATGCGGGCGTATTCAATTTTCCAATTCTATTATCAGTTCCGTGATGTAACACACACACGCATGGCTGCTCTGCCTCTCAATTACGCCGCGCGATCGACGACGTAATTTCGCTTGCTTTTTGACGCCTCGGAGCCAATTGACGTAATACTCTACGCCGCTCGTATGAAGCTGATAAGAATTTCGCTATGTAACCAACGGAGTAGTACGTATTATTTCCCGTCCATTCAATTAACTCGTCGCACATGTCCCCAGATAACAAGATATTTCCACGGTATTGGTACGGTGAGCGTACGTTGTACTATACGTACCAGTATCGTACCTACCACGTACGTGCGTACCGTTGGTATACATTACCAGTACACCGTACTATTGGTACACGATACGGCTACCGTACTGTAAATTTGAAATAAGGTTATGATTGTTATTTACATTATATCCAAATAGGACAAAAATAATTAAAATAATTACAATTAAATGAACATTTATAAAATCAGAATAAAAACGGGGCAATTATAAATTAAAAAAAAATTCACGATGCTATATGTTCTTAAAGGGATATTTTTATATGTCTGTCAACCTAATATCTGCAACGGTCACCCATCCAAGCCATGACCGCCACCAACGTTGCTTAACCTGAAATAATCTCTGTAATCGGGAACTGCACGACACTTCATGATGATATTTATAATTTACTCTCCAATGGATTATACACATTGATCGTGATAGATCTTATTAATAAATTATCAAAAAGATGAAATATATTTTTTTATAAATATTAACGTTGAATAACATGATCAATAATGAAAATAATGATAATAAAATATAAATAAGTACAACACAAATATAAAACTGCAGAACTTGATCAACGATCTGCAGTTAAAAGCGATCGGATATAGCGTCTCGTACTAAATTATGCTAAATTTTACTATTTTTATAGGAAAACTATTCAAATATTAATTATTTTACATATTTCTTGGTTATGGGAGCAAAATATAATAAAATATTTTATTAAACAATATGCAGTACAGGTACAGTGATGATACGCTGTACTGCTTGTATCATAATATCATGTATACTTTTTGTACTGTTACCGTACAGTTACGCCGTACGCCGCCATCTCATGGCAGTACAATACCAGTACGATAGTGGTATTTTGTGCGGATATCGCACGCTTGGTTATCTGGGTCACGAGATAATCTCCAGTGACCGTCGGTATCTCACATCGTATTTATATACATACCTTCACGAACGTCTACCTCCGTTATGACGTTTACTCTAGCTCTTGTATTCCTCTCTCTTTCCTCTAATTTCCTAATTCAATTTCTTCCGTAAAAAGTAAAAAGCCTTCAGGACGTAACTGCAGGATGTAATAATAACAGCTTGTTCTTTACGTAACTATATTATACTATATACACGTGTTACATTTTTTAAAAATAAAATATAATTTGGACGTTGAAAAGAAAAGGAAAGAACAAAGAAACATATTTCGTTATTTCATTACAGACGCGGTCGGCATTTAAATCGACGCCCGAATGCTCCGGAGAACGCTTCTCGGAATTAACAGCTGACGCTGCAATCATCCCATACCGTCCCATAGTCGGTAAAGCGGAGCACCATCTGTTTTCGCCGCAAGCCGCGAGGGGGCGAGAGGGGGTGGACCGACGGCGATGGGAGGTGGGAGGAATCGCAGTATCTCTCGCGGAGCGCCAGCGGTCGACTCGTCGCTCTTCACACACTCGTGTTGTGGCGCCGACGAGGTGCACGCGGACTCTGTTCCTGTTCCATTGGTGAGTGGCCGGCAAGGTGGTGGGTGTGTACGGAACGTTTCGGTCTCCCGGTCTCTGGGCACGGAGGAAGAAGAAAGGGTCAGCTCGAGTTTCTGTCACTGCCGCGAGCCACACCAGCCGTCATGGGCGGTAAGTAAAATCCGGAGGCGGGTGCTCGCCGGCCGCGGATCGCGGCGAAGAGAGAGATTCGACACGCGGCTCGGTTCGCCGGCCGATAACGTCGCTCGCCGGTCTTGACCCGATGACCTTCACGAGCCATTCGCGACGAGCGTCTCAATCTCTTGCCCTCTCGCAACGCGACCGGATCGCGGCGGAACAGATCCTTCGATCACCGTCGCGTTCACGTGCGACGTAGACGTATCGTCCGATGCGCATGCAACGGTAAAGCCGGCTCGCCCCCGATTGTTTTGGTTTTCCTCTCGTCCGGACGGGACTCGGAAGCGCGGCTCCGAAAGCCGAATCGATTGCGTATCGATCGAGGAACAATCGCGCGGAACGTCGAGTTCAAATTTGAAACTTTCAAGTAATTTTTCACGGTTTTTGGAGGAAAAATAAACAGTAGTTGCCCGCAGGAGCAAAAATTTTAATATTTACTCTTTAATTAGTGGAACGAGATAAGCACTCTCCGAATTTGGGAGAGGGAAGAGAGAGGAGTTTACTCTAAATTGCAGAAATCGCCGCTAAGTATAGAAAGAAACGGAGGCGCGAGGTGCCAAATTTACAGCGTATTAAATTAGATATATTATTACATCTAAGTTTCACATCTCATATGTATATAAATCTCTCGTGCTCTGCGTGTAAAGTCTTTGAAGTAACGTCTGCAAATAACCGGGTAACCGTCGTCCGACTTAGAGACCAATTCCCCCGCAAGAGACCGTCGAACTTCCACTCAGGCTGTCGCGCTAATTGGTCGCATAATTGGCGAGAAAAGTGGCGAGGCTCGCGAGGAGTATCTAACTGCGTTCCACTGCTTTTTCCGTCTCTTTCTCTTTTTTCCTCTCTCTCTCTTTCTATGTAACTGTCTATCTATCCGGAGGCTGGATTCCTCGCGCACAAGAGAAACAAGATAAGTCAGCGTCGGCGGTATCTCTGACGTTTATTCCTGGCCGAGAAAGAGAGAGAGAGAGAGAGAGAGAGAAACTCGGCGGCGCCTTGCCAAGCGTCTCCGGGAGCGCGGCGCGCACGGAGTTCTCCCGTATTTTTATTCTTCCGCGGAATCGCCGACGTATCTTCGGCGAGGATTTTTCGCCCGCTCCGCCGAAGTGTCGTCACTCCTCGCCCGATTGTCCGCGCAGGTGTGTCCGGATGCGCGCCAGAAAGAATCCGTCAGAGCTGCGGACGACTCGACGACACTCGTCGACGACGATATATTTAGGGTACCGTCGCGTGTTTTTTTTTCTTTTTGTCATTTCCGACGCAGTTTCGTACCGCACCTCGAATTCCATCGACGCGTCCACGTGGGCAGGGAAACGCCGCGCCGTAAATTCCGACGCGTAAGATCGGAATCGTTTAAGATAATCTCGCGCCGCGATTTTATCTCGTGGAGGATACGAGCCCCGATTGTTTTTACTACGAGACTCGTCACCGGTCTCGAGTGTCCCGCGACGGCATATATCAATTGCAGCATATGTAATTGAGAGTTATGCGATAACGCCTGAGCGAGTACAACGCTCATATCGATCACCGTATACCGATATTGTACCCCGACAATGAGGAAAAATATTTATTTTCCACGTAAAATCCAGATTACTAACAGCTAGGAATCTGTAATGAATATTAATTGTATTGTACTGGATGTGATGGATAATCGAAAAACGTACGTCTTTGCAAAATAATATCCGCTGCAAGAAATAACTCGAAATGAAGTATTCCAACATCTATCTTTCTCGCATATCTCGATGCTCCAGATTGATTATTATTACCCAGAATATAATCAAATAGAGATTCCACTTAAAATCATTCATTGCCCAAAGAGAGCTCCGCTTATTGATCGAGAAGTTACTTTAAATAAACGAAATATCGATTTAGGTCAATCTTCCTTCCTTGAAATTGTTCGAAAAGCGCAAATTTAATTTAATTTATTGTACAGCCGTGTAGCCGTAAAATTACATATATAATGGTAAAGCGCCAGCAATGCTATTATTATGAGACCTATCCGAAAACTGAAATAGGTACGATTAACTAAATAATTTTAATCTTGAAAGAATTATTATATGCACTGTAAATATATAGTCGCATATTAAAAAAAAAAAACGACGTGCAATATATTCGAAGCGAACTATAATTGTCAAGTTCATTGGACCCTAATCGACAACTGGCGATACTATTTTTATGCGATCTCAATCTTGACCTCGTCTGCTTTAGATTCGGGCTCTCGGCACTAGGAGTCTGGGCCGCGTGTGCTCTTCGTAGTGTTCCCGTCGTAAGACAATGCGCGCAAGAGAGTAGCGATCAGCATTCGAATTGAAAGAAAAAGGAGAACTCGTGATTGGCATTCGAATTAAAGAAAAAAACCAGATCAAGCAGGCTTTTAGTTTACTATACGTAAAAATATTATTTCATAGATTTTATTTTATGATTAAATTTCTTTTTATTACAGAACGTCTCGATAATTTCGGACTTGCTTTCCTTTGTCTCTCAAACGTGCAGATTTCAATTCCTGCTGGAAAAATTAAGATAGTTTAATTCATTAGCAGACTCTTCGAGTGTCGATTGCGGATGACCGGTTTTTGCCAGCGCGTTGTTCGCAGAAAATCGCTCGTGGATACCCGCGTTGCTGCAGCGATTTCCGACTGCGAATCATATAAGGAAGTAGTCAGGTTCAACACCGACGCTCGCAAGCGCTTGACCTAACGCAAGAACGTATGAATGCATTTCGCCGCGAATGCGAGACCGGCTCGCTATTATAAGAGCTGGAAGAGCGGCTTGTATAAATATAAACCTATGCCGGCAGTCTGTGCCTCCTCGGGTTTCGGGTATTCTCGCACCATAATGTTATACGTGGAAGGCCTCACCTCTCCGCGCCTCTCAAAGGGAAGATCGACCCTCGCGACATTAAATATAGCGGTATACTAAAATATTTTTCCCGTCTCATGTCTCTCTCTCGTTGTAATTTACACGCGAAAGACAGTCCCGTGTCTCCACGGGAGAGACCGGAGACTGTACATAAACGCACTTCAAAATCAAACGTTGGGAGATTAATTTTGCCACTTTAAAATTAAGCAGAAAAATTCCAGAGCAGAGATTTTTCGTTTCGCCGCTTCTTTCACTAAAATTTATCGATCGCGAGACCCATTTCTTTATTTTAATCTCGGCTATTTTTGCAACTAGTACTTTTGTTAAAATTACTCTTATCTTCTCGGATCATTTGTTGGACTATAACATTCTTCTTGTCCTGCGTTATATGTTGCATTTTACGTTGCTCCGTCCAAGAGCGAGGTAAGTTAATTTTCGCCAGAAACGGGTAGGCGGACGAAGTATCCCTCGCGCGATCAATCAAATTAGGCGTGACGGAAATGCGTGGAAACAAATTGAGAACAGAAGAGCGAAAAGCGGGAGAACGGACGTCGCGTTTTGACGTGGCTGCTAATGCTCTCGAGAACACCGGCAGCCAGAAATCCGATCCACCTCCGTGTGTCCTGGCTCTCTTCTTTCTCCGCTTCTTTCACCCGCCTTCCACGCGCCGCTCGTGACTCGTTATTGTCCGTCACCGACGTTTATCCGCTCTAGATTCTAGCGCGTTCGCCCGCGCTTATATTTTAGCGTAACGACATTAGGCTGACGTTACACCACGTGCGATCTTATTATGAGCTCCGAAACCAGAAATCATATTGGCGAGCGTCGCTTGCTGGTTCTCAACACCGCTTTCCTTTCATTATTCAGAGATATTTTTTTTTTTAAACCGCGTGATTTTTTGATCAAGTGAAATCAATGGTGTGATCGATGTCTCCAATCACGTGCACACAAGATGACATTCTTCCTCGTTCACGAGGTTATCGTGTGTCTCTCGAATCGGGACGTATTTGGCAAGTCCCTAATTTGCGCCAGTGCTAAGCAGCACCGAGATAGATTTTGATGCGAGTAATTATTGCGAGCGAAACGAACGCGACGATGGAAATTTAGAAATTCGCTGCAGTCGAACTCGTCTCGATATTTTTATTAGCTTTCATGGATCTCACGGCGAGCTAAAATGGGCCTCATATTAATTTAATTCGATAATAATCATTCATAGGTTTTAAACAGATTTCCTTTAAATATTTTCTTGACAACCGGGACACTTTGTGTGTATCTCTTCAATACTTTATTTTAAGTGTCTAATTATCAGTCTCCTTGAATAGCATATGCATCTTAAATAGCATATGTATTGTCCGCACTTCCAGCGGCCTTTTTTTCCCGTCGATGGACGAACTTTGAACCGACAATATGCGTTTATGCACTGCCTGCACATCTTGCGCCATTCTTTCGTCTTGTTTATTATTGTCTTTATCGATAAGTTAAGAAAGTCGACTGCGTTAAATTTAGCATTTGTTTTTAGCGTTTGAAGAGCATAATTATACGTACGATCACTGGTGGCGATTTCGAAGTGGAATATGTTCTATTCGCGACTATTCTCGCCCATATATTTTCTCCGGTTTTATCCGATTCGAATGCTGCACGCAAATGCAATACGCGACAGATATAAGGATCACGCGACAAAGTTCTAAATCAAGCGGCAAGTATTTCGCGATTTTACAAAAGACGATCGCGGGGCCGAGAGTTTCGTCGCAGATCCACACCTAAGAATAGTGTGACGTGTTTTATCCAGGGGAGAGAATTAGAGCACAGCCAAAACTCGCTGGTCCCGCGCTTACGCGCGGGGAATAACGATATCACGCGAAAATAGAAATAGGATACGTTATAAATAAATGCGCGATGAATTTTGCGCCTGTGAAAAACGAGAGGCACACGCCTTCTGCGATTGCATCTCCTTCGCTCTGCCAAGTTTTCACTGCGTAGGTAAAAATTTTTGCACGTGCCCAGCTGAGATTTTGCGACTTATGAAGCGCCGCTTCCGCTACCGCCTATCGTGCGTTCAGTGCTCGATTTGCATCACATTGCGTGAAAGCATTTGCATTTGCATTTATTTGAACAGACTCGCTACTGCGTAAAGTAGCACGTATCTGTGACGATTTTACTGAACTTTCTAGTAATAAAATGTACGTAAAAATATTCATAGAAGTGAGAATCTAAGTGAGAAATATTTATAGTTAAAATTAAAAAATTTTAAGTCGTTGGCGACTTTAATTGCAGCAACAAGTTTTTATATTAAGAGTTCAAGAACCTTTTGGGTCTCGTCGTGTAACAGATCTATTTTGATATATTATATAGAAAAGTAAGGTTCGTCTTATTTTGTACACAATTTGTCTACTGAAAATGTAATCTGCTAGCGATTATACCTTCGCTAAAGATTTTACCTTCTCGGGATATACGACGCGTCTATGATGCGGAACGCAGTCATGAACATAAATAATTGCTCACAATTAAAGTCTCTTGATGTCGAGTCAAGAGGAAGTGAGACCAACGCGAGAGAGCTCTAATTATATATCCGGAGTTGGAAGACTGCCAACATCACCTTCGTTTTCGGCTTTTCCTTTCGTCTAGCGTCTCCCGCTCTTCTGCATTCTTCTGCATTCTCGCGGTGGGACGCATCGGATTTTTCTGTGTTGCGAAGAGCAGACATTTATTCTAGGCACCGACACTGATGCAATTTCTCAAAAATAGCATTCGTCGAGAATTCAGTAAAAAATATAAAAATCTTGTAAGAAGAAACATGAAAATTTTAACATTTTGTAACATTTTGTAAAAAAAATATGAACGCATTGGTCTAGACTCGATCTTTTGGTCTAATTTACGAACAAACTCTTCGCAAAACACGGTCTATTTTTTGTTTGTTATAAAAATAATAGTTATTCCCTGATTCTGTAACTCTTAACGATAATATCGTTATATTGTCTTTGCGCAGCTTTTTTACCATATAAAATATCTGCGCAACGACAGTATAACGATACCGACACTGTCGTTAAGAGTTACAGAATCAGTACCCTGAAATCATTTTATGACTCTCTTGTACGTAGCAGTATATATGTAGTTTTTTTTCGCGAATCTTAGGTATCGGTAACTGTAGAAGTGCACGTCTGTAAATTGCGGGTGCCGCGTGTACGATAACATTTGAACTTAGCGGAGTTCGTTGGCATAATTTTACTGCCTATCTTTATTGCGCTTACGTAAGATCGCGCATTAATTTGGAAATCAATGTTAACCGTGAAATTGAATCGTCACATCGCTTATCGGCGCGCGGAATCACAATTGGCTTTGCGCATTCCTCGTGTTCGCCTCGAAATTGAATCGAAGGACATTCCGTAAAAACAACATATTTACATGCAAAGTACATGTCATTTATTTTGCAGGTGTTTTAAGCGACCGTATCGCGAAACTTTCACCCAGAAACGATATATAGCCCATTAGCGACTCCGCTTTTTACTATAAAAAAAAAAACGCATCCCAACGCTGGACTTTCTTTTTGCTGTTTTTTTGATTAAGTGTTTTATGTGTAAAATATGAATACAGAAATTTAAATAAACAAATCGATGTACAATTTCAAGATTCGTCGGGGTAGCCTTGGACGACATTATCCCATATCCATATCGTGCGCGCATTTATATTCGCGTGTTCCGGACGCATCCAGTGGATGCAGCGATGTAGATTTGAACGTCAGCTTCGCCGGATCTAAAATAGATTCGGCTTGGGTGCGTCTGATAGAAAAAGCAAATGCCTCAAACGTCAAGTGTTTTATCGGGTCTTTCTTCATCTTTCAGGATATGCATGGGTTACACTGGCTACGAACGATGCCTACTCCCTGGGAGCACTGGTCCTGGCGCACTCTCTACGCCGGGTCGGCACCAAGCACGACCTGGCCTGTCTGATCACTCCCGGAGTTACGGCGAACATGAGGTATCGTCCTTGCTCAACACAGCGATTACCGGAGGGCAATACGTTGCTTAGCAGCATGCTAAGTCGTGTAGGGAAAATTGAAAACAAACTTCTCACATTTGCAACATTCGTGTGACTTATTCGGCATTCGATTGTTACTACGAGAAAAATTTGAACTTTTTATGAAAGTCATTTCAAGTTTGGTAGGATTAGTTTTGTCTGTTTATTTAAGAAAATTTGTTATTTATGTTTTATTTAATAAAATTCATGAAAGATATATTAGTCAACAGAGATCAGAATCGCGTGTTATGCTAAGTTAGCAATATTTAAGTTAGCGTGTTGCTCCTTCAAGCTTTTTAATTTTAAAGCATCAGTAATATTAAGAAAATATGTTATAGCAATCAACGTCCTGCAATTTTATAAAATGTTTCGATCGTAATGACATTGATCATTTTAATTGCAATGTATAATCGAACAACGTTCTTTTTTTTGCGTACAGGGAAAAATTAGCGGCAGTATTCTCCTTGGTGCAGGAAGTCAATGTTCTCGACTCGAAGGACGAGACGAATCTGGCCTTGCTGGCTAGACCAGAATTGGGCATCACTTTTACCAAGTTGCACTGCTGGAGGCTAACTCAGTACGAGAAGTGTGTATTCGTTGATGCAGACACTCTTGTGAGTAACAAAATATATTTGATATACACTTTTTATTTTATAATTATTTTTACGTCTAAAACTAAAATTAAATTTGAAATTGCATTTGTAATTAAAACTTTTAATTCCATTATTCTATTTTCTGTTGTGTTTACGTTTAAAATTATGTTTAAAACGCGAGTTATATATTATTCAAATAATAAAAAAAATACAGTATAAAAGTGTTAGAGTCAAAACTGTTATAAGAGAAACTATCATGTCACTGTAGACATGTTTAACGTTTTCAGGTGGTACGAAATTGCGATGAGTTATTCGAGCGAGAGGAGCTATCGGCCGCGCCCGATGTCGGCTGGCCTGACTGCTTTAATTCCGGCGTATTTGTATTCAGACCGTCTCAGCAAACGTTCGCGTCAATCACCGCGTTCGCCGCCGCCAAGGGCTCGTTCGATGGCGGCGATCAAGGCCTATTGAACATGTACTTCAGCGACTGGGCCACCAAGGACATATCCAAGCATCTGCCGTTCATCTACAACATGTGTTCCACCGCGACGTACTCCTATCTTCCCGCATTTAAACAGTAAGCACTCGCGCTCTTTCGGCTTCCACGGTTACGATCGAATCTTCCTGCGTATTCTAATAATTTTCAATTTACATCCTAGATTCGGCGACGACGTGAGAATAATACACTTTATCGGCATAACGAAACCGTGGTTACAGTATTTCGATACCCTGACCGGTACCGTCCAGCCACCACCGGGAGCATCACACTTGCAACCGCTGTTGCAACTATGGTGGAGCATATTCTGCGAGCGAGTGCATCCCCAATTGTCGCCCTCCATGGTAAGCTTAAATTCAACAATTCGTTTTAGAACAGTATGCATTTAATATGCTAAAATAACGAATGATTTTTCTAAACTGGCACTCGAAGTGAATATCTATTTTTTTTTTTTACTAAATTTTATACTTCTAATAAAGAGAGATCTTTCTTGTCCATGTTGATGTAAATAACATGTTTTTACTCATTTTATACTTATGCATTTGGCTGCAAAAATTAATAATGCTGCAATTTCTCTTTCTTATACTTATATACATTTATTTTGCAAGCAAAGCAGAGAGCACTTAAATTCAATTATAAATAAAACGAGGGTAAGATATTCTTACACATGCGTGTCTCTACTGCTTGTAGTTTTCCAATAGATTTTTCCATATTTTAGTATTATTATTTGAAATAAATAGGATGTAATTATTGTGTCACACATTTGATGAAAAATTGCGATGTAATTCTGAGAGTTTCTATTATCACAAATTTTTTTAAAATTCTTATTGGCAAATATCAAATCAGAGTTGCATCGAGTTTGTATTTTTTTATAATTTTTATAAATGTATCTATACAAATTTGAAATTTTTCGGATTGCTTGCATTTTTTAATGCTGTATGAAAGCTTGCAAAGTGGTAGCGTTTGACAATATAGTTTTTTTTCGCTGCATATTTTTATATGATAAATATAAAGTGTGTAAATTTTTTTAAATATATTTTGAACTCAGGATTTTCTAGAAAGAATTCCTTAATATCATATTTATGGGATTCAAGATATATTCTTGATTTTGCCTTTTCTTTGTACATATTTTATATAGTGCATATATATTAATAGCTGCATTTTAATGTAATTTTTAAAATATATTTTCAGTATACGCTATGAGGGAGAATTTATGTATGCACTTTTTTATCCCATAAAAATTTACTAAACGAATAATGCAGCTATTAATATAACGGATTTTTATCTCTGTGAGCTTAGTACTTTCACTAATAAAAAAAAAGTTTGACACGCTAATTTCACGTTACGTTGAGCACCTCCACTTTTGATATTAATTTTTTGCGAATGGATAGGAGCAATAAACATGCAATAAATGAGCATTTAATTACATCTTGTCAAACTTTTTTTTTAATGGTTCACAGAGATGTATTTTTCTAGTATTAAACCAGTGTCTATTTTTTTTCTTTGATCTCTGTTCTTTCTAACTCATACACTAAATAACTCGTGTAAAAATTTCATTCGGTCGCTATATATAATAGCATTTAATTGCATTATTCGTAATATCTGTAATGGATGGGTCGAGCATGAATGTTATTCGTATGGCGTTTTAAAGCTATAATACACCACAAACGTTATTTTATTTACGATAAAATAACATTGTTGCCTATACCGTGTAATGTCGAAAACCGTGTAATATGGAAAAAACGTAACGCTGTAAGAAAAATGGACACTGCCAAACACTTAGTTCAGTACTAACCGATCGAGTGTGCATTTTTCTGTTTTTTTTTGGCATGATGCTTGCATAGGCCAGCAGCACATTGGCTCCAATTTGGCACGCATTTGCTCCCCCGTCCTATGTACCCCCTTTCCCCGAGATCTCCGATTACTCCGACGACGCGACGAATTGCAACACGTACAGCTCTCGGATGCCGGATTTTTCGGAATTTAAAGATCCCTGGGAGGAGTACTCCCCGCGGAACGATTCGTTTCCGACCGACAATAGCGCACCGAGCGACAATTGTTACTGCGGTGTTAAATACGAGAATGAAGCGGATGCTGTCCGTCAAAGTGACCGTAGCGCGCCCCAACTCGCACACAATCAACAATTTCACTACGAGCAACAGCATTCCTCTTACACGCCTGTTCAAACGTACGATCAACGCCAGGAACACGCGATGACTTCTCATTCTGAAGAGAATCGCAATCAAGAGCATTATTTACAGCACACTGAACATCATCACTGGCAGCAACACAGCGAGCAAAGCTCCCATGTTGAACAGCATAATGAACCGTGGGTCGAACGGAGACATCATCACGAGCAGCATCAGCATCACGAGCAGCATCAGCATCACGAGCAGAGGCACCATAACGAGCAGCAGCAGCAGCAGCATTACAACGAGCAGAGACAACATCATAGCGAGCATCACCAGCAATTTCATCAGCACGATTGTCACAGAAGCAAAGCGGATGATCATCATCAGCATCAACCGGTTCAGTCTGCCGAAGTGGGGCACGAGAATTACGCGCCGCATCACGCTAGTAGTAGTCAAGCTAGTCGTCAAAACGCGGACCATACCGTTCCCCATAATGAGTCTCATGCGCAACGTACTAGTAATCAAGACGCTCGTGACAGCTTCGCGTCTCATTGTTGGCGATGCAACGAGAAGGATAGCGAGCGGTCGTCGGAAGCTGCGAATACGCAGACAGACACGCGGAGAATCGATTTCCCTCCCCCCTCTCCCGCACCTTGTACAGATCTCCACAATGTAGCCACGCGATCTGACCCGAATGTAACGGAACATCTAGACAATGCAAATGTAAGTAATTGTTCCCATATCCTTTTTTTTTTTTCTAAATTCGATTCGAATATATCTATTATCGCTGTACGCTTCCGTACATACTTCTGAGAATATATCCGCTTCATTTCGCTAAAGAAGATAGAATGCATTATAATTACGCTGCTGTAAAAGCAACTTTTCTCTTACGATTACATGGTGCATTGTGTCATCCGTGTATTCATTTATTTCGACAATGCTTGGGACATTACTTGCACTTTTATTGGGAATATCTACATGTGATATACAAATTCAAAGTCATCTCGTTTTGTCACTTGTTTATTATGTATACGAACTTTCATTCCATAGTGGGTCCCGATTGTGAATATAAATAATTCCGTTCATTTTCTGGAAAACCTAACAAATTTGTCAATTTATCTTTGTGTGCACTAACCCGTATTACTTCCACATTACATTCGTCCTGTTTTTAAATGTTCTCCATGTAGCACCAGCTTTGTATATATACGTGATTTGTCTTGAGGAATGCAGACGAGATAAAATGGCTTGAAAGGCTCGTGTGTTTTGTCGTGACTCATGCTGTCATTTTCACATTAATCGATTCTTCGAACGATTTGAAATGAAGGATATTGTTTATTAATTGCACAGGCCGGTATCGCCGGTGCTCTGGCTCAAATGACGCTGGGCGAAGCGAGGAGCGCCGAGCAGATAGCCCTGGAGGAGCACATGAGGAAGCAGAGCTGGGAACACGGGCAGATCGATTACATGGGTCGCGACAGCTTCGAGAACATTTGGAAGAAGATCTGCGAGACGCTCTCCCTCGCGCCGGAACGCGAGCCATCTCCGCCTAAAGAGGTAATTTAATATCAAATAGCGTATTTATCGTGACGGGCGAGCTTAGAAATTATCGTAGCTCATTATGCTCATATCATAATAATTAAAATATCGTCGCACAATTATTTTGATCACTAAACAGTTGGATCTAAAAAATGTTACACAGTTATTTTGATCACTATAAACAGTTGGGTCTGAAAAGAAGTCGTAATGAATAATTCATATCACGTCATGAATATTCGTAGGATACCGCTACTTTGGAGTCTGCCGTAAAAGAGAGTCCTGCGAAAGAGGCTGCTGTTAAAGAGACTGCTGAAATACCTGCAGATGTCAAAGTGGATAAACCAGCCGGTACGTCTCGCTCACACGTGAAATCGCGTTACCGTAAATAAATAAAATCGTAATCAATAATTAAAATCAAAGCGCATTTACGAGTCCGAACTAGTAGGTATAAATTGTAAGTTAAAATATTTTATATGCATTCACAGTAACTGAAATAACGACACGATATTTGGTTCGACAAGCACTTGTTAACCAATCGAAATAATCAAAGAAATGCGAGATATATTTTATTGAAATAATTCAATGTGCTCACGATGCAAAGCCATTAACTGTTTCCTCGAGTACGCTTTGCGTTTTTTTTTGTTTGTTTTTTTCGTTAATACTTAATACAGCATGCGATAATCAGTTTCATAAATTTAAATTTGAAGACGTCGAGTGAGGAAACGATTAAAAATCGACACGCTTATTAAACGCGAATTCATTGTGATATTTCGAGCGGAAACGAATATACTCTTGTTAATGTCAATTTATCTAGTTTGAGTGTTTGTGAAACAGGAACAGAGGACAGCAACTAACAGATCCTGGCGCCATAGCATTGCTGCGTCTTGTATTGTCGTTTTGCTTTAATGGGGTAAATATTTTATGTACTCACACACGAAACATCACGTTCTGACGTTACTTTCTTTTTTTATCCTATACTTTAGACGACGGAATTATGTAAAGTGATACAGTCTAAAATCATTGAATCGGTAACGTTAGATTTTAAAGTTTTTAGCTACTTCTTTGTTATACTTTTTATTAAAAAAGTTAAAATTGTCTTTTTATTTTATTTTATGTTAAAAATTCTTCATAGCTTGAATAAAAATTTCTTTTGAAATGTTGCATCTTTAAATCTTGCGAACTATACACACCTTCAACATACTTTTGAAACTCTGCGTACAATCGAAGTGTAAAATAAAATGTGTAATACGAACAAAATGTGTGAGGTACAATCTAATACGAATACTTAGAAAATTGTTACTTCTTGCTTCTGTATGAACAGCACGCCTTTATGAATCGTAGTTATTTTACTAATGAATGAAACATTTTGCGGAATATTGCTTCTTTAACCCGCGCTGCGAGAGATAATCTCGGCTTTCATTCATTCTTCGAACAAATTGTCATGCATTGTATGTGCGATATATGAAGCTATGTATTCCCATTACGCTTTATTTGCTTTATGTTAACAACGAGCACATGAGCGTTATTTATAGTTGACATGTGTATTCGCATACATTTTGGTTTGCCAAATGTGTATTATTATTAATGGCTGTTTATTCACACGTTTACCCGCACATTGTACTGTTCAAACTCGTGGCACATTTCGGTACGTTGGAACAGAATCGAATTTTCTCATCGTCATCATCAGTCACCGCCTATTTTGCCTAAAACTACGAGACTTAACGTCTATAAATACGCGATTTTTTCTGTATTAAACGATGATTTTACTTCTATTTTAAATTAATAGAAAAAAAAACGGTCTCTATTCACCGTATAGAATTTTGCACGATTTCTTCACTTAATTTTTCTATTACAATAGTTCTTTCCGTATAATTGTTTGATCCCGTATTTATATCTGTCACTTCTCCGCCCTTTCTCCGTCCAGTTGAAGCAGACAAGGATCCAACGCAATGTCTAGTATGCGAACTTCCGAAAGAGGAGAAGCTCTCGACGGCACAAATTCTCGAGCAGAAAATATCCGCCGCGTTACTCTCCGAGGAGAGCGTCACGGCGGAAGCTGCCGCAACGAAAGTATCCAGCGAGCCGATACAATCGGGAGACGCTTGTGCGAAACCGACCGCGGAACCGAGGGATGTGAAACCGTGCGATATCTGCGCTGAAGTGCCTTCGCCGCAGCCGCCGGCAGAACCGCTAGCCGCTGCGGGAACGACTGCGGAGCAGTGCCAGCTCGTGAGCCCCCCGCAAGCGACGCAGGAAGCGGCGCCTCAAGTCGCGAGTCTTCTCCTCGAAGCGAAAGAACCCCAGCAAGCTGATTCGCAAACATGCCCCTTGGTCTGCGACTTGCCTGTGCAAAAAGCAGCTACGCCGGTTGCGCAAATTGGCGGTAGCGAGGCAGCGCCTACCGAAGCCAAGCCGGAGACCCCAGCTTCCGTTGCTCAAGACGTAACGCAGCCTGCAGCTCTGATTAGCATGGACATTGCTGCGACTTCTCCTATAACGAGTCAAGCGCCAGTAGAGGACATCGCGAAACGTGTAATCGAGTCCATGTCCGACGTAACGCAGCTTCTCACGATAGACCCGGGCGAGCGGCACGCGGAGATGCTGCTGGCGGCTTCCGAGATCTCCACCGTGAGTCCCGTGCCTATTCAGGTGGCGGAATCGGTTCTCCAGGCCGAGCCCAAGGAGTCCGTGCTGGGCGCGGCTGTGGCCGTGAGCGATCAAGCGATCGCCACGACGGTCACGGCCGTGCACGAGTCATCCACGGATGTCATTTCTGCGCCGACCCCGATGGAATCTGTTCAGTTGAATGGATCGGCTTGCGAGATCGAGAGACGCGACGATGTCGCGACGGCTGCAATTCCCGGTCTACCGGAAAAGACTGATGCTCCTCCTGAAGCGGCCAAGGAACCAGCGAGTGGCAGCGAGATTACGACCAAAGATCTGCCGTCGGAGATACCACCGGTTACTGAAGAAAAGATATTAATCAGTAGCAGTGTGATACCTTTAGCAGCGTCGTCTGTGGAACAATTAGGAGAACAAATTGCTAGAACAGAATTGGCAGAAACGAAACCTCCAGAACAGATTATGAAGACGGGAGCTGTGGAAGAAAAGTCTGCAGAGCAAGCTGCGAAAGCCGAGACAACGGAAGCGAAAACAATCGCGCAGGCTGAAATAACAGCGTCTAACACCGAGCAAGCCGAGGTAGCGAAAGCAGCGGCAACAGCGAGCGAAGTTCCGGAATCGCCGGTCGCCGAGCGGAGTCCACCACCGGCGGAAGAACCCATTGAAGCGAAACCGGTAAACGTGCCGTCGACGCCGACGGTGACCGAGGCCACGCCACCCATCAGTCCGTCCGTGGAGAGCGCGCAGGAGATGGAGGAGGCGGCGGGCGCGAGGAGGAGCCTGAAGAAGTCCGACTCGGCGGACGGCGCCGACGGGGAGGGCGCGGACAAGAAGGCGGGGAAGAAGACGGTGAAGAAGGTGACGAAGAAACCGAAGGCGAAGCCCGACGAGGCGGCGCCTTCGGCCGCGACGGAGGGCGCCGCCGCCGCCGCCACCGCCACCGCGGACGGCTCGCAGAGCAAGGCGAAGAAGACCGTGAAGACAACGAAGAAGATCGCCGGCGCGAAGACCCTGGAGACCGACACAAGCGTGCCGGAGACGCCGCCGCCGCCGCCGTCGGCCGGCGCCGGCGGCGTCGACGCGCCCGTCCCGCCCAAGCGGAAGACGAAGGGCGCGAACGCGAAGGGAACGACCGGCAAGAAGCCCGAGGCGGAAGAGTAATCTGATCGCGGGAGGTCGACGGTCTCGAACAGTCCAGGAGTCCGAGAGACCGCAGGATGTTCCCGCAAAATGTTCGCGCCAAGCATCAAGTGTACATCGAGGTCTTACGAGGAGAACTTCAATCCTTTCGAGACTCCGCGTTCTCAGAAGACTAAGTATTTTCGCGCATACTCTTTTTTTTTTTACTCGGTTTTTCCTGAGATAAAAGATTCCCTGTATGAAACTCATGAATCAGCGACGTTTGCTAGAATTAGACACGAAGATTGCCGCGATATTTAGTCCGAACGCTCTCTCTCGAAAGGATTAAAGAATCGCGTTTAGAAGATCACACTCGCTAGTCTGTTACGGTTTTTTTCCCCTTTTTTTGATACTTTTAATATATATATACTTACATCCCGCGAGAGTTTCTATATCGCCGTTATGAGCCTCGATACCGCGTTCGCCGCGGGGGTATCGGGCGCGATACCGAGAGTTTAATCAAGTTTAATCGACGACAAATAATTCGTATTTATCCGAGTCGCGCGTTACTCCACTTGTCTTTTCCTTTTCGTTCCCCTTTCCTCTCTTTTTTTTTTTTAATTAACGATATACTCGCTTCTCCCCCTATGGTTTGTTCCTATCTATCTTGTTAGATATCGCACTCGTGCAATTACCGTTTCCTCGAGTCGACGTTGCTCGGGAGAGGTCAAGGATCTCGCGCATCCTGAAACGACGAGCCCGTGCCTCACCCTCGGCAACGCGCGCTCGAGTGTGTCTTATCGCGAGCGAGCATTTTATATATTTGTTTATCCGCTTCGACAAGTCTGATAGAGCGCTGTCGCTAAGAAAAAAAAAAGGAAGGTGGGAATCGGCAGCTGTGATTGATTCTGTTGCGAAGTCTTTTTCCGAAGCCCTTATACGCGAATCGAGCGCGATGTCAGGATCGCGAGCTCCCCGCTGCGAGACGTTTTTCGCATCGATGTCGTATGACATCACCGTCGAGAGAGGAGAAAGAGAGAGAGAGAGATCTATGTTTTATTTACGCGCATCGTATATACAGTACATCGTGTATGTATGTACACGTGTGTGCGTGCACGCGGCCGCAATAATGCACGAAGTATCCTGCCATCGCGCGCACATCCGCATCGATCGTGTGAGACGGTGAATGAATTAAAGGAAGGTCCGCTTGTCTCGCGGAATCAATTATTGTGATTTCATCAGGAAACGAGAGACAGACGGAGAGAAAGAGAGAGAGAGAGAGAAAAAGCAATACTAATTTATTACGGGCAACGAGAGCAATATAAGCAATACAAACGCTGCGAGAACGGCAACAGAGATATTATACATGAGAAATCTGAGCGGCTCATCTTTTTGTATACTCATATATATTATATATTAAATTATATTTTTCCTCGTGTGTATTTTTACTCGATCGTTGATATTTTTAAAAAGAAATGTTCTTCTCTAAATGTATGTACAAATAATAAATTTCTTACTCTAATTTAGATTTAAGCGATCAAACGGTTCTTTCGAAAAGTATCATGAATAAATATTAAATATCACTCCCGATCTTTTGAAAGAACCACGCAACTCGCTGCAACATAGTATATATATATAACGCAACTGAAAGCTTTTTAATAATGATGATGAAATAAAATTTTTGCCGATGCGTTCGCAGGAAGTAAGTTGTAGGAGGTACTCCAAAGACGCAGTGTGTAAGATTTGTAACAAGACTTATCGCCAATAAAACACGTGTCGTCAATGAGAAACGTATACTAATTATTAAAAAGTTTCGTCAGGTATAAATTAATGAAAAATTATATAAATATAATGGCTTTAGTTCCAGTTTTGTTATATTTTGTTACATGCGTAAAAAGACGAGGCCGATTAAATGGACGTACGGATATTTAATTTAAAGAATTAAATTTCAATTATTTTAGATAAGGATATTAATTAAAGAGAAAATCAGGAATGTTTCTTTATTAGTCTTCGAAGATATTCGAAAAAAGATGAAGAGGTCCTTTTTAGTGACTCAAACACTCTTGCATACAAATTAAGAATAAATAAAACATTTTATTTATTTCAATAAGAAAACACTTTAGTAAATAGCAATCGATAATGCCTTAAGTACAGGATAAATAAATATTAACTCGTCTAAATATTCGAGTATCGGATGCACGGAAGCGTAACGTATATAAATAATTATTTAAAAACTCAGGTCGTATATATAAATTATTAATGAAAAATTATGTATCTGAACGTATAATGGTTTTAGTGCCAGTTTTGTTATACGCGTAAAAAGACGCAAGAGGAGGTCGATTAAATGGACGTACGAATATTTAATTTAAAGAATTAAATTTCAAGACAGAATTATTTTAGATAAGGATATTAATTAAAGAGAAAATCAGGAATGTTTCTTTATTAGTCTTCGAAGATATTCAAAAAAAGGTGAAGAGCTTCTTTTTAGTGATTCAAACGCGCTTGCATACAAATTAAGAATAAATAAAACATTTTATTTATTTCAACAAAAATATAAAACACTTTAATAAGTAAATGGCAACCGATAATGCCTTAAGTACAGGATAAATAAATATTAACTCGGCTAAATATTCGATTATCGGATGCACGGAAGCGTAACGTATATAAATAATTATTTAAAAACTCAGGTCGTATATATAAATTATTAATGAAAAATTATGTTTCTGAACGTACAGTGGTTTTAGTGCCAGTTTTGTTATGTGCGTAAAAAGACGCAAAAGGAGGCCGGACGTACGGATATTCAAGAATCAAACCTCAACAAAGAGAATTATTTTAGAGATGAGGATATTTTTAAAATTAAAGAGAAACGTTCAGTACGTTCGCCGTTGCGCCGCTCCTGCGCTCCGGCGGAGCGCGCAGGTGTAGGCCGGGTGCAGCACCGCCGGGGGGCAGCAATGGCCGCCGGTGGCGCAGTGGTGCGCCGCGAGTGACAGATACGCGACGGTTCGCTCGAGCGCTGCATCATCATCCCCGGGGTGTCTCCGCGCGGGTCTCGCGCGTGTGATAGGAATGCTCGTGCCCATCTGAGAGGTAGCAGCTGAGAGAAAGAGAGGGAGAATTGAAAGTGTGCGTGTGCGTCGTGAGTGTACGCGCGCGAGGGTAAGAGAGAGAGAGAGACAGAGAAGGGAGAAAAGATAGGGTGAGAGCGAGCGCGGTGCGGCAACCCGCCACTGTCCCCGGCGCCGGTGGGATGATCAAGGATATGGCGGACGATGAGGCCATACAGGCCACCAACGACGACGCCAGCGAGTGCAAGCGTTACGCGGTGCAGCTCGGCTACTGGTGCGACCCGTTCATCAGCCTGTTCGTCAAGCAGACCGCCCGGAAGGCGCCCGAGATCAATCGCGGCTACTACGCCAGAGTCAAGGGCATCGAGCTCTTCGTCGAGAAGTTCCTCAAGGTGAGAGAGCGGTCGGCGCCACGCGCGTCGTCGGGATCCCTCCCCTTCCCTCCCCCCGCGGGGGGCTTCCCTTCGACTCTTCCTCCGGGCTTCGCCGTCTTCATCCCCTCCCCCCTATCTCCGTTTTGTCTCACGTAAACATCCGTCCTGTCCCACGAGGACCGTGACCGCCGATGGGAACGACGGTCACCCATCGTCGCTCGAAACGCGACACCCCGTGCGACAGTCCCTCTCGCTGCACCTTCTGCACCCTCCGCGTCTCTTCCCGCCTCTCGTCGTGGTGGATGTACGTGTTGACTTTACGGCCCGGTCGTCTCGTTCGCGTTCTCCGCTCCCCGTGTTTTCGTATGGTACATCCGCTCGTTCCCGGATGTGAAAAGCGCAGGGTGCATGGGTCTCCTCTCTCTCTCTCTCTCTCGCGCGCGCGCGAACGCGGAAGGGGCAGGAGAGTGCAGCTAAGAAACGGTCCCGCTCGCGGCGGGTATAACCTAGAACCTAGAACGCGAATCGGAAACAATCGCGATGCCGGGAGGGGGGGGGTGAGAGAGAGAGAGAAATATAGAAAGAGAGGGAGTGGAAGCATGAGAGCGACCGCGAGGGGCAAGAGGAGGGGGAATACAGCTGATCCGGGCGGCAGGGACGTGCCGTGGCGGAAACCTTGACCCGCGCTGGCGGCCGAGGCCCTGTCCTAATTCCCGTGAGATTCCCCGCTTCTCTATCGCGACGGATGGCTAGCCCGATATATAGGTCAATGAAAAACGCGCGGCGCGTGCGGCTCTCGCGCCTCATTTCCGTGCTGGCACCGGCCGCGCACGCGGTGCGGAATTTGCCCGTTATAGCGCGACAAAAATATTCCGTCCGGTTGCGTATAAAAGCGGCCGCCTGCGTTTTCCGCTTCCAAGTTACTTTGCTCGAGCGCTGCTAAACCACTGCGATATATATATATATATATACATATGCGACATATATATAATATATAGAGAGAGCTCTTGTGAGCATAAAAACGAAAAATCAATTATCTTCTGCAGTGCGAATGTAGCTCTAGTCTGTTCGGCTAAAATTAACAATAGCGTTTTTCATTAAATAAAATTGGTTCTCCTTTTCAATTTATTGTATGTATGGTACAATTATTTTATTTCGAATCGCAAACATCTGCATTCGTGAAATTTATTTTTCTTTCTAAAATAGTTAGGCAAGAATAGTTAGGTTTAATTAAACGAAAAGACGCGTTCTTTCATTGTTATTTTTTTAACTAAATTATTACCAATTATTAACATTCTGTCTTGATAGGCATGGTTTCCAAATTTTTAGGAGAAGCAAAACTTCAATATATTTCTTTCTGTTATACGTAATGTCTAATATAATTATTTAAAAATTCGAAGAATATTAATTTTATAATTGGAAAGTATTGGAAAAATGTTATTAAAATATTCTCTCTTCTATTCTGTCTTGACAGGCATGGTTTCCAAATTTTTAGGAAAAGCAAAACTTCAATATATTTCTTTCTATTGTACGTAATGTCTAATATAATTATTTAAAAATTCGAAGAATATTAATTTTATAATTGGAAAGTATTGGAAAAATGTTATTAAAATACTCTCTCTTTGTGTGTATTTATAAAGCACAAGAAAGTGAAAGAAACACTCTATAAATTACACGTTATACATTATATAGGATTAAAAAATAGTCATATATTGTTATACTCTTAATATCATCAAGTCTCAAGGATAAATTTTTCTATTTACGCAGCTTTCCGGCGGTAAAGGTCAGATCATAAACTTGGGTGCTGGTTTTGACACTCTTTATTGGAGACTCAGGGAGGCAGGGAACAGCCCCGGGAACTTCGTGGAGCTCGACTTTCCCAGCATAACCGCGAAGAAATGTTATCACATCAAGAAGCACAAGCAATTAATCGATATGCTAAACACCGAAGGTATTCTATCCGCACGGCCGGTTATAACTCTCGTCACCTTCGCCCCCGCACTTGCATTTCTTTCATACGTTACAACCGCGTGTTGTACTTTTCAGACGGAGAAATCCGATTTTCGACCACCGACCTGCACGCGGCGAACTATCATCTGGTTGGTACAGATCTGCGACACATAGCGGAGCTAAATAACAAATTGGCCCAGGCCGAAGTCAATTTCAATTTACCTACTATGTTCCTCGCAGAATGTGTTCTAGTGTACGTAGACGCTAGCGCAACCTCGTCGCTATTGAAATGGCTGGCGGGCAAGTTCCCGAACAGCCTTTTCGTCAGCTACGAACAGGTGAACATGAAGGACAAATTCGGCCAGGTCATGCTGTCGAACCTCCGCAGCCGTGGGTGCTTATTAGCGGGCGTGGAGGACTGCGAGTCGTTAGAGACTCAACAGAGACGGTAGGTGCCCTTCGACTCTCCCCTCGGCAGCGTATCCTCGTTGATCCGTCAACAAACGACACGTCTGACAATTCAATTCCGCAACTGTTGCAGCTTTACCATAAACAATTGGGAGGGCACGTGCGCGTGGACGATGGTGGATGTTTATGATTCACTGCCTGTAATGGATCGTAGTCGAATCGAGCATATAGAGATGCTGGACGAACGAGAGCTCCTCACCCAGCTGCTCCAGCACTACTGCATCGCCGTCGCTTGGAACGGACAAACGTTTAAAAATCTGTCTATAGCACAGGGTTAGGCGTATCCGCCGCCTGACTCCCTTCTCTCTGTGTCTCCCTCGCGAGTTACTCCAGGTAATGACGTCATGTAATTAACGGGCTCGGCGCGAGCCCTCGTAAGGTTACGTAATACGATTCCCCCCTCCCCCCTCCCCTTCCGATCGAGCAGCGGAAGTTTTAACAATTTTCTCAGATTTGCGCTTAAGTACACATCTCGATTAATCGACAAGTCGAGAGATAGTCCACGGGGGAAATAGTGTCCTCGAGATTAAAAATGCTTCTACCGTTTCGTCCACAGAAACATCTCGTCGTAATCATTTTTATAATAAGCTTCTCGAGTATATTCCTCGTTTTTTTCTTATTGTAACGCGTCACGAGTCATTTAAACGAGCACACTGCAACGAGAGAGAGAGGGAGATTTTGCGATTGCGACGAATCGAATCGTGCGAGATACGTACGCGAAATAGCTGAATACGAACGGCGGTCGGACAAGTTCTGGCGTCCTTTCGCAGACGAATATTTCCAGTCATTCTAATTTAGCGACGTATCTGAATTAATAATGTGTGATGTATAAACGATTCTACTCCTTGCAAAAAATCGTCTCGCTCTTCATTACAGATTTGTGTATAAAGTTTTACGGTCGTTATTATAATTATTATATAGATCGCTGTTGTTGTATAGTTGCGGCGCAGTGCGCAGAGTAATTTATTATATTACGAAATATTATCATTGAGGATCCAACAATTTGATTTATCACGTTTTCACCATCTCGCTTGTTATCCGAGTATTATAATTTTTTTTTGTTTTAATAAACAAAAGTTGTAGAGCCCGTGTTGGTTGTGAAGAGAATAATTTCGTGCAAAGATCCTGCAATAAGCCTGCTCTTTTTATCTGCGTTCTTCTACGATTTTCGCGCGTAAATTTTCGCTGTGCAGGTAGAGAAAAAAGTCTCTCCGACGAGGGAAAAAAAGGCTAGAAAGACGTAGTGGAAAGTACAGCTAAAAAGGCGCGGATCTATATTTTTAATCCATTCGCCGCAAATACAGAGATATTTTTCTGGAAAAAAAAAAAAAACATTCGTACATAGAACTTCGATTCTACAGAAAGTCTTAATACATATATTAACGATATATTTGAGATACGGTGTAAAATTATTCCTTACGCGCGCGCGCGACCCGATCCTTGTGTGTGTGAGTGTGTATTATATGTTAGAGAGTTACGAATTATTGAATCGTGATAAGGCGATTAGTATTACGGTTTAAGCGCTACAAGCGTATAAGGTCAGTTTCGTACAGGCGCGCGTGTCTTGCGAGCCGCGCGGAGAGAGAAAGAAATATATATATATTATATATATTGAGTGATTACTTACGATAATAAAAGCAAAAAATGTGTGCAACGAAAGTAAGACTTTAAGTGTTGAGCGTGGTGCTCTTGCGAAAGGATCGACGTGCGATCAGGTATACCGCGCGTTTGCGAGCATCAGCCTGAAACCGGAGTCGGCGATACGCATTCGTTTCATTCATTTCCTTCGTTCGCTCGTAGGTATTAAACTCCGTAATCTTTGCTTGCGAACCGACTGCGAAGCAAAGAAAAATAGAAAAGGAAAACGCGTGCCGATGTTCTTCGATATAAGAAATCCGACCGTTTTTTTTTTTTTTTTTAACGACACGAGAAAGACGCTTACGCTATAGCACAGTATTCCGCTTCTTTTCAACACCAATACGAAGAGTATTGTTGCACTTAAGCAGGCCACGTATATATCGGTATAGTGAGGGATCGACAAAGATTTATTTTCATATTGAGGAATATCAGGGTGACGCATGTTGTATTCAAGGGTAATACTGGAGGAGATAAATTGTAAGCTTTTAACGAGACATTCGAATCATCCTTTTTGTAGAGATATAAAGAGTGCAGACCTCGTGAGTGCGGAGCTCGGACTTTACCGTCGCGGGGAAACGAGGCGTGACCGCCGGGATCGTTAACTGAGCATCAGTAAAGGGGCATTGATCGCTTTTCTGGAGTCTGACGGCCTACCCGGATTGGAATAGTTTCCGCAGTGATATTGTATCGCGGTGTATGGACGACATGCACAACGCACACGTGATATTGGCGGTCTCGCCTCAGGCACGAGCGGCGGTAACTTCCCAAGTCCGCTAACGAGCGGGGTCTCCATAATCATCACGTTCTGTCTTGCGTGTGTTTTCTCGACCGTTTCTTTCCGATACTTTTTAGCGTTTACGCGAGCACAACGGTAACTTAGTAGATTTAAGAGACGATGAGAGCGGCAATGCAACACCACCACCACCGGTAATCCGCACGGAATCCGCAGAAGGATGCACGGGTGGTTCTTTGGTCTCTCTTGCCCCCTTCGACGCGTAAAATTATCATACCTGGAGTAACGAACACGTATAACAAAAAAAAAGATAGTCAGATGTTCTATTTTTCTCAAAAGTTACAAAAATTGCAGCCATTGTTACGATATCTATCAACGTTCGTAGGTAAAAAAAAAAATAAAAAAAAAGAAACCCCGCCTCCCTCGCCCGACATGTCGCCTTTGCACGTAGAGAAATAATCGAGACCTTTTTCGCGTTAGTTTCGTGTCATGTGTAAGTCATTTCGAGGTAAAACTTGCTGATTTATTCGAACGCTCGTTCATGTGTTCAAGCTCGGCATCGAGTTTGAGAATCAAAGCGGCTCTTCGGAAAGCGAAACTCCCCACAGCGGGAAACGCCGTTGTTGTCGTGAGAATTCGAGCAAAGCACTGCCACTGTGAAAATTTGAGTGAGATCTCAAAGTTCATTGAAACTCAGTGAATTTGCAATTTTCACGTGTATCTGTCCATCCTTCAAGACGAAAAAGGATTACGAACCCGTTAACATTATTATTTTTACAGTTTGTACAGCGAGATCTTTTTTGCGAATTTTTAGAATTATATGTTGATTAGTCACACGTTTAAATGGAGCCATATTTTAATCGCACATGTATAACTCTTATCATGTCTTTCCCCTACATTGTTGAATTAAAAAAAAAAAGACGAATTAATAACTGCATTATTTAATTCCAATAGACAACGAATTTTTCACTTCGCCGGAGTTATCGCCTAAAATGAAGAAGCCACGTGTTTAAGAAGTTTGTTTTACTTAACGAATTTTGTTACATCGCACAGAAATGGAATTCTCGATAATTCGCGATTTTATTACAAGTGAGCGAGTCCGTAAGAACTGAACGAGACTGCGAGAGAAATCCGTAAGGTAATTTGATTCTCAAACTCGAGTAATGCGATAACGTTGTGTGCGGATGCTGCGCGCAGCGCTTCATGTTTCTTCTCGCCTCGATTTTCATTCTACATTACATTAATCTTATGTACGGTATGTTGTACACCTTGCAAAAAAAAAGAATAAGATATGGAATTCTATATAATATATATGGACATTCAGTGTGCTTCCACTGTCATTATGAACTGATAAGGTACGATGATGAAAAAAAAAAAATTGTGCATCTTTATATTCGCATAATTGTGATATTGTTAAATTGTGCATTTAACGATTAGAAAAATGAAACGAGCGATCAGTTATTGATAATTGATTGTAGCTTCCTGTTTGATATACATTTCTTTCACGTGTCCCATATGCAGGAGGAGAGTTTCTTTAAGTGGGAAAAGAGAGCAGCTGCGATAATATTAAATTAAAATATTTTTAAATGTATAAGATAAGATACATATATATGTATATGCCGTAAGACGGTTACACTTCTCCCATTTAAAGTCTTTCATTTAATTTATTGTGTAAAAGACGACTTAACATGGTGTGATTTATTAAAATTATTTTTATTATTTTAACGAAAACTTATGGATATATAAAATGAATAAACAGCATCTTAAGAAAAAAAAAGTCAAATAGATCGCATTATTTGTATAGCTGTACACATCTTGGAATCGCCGTGTTTCGTGTAAAGAGGTATAAAGAGATATTAAAAAATACATAATTTTTTATATATACCTTTAGATACACACCTTATGCTTTACACCTTATTAAATTTAATATTTGCATTGTTCATTGCTTGTTCGCGCGTAGCTTTCGCGGAAAATATATACAGTCAATCGCAAAGTTACTTTACATTTGTACTATTTACATTTTTTTATTTCTATAAATTGCAAAGTTAAAATATTGAAAAAATGAAATAATTAAAATTTTTCCTTATTACATGAAGAACAATTTCTATTGTTATCTTTTATGTCTAGCGCAATGGAAGATAAACTCAAGATTGGACATAGTTTTTCGCAACGTAAATTTATCATGTCTTAAAAGCCCAATGGATTTGATTGTACGCAACCACCGACGTCGCACAAGTTCTTCGAAATTTTACTCAATTTACTAAAGATGTCTAATTGCTTGGCGGAGCCGACCTGCTGTAGATTATACGCAGCGCGGCTGGACGCCTAAAACGATAAATAATGCATTAAGTAACCGCGCGTAGCAATTAGATAATAAATCGTGTATTCACATTATCGCTAGCAGGATCAAGTAATATTTATATAAAAAAAACTATTCCTAGTCAATTATCTCAAAAATATTTTTTATGTTAAATTACATATATTACCTGTGTATTTATTCATTAAGTTTAGGAAATTTATGAACAACAGTTACAGCGAGTAGGTAGTTGATACTGCTAGGATTTTAATAAAGAGTAATTAATAAATATATGCGTACCTCCGCGCACCAAGTTTGTGCCATCAACAACTCGTGCTCTGCGCTAGGCAGATTCTTGTTCAGCGCCATGGTCGCCCTGCTTAGGACAACCGCCATTGTATACGTATCGAAGGCGGCCTGCGTGATCCTGTTGAGGATAAATTGCTCGTCTACGATGCCTCGTCCGTATTTAATAAGACAGGACTCTATAACGTGGCCAAAGTTCTCCACGCTCTGCAATTATAAATTTTTTTTTACACAAACTCATTTGTATTTAATTGAAAAAAAATCCAACCTACGTTCAAAATTACTATTCTCACCTTCGAGCAAAGCGCGGCGCTTTCCGCCAATCTCGGATGTACCGAATTCCCGAAGGTAGGCGGCGATTTCAAGCCGATTGCTCTGGTTGCACGCTTAGTGGCTTCCTCGACGATCAATCCTAAATTCGCGGTAGGATTCTTGAAGGCCTTCTGCAACTCCTTCAAATGGCTCCCGGCGTATTGGATACCAGTGAGCGACACGAACAAACGCAAAATGTCGTTCGTCCCCTCGAAGATCGGGAATATGCGCAAGTCGCGCATCACACGTTCTAGACCGGTCTCGGTCATGAAACCCATTCCTCCCAAGGTCTGAATAGCTTCATTGCACACCCACCATGCGGACTCCGACGCGAAACACTGCAATGAAAAAAAGAACGCGTGGCGTGTAATATATAAATAATAAGTAATTCGCGGTTTGTTAACAGTCTTATATTTACATTTCCATGCGAAAGCTTCTGTAGTACAAAATAAAATTGTCTGAGAGAAAAAAATTGGATGAGATAAAGATCTTAATCAACTTTTAATTAATTTCACTTGTTATCATTTAATTGCTATTTTTTAATTAATTTTATCTTGCTATCAAATAAAAATACGAAGCTTTCTGTCAGAAAACAGTATCCTTGTAACTCAAAAAATCTATGTAAATTAATAATTATATTAGCTTTCCATTATTTTTCCATTAATATTTTTAACAAAGATATGAAATATGTTTGTATACTTATTTACTGAAGATGCGTTAGAGAGATTTTTATATAACACAAAATTAATCGAGTAAAAGAACTACCTTCGAAATAGCCGCTTCCAGATGATAATCCTGACTTCCACAATCCATGTTGCCGGAAACCATATACGCGAGAGACTCGCTGATGTAATGCAATATAGACATACGCCCCAATTTTTCTTGTATCGTGCCGTAATTGTCTAACGTGCGACCGAACTGTACGCGTTGCGTTGCATGATTCACGGCCTTGTGGATGCAGTAACGCATGGTGCCGGAAAGAGCCGCGGCCATACCGAATCTACCATTGTTCAGGATGTTCATTGCGACCTGAAAGCGAATAAAGTAAATGTAGCATTCCAACTCATATAAATAATTCGCGAAGTGCAAGAGAATTAGAAATTGTATTAAATACAATAAATTGTAATGCGTTATGTATACAACTAGATTGCATTAAACACATTTCTCGATCTACCTGCGGATATTTGTGATACGAAGAGACGCGAGAAGTAAGTCTCTTGTGAGAGATTTTACCTTAAAACCTTCGCCCTCCTTGCCGAGAACATTCTCCGCCGGGATCTTCACGTCCTCGAAGAAGATCGCGGCCGTGTTGCTGCACTTGATGCCCATCTTCTTCTCGGGTGGCCCGCTGGTGACACCGCCGAATCCCCGCTCCACGATGAAGGCGGTTATCTTGTCCTTCGTCTCGCCCGTCTTCGGATCCTTCATAGGCACCTGCGCGAACACGGTCATGACATCGGCGATGCCGCCGTTCGATATCCAAATCTTGCTGCCGTTGAGAACGTAGTGCGACCCGTCCGCGGATTTGACGGCGCGCGAGCGTATTGAACCGGCGTCGGAGCCGGAGCTCGGTTCCGTCAAGCAGAACGCGGCGTACGTGCCGCTACTCACTTTGGGCAGGTACTTGGCCTTCTGTTCCGGTGTGCCGAACAAAAGTATACCCTGAAAAAGATGACGTTTGCAATAATGGATACCGATACTATCGGGAAACCCGTGTCAAGAAGCAAAGTCGAGAAGATGTCAAGAAGCAAAATTTTACCTTGAACCCTATGCTCTGATGCGCGCCCAGGGTGATGCCGATGCCCAAATCGTGATAGCCGCATATCTCGACGATTCGCGTGTACTGGGTGTTCGTCAATCCCAGTCCGCCGAATTCCGTGGGCACTTGCAGCGAGAACCCTCCCAGGTCCCAGAGAGCAGCTGCCGTTTTCTCGTCCACATACGCGTTCTGATCGTTTTTCGCGGCATCGTTCACTTCCTGCAAGGGAGAAAAAAAGAGCACGTTTGATAAAAGTCTAGTCTTGCACTTCGATTGTGCTTTTTTTTTTTTAAGAGGATGGTTACCTCGTAGAACTTTTCCACAGGGTCGACAAGCATTTTTATCGTGTCAGTTTGGTCCGGATTCATAGGTTCCGGGAACGGACACACCTGGCTCAGCTGCAGCTGGCCACGGAAGAGATTCATGGTAAAAGATTGAGATTCCTTCGCGGAGGCATTTTCTCGCGGCCTTTCTTCCTTGACTTTCACTGCCGCTTGGGTTGCCAAACATCTGTGTATCATTACAGTATCATCAAATAATGGCCATGATTATAAAATAAATTATTTGAAAACAAATAGTAGTTTCAAGGGATATCGTTAAATCACTAAATTATTAAAGTGTCTTAATTTTATGTCTCATCTTCCAATATTATATATTATATATACATATATATATATATATGTAATATAAACATGTAAAAATGGAAGACTGATAAAGCGACAATTATACAAGACAATTATAATACATTTCGCTGTCATGGAATATTCCTTTGCATAAGAAAAAAATAAAAAAATAAAATAAATAGGAAAATCAATTTATGTAACATATGTAATCTTGTACTGTGCAATACATATAACATCAAAGAATAAAACTTATCTTAAGAAATATATATAATATTATATATATTTCTCTGTAAGATAAGTTTTATTCTTTGATGTTATATGTATTGCACAGTACAAAATTACATATGCTACATAAATTGATTTTCCTATTTTTTTTATTTTTTTATTTTTTTCTTATGCAAAGGAATATTCCATGACAGCGAAATGTATTATAATTGTCTTGTATAATTGTCGCTTTATCAGTCTTCCATTTTTACATATTGTTTAGACTCTATGAACTTGAGACCCGCGATGGGATCATCAATAACAAACGGATCAAGTATTTAAATAACTGCGTGTTAATATAGATAAACATTAATATACATAACGTTCATGACGCAGTATGTTCGACAAATCGGTGTCTACGGGGCACAGTCCAAAGTCCACGTGTCAGGCATTATGTACCACGCTTATAACTAAAAATATCGAACGCGGAACTGCGAAGATCGATATATACATCAATCTTTTAATACAGATATCAATTGCGACGAGGAAAATATGACGCACGTACACACAAATTTCGTAAATAAATGTGCGTGCAATGACAAACATATTTACTATCGTCGCACGTGTAACAAATTGCGTCTCAATCATACGCGATTCGAATTCCATCGGCAATTTTTTCTTTTTTTTTTTTTCAGAGGACAAATATGATTTTTCGACAATTCGAAGTTTGCTCCAATTAGCAACAGGTTGTTCGAATCGAACGAAAAGAGACGACGATCGGGCACACTTCACCTGGACGTCAGGACGCAGGATCCTAAGGGCGTCTCCGCGGCCTTGTTGAGGTTTCTGGTAGTTAACGAAAAGACCTTAGCGAGACGAAGCATCGTCGTAGCGTGCGTATTAGAGTCACCGAACGAAAATTTGTACTGACGAAGACTAAAAATGGAAAGACGATTACTGTTATTCTTCAAGAAATAACAACGCAACACCCGCACACTGGCCGCCGCGACACCGCCGCCTGTCGTCGTGGAACTGAATCCAAAAGTGCATTCGACTTTGACATCGGCTGATCGGCAGCAGAAACTCTTGGCTCCCGCACACAGGACGTGGCCAGAGAGAAGCGTGAGAGCGGCCACGCCGACCTTTTGCGCGGGACCGGCGATCTCCCCCGTACACTAGCGCTCCACGTCCACGTTTTCAAAAAGAAACTACGCACCACGTCTATCCAAGTGCCGACGGGAGCGCAATGTGATATCTGATAGGAGCTCGACCGGCTCGACGAAGCTCCGAAAAGCAACACGCTGGATTATTACCAATATATCTGCAATCCTTGTATTCTTTAATGCTAGTCTCATACTACCTTGAAAAGAATTTAACGATAAAATAATTTAAAATATTTGTTGCATGGATGATAACGAAAAGGAGGAACATCCAAATCCTCCGCCGACGGGAGACAGTATAGGCGCGATAATTTTCCGAGAAAAATGCCTTTATACAGTAGCAATTTCACGTGTCCTTTAATGCGAAGCATATATATATGCTTTCTCGAGAAGACCTTATTAATAAAACATTCTAGAACATTATTACATAATAATTAACGAACGATTTTCAGTATTTATTATGTTTTATCGTAAGAAATATGTTGCCGCGCCTTATACGTAAATTATTTATTTGTCATAATAAATTTGGAGTAATTTTAATGTTATATTATAATTAAATAATAGTTTAAATTTAATTACGCATCTGTGGAGATGCACAAAGGACATAAATATTGTTAAAAGTACATATATAGAGATGAGAGGTTAAGCAAAAGCCAGTTTTCGCAGCGTCAGAAACTTCGTTTAAATCGAATAAAGTATTAGGAGCGCATGTTAACAAAGTAGGTGGCAGAGGTATTCGGGGCGGAGCCCGCCAGCGCGCCATGGAGGGGGAGCCGCGCGGCCCTACTACCCCCACCCACGCATATATGCTACTTTTGCGCTGAGAGGCGGGGCCTACGCGCCGTATGAGAGTGGGAGTAGCCTTGGCTATGCTTTGGGATTTCGTGCCTCTTCGCTCAACAGCTTT
>NW_012026774.1:3086153-3145425 GCF_000956235.1 Wasmannia auropunctata
GGGAGTTTTCGAGCCTCTATCGAGGCGTGATGGCTAGGATTAGTAGGATTCCGTGCCACCTCTTTGCTCAACGTGTTCTCCGCGTATCGGCGGGAGTTTTCGAGCTTCTGACGAGGCCCGCTGTCCAGGAATCCGTGCCTCTTCGCTCAGCAGTTTTTCACCTTACCAACAAACCTCTGTCGATACGCGCGCTGATTAGGATTCCGTGCCACCTCTTTGCTCAACATGTTTTCCGCGTATCGCCGAGAATTTTCGAGCCTCTGACAAGGCGCTGGATAAGCACGTGGACGTGGTTCGTGTCCGTGCTAATCGTGCATTATATAATATATGCTATATTATATATGCATATATATTATATATATATTATTTATATTATATATATTATTTATATTATATATATTATTTATATTATATATGCTACATTCTTTATCTACAATTTGTGGATGTAATACAGACATAAATTGGAATGTCATTTCATCAGCAACATCGCAAAATAAACGTGATCTATTTATTTACAATTTGTGCACGTAGCACAATTAGCACGGACCACGTCCACGTTCTCGTGTTATAATTTGATCGACAATGTTATAAGATAGACGTGGTACGTAGTTTCTTTTTTGAAAACGTGGACGTGGGGCGCTAGTGTCCGGGGGAGATCGCCGATCCCAACCAAAAAGCCGGCGTGGCCGCTCTCACGCTTCTCTCTGACGTGGCAAAATGCTTGCCCGCGCGGTAAAATCGACGCAGTAGGCAATCAATTTACAGCTTTTCTGTAAACGCGAGAGAATAATTGGAAATTATAATTGGTTCTTGCAAATTTAGATAAATTAGAATTAAGAGGCAGGATTTTATTTTAAAAGATCACAACTTCATATATTTTGTCAGAAAAATTGGAGCTTTTATTATTTTTTTTTTTAATCATTTTATAATGTTATATGTGTAAAATTTATATATATATATATATATATATATATATATATAATCGTACGCCTACATACATTAATATCTTAATATAGGAACTCAATTCTTACAATAAATTTTACTGTCATAACTCATAAGTATATTATTATAGTGCATTAATTACACATATAGAAAAAAAATATAAATCTAGATATACGTATTTTTTATGCTGGAAGTAAGAAATAAAGGGAGTCTTCCTAAAGTTGAAGACTATCTCTATATCGAGCAAATCTATGGACGAACATTGATCAGCTGTAGTAATCGAAGCCAGGCTTTGGTTGCCACTTGCCAGAGATATCAGGTGATATGGAGTTGGAGTCGGTGGAGTCGGTTAAGAGTGCAAGTGATGGGATCGTGATGTGAAGAGTGCCGTGAGAAAACTCAGGCACGGTTCAGATGACATTTAAAAGTCCGGACGACCCAAATATTTCCAAATTATGGGTCGAATAGCGAAAAGTAAACATACGTCACAATCAGAAATAGATGGAGATACGTGGACACGTGTGATACGATTAGGTTATATAATGTAATCGCGATTTTTACGTGCTGTGATAATTTTCGCACTATCCGGATACGAAGCACTATCTCTTAATCGTTAATCAGACCAAGATATGGAAGAATAAATTAGGTATTTATATATTAATGTAAATTTATGTACATTAAAATTACACTAACGTATAACAATACTTAAATAATGTATGAACAATGAATTACATACATGAAACATATTATACATATTATTCATAATGTTCATATATATAGATAATAAAAAGTTAGATAGAGTGAAGCAGTTGGATATACGAATATTGATTTATTTCACTTGATAAAGTTATAAATATATAAATCCTCTGGCATTAAGTTGACAAGTAAAGCAGAGTCGTTTTAGATATCGACGATAATTCATCTTTACTCTTTTTTTTTTAGGTAGAGGACCTAATTAATTCAATATGCAGTACCCGCAATCATTGGCTGTAGTTATCATTGGATGAAGATAAAGTACATTTAGAACAATTGAATATCTTTCTTCTCGGATGTATTTAATGTTTCTGAAAAGTATACTAATATGAGGAACGCTACGTCGGAAAAGGTTCCGTTGCATTCGATCCTGAGAGTCAACAATAATGATGTTAAAGAATTTACTTGCGGCTGGGGCGCCGCTATCATCAACGTCAGCGTTACTTTTCCAATTAATAAAATCATTTTCAGACAGGTATGTTCGCGTGGTATAAATAGAATCCACGAATATCGCCGCAATATTCAAATATCATCAGGCACAAACAATTATTTGTGTTATGTAATATACAGATTTTGGAGGGAGTGCCTGTGGGCGCCGCGGTCGGGCAGCTATCGCGAGAGGGGATACGGCTGCTGTATCGTGGAATTTTGCCGCCTCTATGCCAAAAGACCCTGTCCCTCAGTCTGATGTTCAGCATGTACGAGGGCTGCAAGCGGAGGATCTGCCTGCTGTCCGGGAACGACGTGCTGGCCAAGATACTGGCGGCGAACATAGCCGGCACGATGGAGGCTCTCCTCATGCCGCTCGAGAGGGTGCAGACGCTGCTGCAGGACTGGCGGTATCACGACAAGTTCAAGAACACCCCCCACGCGTTCAGGTACCTGTTGACGAATCACGGAGTGACCGAGTGCTACCGCGGTATGGTTCCTATCATATACAGAAACGGTCTGTCCAATCTCATGTTCTTCACGCTGCGGGACCGGTCGAAGGTGCTGCTGGGCGAGAAGGAGTCGCTGCTGACGAACTTCGTCAGCGGCGCCCTGATCGGCGGCTTCACCAGCACCGTGTTCTACCCGATGAACGTGATCAAGATACACATGCAGATGAAGATAGGCGGCGACTTTGAGAAATTCCTGGCTGTGACACGCGAGGTGTACATCTCCAGGGACCGAAGCATAACTTCCTTTTACAAGGGCGTGCATTTGAACTACATGAGGTCCTTCATTAGTTGGGGTGTGATTAATGCGTCGTACGATTTCTTGAAGAAGATCATTTTCTAGGTTCGGTTTAGTAGGGGGGAAAAAAAGATGTATTTTTATTCGGATTTGTTTATAGGGGACAAATTTCACGACTGGATGTACATTAGGTATCTGACTCTAGAATTTCTAGATGATAATAGGAAATTTTTTTTTTTTAAAGAAATGTGGATACGTGTGCCCGTGTGTGTTGCAGTCGCACATTCTTCCTGCTGTAAATATGTAGAATATGCAGGAATAACACAAGAAGGTCCACTGTTTGACATATGCATGTGCAAACTCTGTGTAGCTTTTTAATGACTATTTTTGGAGATATCAGCTGACTGACTTGTTCCTTTTTTTTTAACGAACAAGGATGACGCAGCATAAATTTTAAAGAATACATCAAGTTTTCTCTTTGTTTACAGAAAAATTTTACAATTTACAGATATAGATAGGGGTAATTAATATTTTTATCTTTGATAATTTGATACTCTGCCTTTATGGACATACATATTTGAAAGTTTTGTACATAAACGTATAAATCCTTCAAATCCTTCTGTGTGATTAATGAGGCAGAGGAAAGTATTAAATGAATAAATTTAGACAGTTAGTCATGGGTGCAAAGTGCTTTCAGATGATTTTTAATTGTCTACGTTTATTCCACAAATTTTATATAATCAAATTACGCTGGTATGCTCTTTGGAAATTCTTTAAATTTCAGAATATCTAAAAGCATGCTTTCAAGATTATAAGTGATTTATAAAAACAATTATAACGAAAATCATGATTTATAAACAGTGTGTGAATATAATATGGTGTCACACAAACGAGAGGAAGATATATTAATTATAAAACTATTCACATAATGTGATATTACTGTGTAATGTAAAAATACGTCGGGGACTTCTCCCTCATAAAACAGTGCTTGCGAAAGGGAAGCAAAGAGAAATACGTGTAAATGTACATACATATAGCTCATTATTTAAATACAACGCTATTTTTTTATACGGCATTAATTTTGTATCATATGTATAGCGACGATACTTTTATTTCGAAATATATATGGAGGTTTTGAGACACGGATACAATTCAATCGATGAGGTATAATAGGTCGTACATCACGTTATTAATGGTAGTATCATTTAATAAGTCAATTTACACCAAGTAGAACATATGTATCGAGTGACATTTATATCTGTTGAACCGTTCACGTTGTATACAAAACAAAATGTCAAATTAATGCTGAGGACAATATAATTTTGGTATCGGTTACAGCGCTCTATCGTTTTCTATTATGCAGAGTGACCTATAAGTCTAGCTTAGGGCATTATTGATTGCCGAGATGATCGTTTGAGAGAATCCTGACTGACCAAAATTACGTGCTGGGAATAATTGATAAACACGTTGAGCTGATTATGCAGGCAAAAAGCTTTTGTTTTGCCCGGTTAATTTTCTCCCTGTGATGCTGGACTTGTAGGACCGCTATCCATGTATCTTTGAAATTCCCGCCACTACATGCTGCTGGGGTTTCGTTCAGGGCCAGCTCGACGAAAGCCCGACCCGGTTCTATCACGAGCACTCGTAGAATCAGGATGGTATTCGTATAGTCTAGTTTTATATCTAAAATTACGTATATACTTATATATTATAAATCGAGTCAATCTTGAAGTGCTACACAGCCATCTGACTGGATTTAATCCGAAACTAGATTTGAGAGCTTAAATTAAAGATCGGATTATTTAATAATCTTTACCTCCTTTTTCCATTTCGCAAAATGTGACTCGGATCGATTAGTTACTCTGATCAACTTAATTCGCGATCGATCGATTCAACCGGCGCAGAATCGCTTAAAGCAAGAAATTTCTAACTGTATAACTTGTCGTTCCTGACTCCATACTCTTCCTACGCTAAACGAACATTCTAACAATTCTGTTAACGGAGATGATACATGGGTATTGCTCGCTAAATTAATCTTCGATCAAGTTAGCCGGAGTTTGATCGAAGTACCTACGTCGCCTTTCGCAAATCCAATTTCTGTCCTGAAAATCGGCGCGGGGGGGCGATTCACGCGCCCCAGGAGGCGCGCCAGCCGGAACATTCGATAGAGGGACACGTAATAGAACGACGTTCGCGATTAAAAATCAAGTTATCTCGCGAAATTTAATTGTCCCGAAATATCCTTTCTGCGCGCGCGGTCGCCGGATCCGCGCCGGAGGGTTGACCAGGGGGCGCGCGGCGGGAGGGTAGGAATTGGTCGGCGCGAGACGACGGCGAAAGAGGCGGGGAAGGGGGAGGGGGGAATCAACGACGTGATCCCTCGCGTGATCCGCGCCTGAGCGAGAGAGCGCCGCTTATGCGCGGTGTCCAGCGTAAATCGATGCGCGCCGCGCGGACTTTCTTCGGGCCAGCAGCGGCAGCAGTCAGCCAGTCCGCGCGATACTTGTGTGCGCCGGTCGGTACGGCACGGCACTCGCACGTACATACCCGTACGTGCCTGGCTGGTGTCTGGCACCCGCTCCCGCTCGCGGTGAGCTCGTCGCGCGTCTCCTCTCCGCGGAGGCGTCCCGTCTCGCCGCGTCGCGTCGTGTCGTGTGTCTCGTCTTCCAGGGTCGCACGCTCGCCTCGCCTGTCAAGCAAGAGGGGGGTCTCCCCCTTTGTCAGCCGACCGCCGATCGCTCAGGTAGGAGACTGCGAGACGTCGGAAGAGTGAAGACTCGGAAGGGCCTCGACGGTCTCTCGTTACTTGTCTCGCGTTGCCACCGGGGACCAGTTGACTCCGCTCGCGCCGTCGTCGTCGTCGTCGGCGGATTGACGAGTTGCTCGCCGCTTGCCTGGAGTCCAGTCGAGAGAGCGAAACCCGGTGGCGTTCCCCCGATTCCGGTGAGTTCAGTAGGACACGCGAGAAACGACCCTGACCGGAGGCACCGGCACGAACAGGGGTTGCCTCGAGGAAGGGCGACGGTGGAGGAGAGCACGAAAAGCGGTATAGCTTAAGAAAACTCGATACATTTCTTCGGGGATCGTTCTCGCGCGTCCGCAGCGAATTTGAATTCCCAAATCAGTTGATCAGGGGGAGTCGTCGACACTCGTGCGTAAGTCCGTGAAAGATTTCGCGATTTTTCACGCGAGCAGGACGTACGCCGCGGCGTCGCGAACTCCCGCGGGGAGACGACCGCTTTAATCTCGAGCAGTCGATCGCATTAATCGCGGGCACGACGCGCGAGGGAATACCAGCTAGGGAAAAAAACCCCCCGCGGGGACGATTGTCGCGGTCGCGGAGATTGAATGCGCGCCGGTAAATCAATCCCCCCGCTGACCGCCCGGCTCTCGGGTGACCCTCCTCGCCACGGAGAAGTGTCTAATTCCGTGCAATTTGTTTCTCGTGCAGGAAGAGAGCGTGTATAGACCATGAAGGGTCGTCGCCGTCGCCGTCGTCAGGACTGACTCTCGCCTGTCTGGGAAGTCGCGCGGCAAGTCGGTGCGGTGCCCACCTGATGTCGTCAGCGGTGATCGCCGCGAGGCTCGTCGCCGAGGCTAACAGCAGCAGCAGAAGGAATCCTCGAGAATAGGGTGCCGTCACCTACAACTGATCGCGCGCGAGAATAATGAGAATCAACGCGACGAAGATGAGCACTCCGATCGAGGAGAAGATTGACCAGAAGCTGAAGGTACGAGTCTCATTGACGATCAGAGGAGCTAACTAAGTTATTTGCGATATTTTCGATCTCTGTCTTTCTATCCGTTCCCTGTCTTACATTCTCTCTTGCTCTGTCTCTCTCTCTCTCTCTTTCTCTCTCGTTGTCCGCCGATCTTCGGTGATCAATAATGCATCCGCACTCATACTCGCACTTAGCCGCATGCTTAGGATGCAGCACGCGTGTATAATCCCGGTCGGGGAAGCGCCTTGAGGGAAAAGCGCCGCCGCTCGCTATACGGCGCAGATGTGCGCCGGATATTCCTGGACGTCCCCCTTGTGTATTCGGCGTATCGAACACCTCGTGTCTCGTAGGCGAGATGATTCGAAGCTGCCTCGGAATTAACTTGACAACTATATCCCGGAGGATCGGAGCTTAAGATCCGTCGATCGATACAGCGCTTACATCATCAGGAGGAGACCCGAAAGTCGTCGTATCCCCGTCTAATTTCTATATATTTTCACCCTCGATTAAGACACATCTCTGGACGTTGTTACTTCGTCAACATTGATTTCTACGTATTCCTTTGATACGATATGACTGTTAATTTTTAATAATTATTAAGTCTTCCTATTTTCATGCTACGCGTTCGTGAATTCTAATTGGAATTTGCACTAGTTGCGGAAGTGTTAACGTTATTCCGTCTCTCTCTCTCTCTCTCTTTCTCTCTGTCTCTTCGCTTCCGCTTCGCGTTTTCGGTTTCATTTTCCCACGTTTTCATTCAACGTTAATGTACGTACATCGCAGTCACGGCGACATTTACCGCTGGATGCGATATCGCGAGCGTATCCGGGCCCTCGGTGTTTTTGCATATATATATACGATAAAAGCGGATGAAAGGTCAAAAGAGCGGTGTGTACCGTGACGACCATGGTGCAATTTAGTCGGGTCGCGTTGGCACGTAATTCGCGACCGTCTCATTACCGCCTGGCGTTTTCTCCCCGGTATACGCCGGACACGCGTACATACTGATGAGGCAATACCATCGGAATCTCCCGTAATTAGGTGGACGTATTTAGACCCCCGTCTATCGTTCGCGCGGAGATAATTTGAACTCTCTCTCTCTCTCGTTGAGAGAGAGAGAGAGAGAGAGAGAGAGAGAGAGAGAGAGAGAGAGAGAGGCCGGCTCTTAATTCGCACGTTCTGCAAAATAAAAGCAAGGAGACACCCACGTAACACAGATTAACTTTTAAAAAAAAGCAAATTCTTCATTATACCATAACCGCATGTTATCTCACTCTGTATATGCACACAAAAAATAACAGGACGCGTCTCTCGTAACTCGAGATGCAGACGGATGAATGGATTTTAACATTTAATTCGTGTTTTTAGAAGTTAAATCGGATAAGAGGACACGCGGGCATGCATAGCCGAGAGAGAAAGAGAGAGAGAGAGAGAGTTACAGCTATGGACTTGGAAATTTTCTGGATTCAGAGTACTCGTCGCCGTCGATTGACCCGGTCGCGCGCACCCGTCCGTTCCGACGTCGTCCCGACTGAAATTCCCGGGCGCTACAGGTGCACGAAATGTTTTCCGATCGCACGACATTAACGTCGTTAATCCGGCCGTTCCGCGATCGGCGGAAAATAGCGAGGGAGGAGCTCCGTTCCGCCGCCGCGTTTCTCGCTTCCCCGGTCTCTTCCGCGGAATCAATCGTGCCCTTCCCTCCCTCCCCCCCGCCAATATCCTTCTAAATTGTAGCAGGCTGCACGACATAGACGTATATAGCGATGGACTATAGGATCGACGCTGACCGATATCGGGTGGAATCGATCCAGCCGCGAGCCGTTCCCATAAACGTCGGTTAAAGATAACTGACAATGAGGTTTAAGCGCGACTCTATCCCGTCGCTCTTTCCAACCGGTATATAACTGGGGAAAGAGAGAGAAAGAAAAAGAGAGAACCGGGAGACTCTCGGCTTTGCTTTAACTTTAACGAACGCCCGGGAACGGACGTGCGGGCCCCCCCCCCCGTGCGTCGAAATTGGCTCGCCGGAGCGGTTTAATACCGCCGGATTCTACACGCCGGCGGTTTTATGGTCTGGAAAGCGCCGAATATAGCGCTTAATTGATGTCTTCGCAGAAAGCGAGCCTTATCGCCCGCCCTGATAAACGTTCCCCGCATACCCCAAATTGGCAGTTCGGCGTCTGCCGTCCGACACAAACTCCGCGGAAGAGATCGATATCCCTACCTCCGGTTGCCGCCGGCGGTATACGAGCTGCGTTTAATCGCTTTTGCGTTAATAACGAGTAATGTCGTGTGTATCGTACATATATATACTTCTGGATTATAAATTGGCACGCGCGTTCAGCGATACGGTCTCCGCGGAGAGTTTTGCTTTTATCTCTCCTCGGCGAAACACGGCGATTTTGTCATCCGCGGATGGTTTTATGCGAGAGCGAGCAATAGTTTGTTACGTTGTCACAAACAAAGTTCTCATCCTGTAACGAGTGTTTTTTGTGTTCGCCCCGATGTGAAATAATAAAAGAGAGAGAGAGAGAGAGAGAGAGAGAGATTGAGGATGGGGGGGGGTAGCAGGGACACGAATGGCACGAGCTGTCGATCATTTTCGCGTTGCGCACTTTCGATGATTGATTATTACCCGTGCCGTAACGAGAGAAATGCAACGCCCGCGATAACACGCGGCGTAATGTGAATTTCCAGAAAAATGAATACAGAACGGAAAACACGCGCGGCTTCTGTCGAGATATCGCGACCGAACTTTCCCTCGCGTCATTAATTTTTGCGCAGAATGCAAAATTAACGCGCGCAATTATACGAGCGGGCGCATACAATTCGCGACGATAGAACATTGCGATAAAATTAAAAAATGCATCGACGGTATTCGGTCGTTATGTAAAATGTGAGCTTAAAATAAAACGCGTACATGAGTATCTGTGAAACTTGCGAAGCTTTGCTTCTAAAAATGCGAGATATATAATTGTATATAATAAATATATATATATAGAGTTTCTGTTAGAGTTAATATTAGAATACATTTCGCGAGTTCCGCGAAAATTTATTTCTATTTGGCGAAACGTCACCGTTTTTGTTTTTATACACGTATAACGTATCGATGGCGCCGCGACGCGCTTCAGCGTTCCGATAATAATTAATTAGCGTCGGATTAATTGAAACGGACGAATTGTTAACGATAATAAATGGCGAATAACGCGCCGCGCGAGCCGGCTTGCACTAAAAATACGGCGTTTATTGTTAATTGTGTTAAAATAGATCGGCCGTGTCCCGTTTTGCCGATTTACACATAACGACCCGAAAATCTCTTTCTCTCCCTCGTTTATCGGCTACGTTTCCGATTGTCACTTTAATATACATACGCCATGCCGAATCGACAAATTTAGCGTCCCTTCGGGACTATTCAAGAGGAGGGCGGGAGGGGGTGTGAAGGAGGGTGGGGGGAGGGTCAATCCAGTGCAATTTTCTTTGACACAAGCGTGAAATCGATCCGCTCGCCGTAACGCGAAAGCGTGGATTTAGTTTGCTCCTTTCGCAGGATACCTCCCCCTGCGAAATCGGTTTTTCATATATGCATGGCATATTAAATCCCCGTGAAATGAATTCGGCCGGCGCGTATATTATATTTTGTACCCCCCGTTTTCGTTGCATTCCAATTTTTATCTAAAAAATGCACCGCCAATTAATGCATAAAAATTATTCTGCCTGCAAAGGGGAAAAAAAAAACAAACAAAAAAAAATTAGCAATTTTCACGATGGAAGGCACATCTTCTCCGCGTTCTCTCTCGCGGTGGGAATTCGACTCTCTCGGATTGATCAAGCGGCCCATAAATGAGGAATGACTCGTTGAAATCCTGTTAAGTTACGAATGCGCCCGCGAACGGGCAGCTTCCTTAATCATTTAGCAATTTTTCCTTTTCCGCATCACTTATAGTTGTCATCGTCGGGGAAAAGGAATACACGACTCGGAATTGGATTCGCCATCGGCGAATAATTTAGAGGAGCCTTCGTGTTCTTCGCGTATTGAGAAAAACGGAAAAATCGATTAATTGAACAAAGGCAGTAGAACGCGAGAGTCGCCGTCGTTTTTACGCGCGGCGGGAACATGATGTTCCTGGGGGTGGATATTTGCAAATCGCGCGACGGACGGGCGCGGTTACTCTCGAGCCGCATGACAAATTGACAAGTATGAATTAATTTAAATCGATCTATTGCGGTCTTGCGAGTTATAACTGTATATTGGCGTGCGGGGGCGGGCGGGAGAGATGAATCGGTGTCGGTTCCGCCGGGCGACGAACGGGAAATAACATAATAACGATAATGCTATTTGGAAATAATTAGGGCCGATCGCGTTGTCCCAGTGAGAATGCGGGGTATTCAATTAAGAATTTATCTCGAGATACTTTCTCATACATAAATGCATGCTCGCGGGCGTACAATGACTTTGCACGGTTTCAATCAATCAATATTGCCGGAGCTCATTAATTTGTCGTTATCAGTGTAACGGCACAGCGTCTCATTCTCTTTCTCTCTCCCTTTAATCTTCGTGCTACTTCCGCACCGAGTGCACCGCTTCTTTCCGAGAACTCTAGAATAACTTTTATTCCCCTCTCTTAGCAATCCCGCGGGGTCTTCCTTTTCTCTACTTCAATTTCCTGCTGCAAATGCAAACTGCTTTTTGCATTGTATCAAGATAAAATATGGAGGATGGTATAATAGCCATTGTAGTTATTATATTATTTTTAGATATGTATATAAAAGTCACGACGACTGCAACTGTGGATTGACAAAACCTTTAACAAATTGTGATAAACTTGACAAATTAGTTTGTTAAAGGACGAGCAGTTAAGTTAATGCTTGGCCACACAATTCGATAAAGTCACTTCATATTTTCGATATATTTTTTTAAATATAGGCGCATATTTTTGTCTCAAACATTTCGGGCGATAAAGTGGCAATTTTATACGGCGGATGGCTTTTGTCAATTTGATTTTATTATCGATAGGTGCGGACGGGGATGGTGACGGTCAGCGACGGGAAGAGCAAACCCGTGCCGATGCGTTTGCACTTGTCTATGGAGGTATTGAAGCTTCAACGGGAGGATCTCGAGGTAGAGTGCCTTTCGATAATCGTATTATCAACTATTTCCCGAATGAATGATGTTCAATCGTCCCTCCCTCTCTCCCGCCGCGGGGGGGACACGGTATACCTTATCGATCACGGGGCGCTTGCGAAACGTGTCAAAGACAAGAATACATTTTAGCAGGCAGCGAATCACAATAAGCCACCTCTGGACGCTAAGGAGCGCATGGTGCAAATCACCAGGCAGAAGGTCGGTGGTTTGGGGCTGAGCATAAAGGGCGGAGCGGAACATAAGCTTCCAGTACTCATATCGAGAATCTATAAGGGTCAGGCCGCCGATCAGTGCGGCCAGCTTTTCGTAGGAGACGCAATTATTAAAGGTACTATCGACAGATGATTTTCACGCCAATATACAAGTTATTATCAAACTTATGCAAGCTATCGACTACTGATCCTCCCAACGATATTTTTGCATTAGTCGTTATCTCCAAATAATGCAAGATAAATCTTTTTTTTTTACGTTCTATATATTACTTTATGTGTCACATTTGTACTCTGCCGAGTCTGTGTATTTTTGTCTCAAGAATTATTTTTTTTATTCAGATAATGGTAAAATATTTAATGAGTAAAACGTAAAATTTTTAATTGTTGTCGTACATTTAGTTTGATTTTTTTATATTTAATTCTAATTAAATTATTTTCAAATCTGTAATAAATTTGCAGTCGCTCATTAATACTTGCTCCTTATTATTTGCACCGATTGCAGTTACGCGACACTTGACAGTTTCGCGATAGTCGAGCAGCCACCATGTATGCACAGTTAATGAGTATCGATTTCAACTCCTGCGTCTACCAATGCCCAATGTTCTTATTGAAACGGAAGTTGAACTTCGATTTTATTCCACGTAGTATTCGAAACAATCAGGAATCTATATACCGCGTACGATTCTTTGTTTGTACGATAATGTTTAAGACTTTATTTTGTTACGTAATTCGTTGTTGTACGATTCTTCAGTGAATGGCGAGTATATCACGGCGTGCAACCATGACGACGCTGTCAATATTTTGAGGAATGCCGGTGATATAGTGGTTCTAACGGTCAAGCACTATCGAGCGGCCAAGCCATTTCTACAGAAGAACGGTATACCGCACTATATATTATATATTATCGCAATAAAACAGATAACAATGGGAGTGTGTGCGTCCTGTGTATTGATATTCTAACGCTTATCAACAGAGAAGGAAGAAAAGCTGGATAACGTTGCCAATGGTACGGCGGAAGACGGATGGATATCGCCTAATAGGCAAGCGGGTAGTCCCAGATGTAGCCACAGCCGTCAGAGTTCCAATGCATCTTCCAGTTCGATGCAGTATAAAAGATGGGTCGACGTAATCACAGGTAGGACTACGTGGCGGACTTAAATATTGAATAAATTAAATCCCTCGTATGTATTTTTATATCCCATATTTAGCATGATGTGTAAAAACTTGGGTTTTGTATACAATATTTTAAATGTAAAAAAAAAAGATTGCTGCATAACATATCAATGTTAAGACTAAGAATGTAAGAATATGAATTGTAAAAATATGAAGCAGCCACAAGAGGCGGGATATGAAAATGGGGGCACCTGTGTGGTGCATAATAATTAATGTGACACTTTTCAGTCCCGTTAATGATGGCGTACGTGACGAGGTACATATTTGGCACCGACAAACTAAGGAGGAACGCGTTCGAAGTGAGAGGACTTAACGGGGCACGTACAGGAGTGATACATTGCGACGATAGCGCTATTCTCAGTCAATGGTTAAAATATATAACTGACAACATTACAGGATTGACGCATTTGCAGGTGATATAAATAACATGACAGTAATATTGTCGTGTCTTTCTGCGTTGACGATTCCTCCAGTTGTTGCTTCAATAATTAACTATTCGACGATGAATTCAATTCCAGATGAAGTTGTACAATCGTAATTTCGGAGTCGGCGAGCGCATAGAATACATGGGCTGGGTGAACGAGGCCGTGAGCAACAGTAATCAGCCGTGGCAGAGTTACAGACCGAGATTCTTGGCTCTAAAAGGACCGGACCTATTGTTGTTTGAGACACCCCCTGTACGTGTCAATTCGTGCGCAGTATTTTATTTACTTTGAACTTTCAAGGTCGTCGATTTATTTAGTATTACGAGGATTATTTAGTTTAATCGGTTTTTTTTATTATTCCAGTGTAACATAGGCGATTGGTCACGCTGCGCGTTGACTTTCAAGGTGTACCAGACCATGTTCCGCGTGATGCGCGAGTCGGAGAATGTCGACGAGCGGCAGCATTGCTTCTTGGCGCAGAGTCCGGGGAAACCGCCGCGCTACCTGAGCGTCGAAACCAGGCAGGAACTCCTGCGGGTCGAGGCGGCGTGGCACACCGCCATATGTTCGGCCGTTACGCATCTGAAGGTCCGTCGTGGCGCGCGTGATAATTTTTGCGAAGCATTTTTTCGACGTCCGTTGAGTTTTCTCTCCTCTCACGCCTTTCTTTCCTCTCGTTGCAGAGTAAAACCTTCCCGGTAACTTTCAACAGCAGGAGCGCGGGTCTAACGTTAGAGTGGACGCAAGGCTTCACGTTGTCGTACGAAGGAAGCGAGATCGCGTGGCGTTACAAATTTTCGCAATTGAGAGGGTCCAGCGACGACGGTAAAAGTAGGCTTAAATTGCACTTCCAAGAGCCGGACAGCATCGCCATCGAAACGAAGGTAAACACGTATATTCTTTGGTGAAAAGGAAAGATTTGATTGCAGCACAGTGGTCCAAATTTTTCTCTCGAGACAAGATTTCGATTGAGAGATATACGCTCTCTCAAATTCTTGGAAAAGAATGGATGGATTAACGATCAGTGCTGCATTCAATCCTTCAACTTGTGTTTTTCCTACACGCATAGAGCGATATGTATTTACATTTTGCGTACGTTTCGACAGGAATTGGAGTGTTCCCAGTTGCAAAACTTGTTGTTCTGCATGCATGCGTTTCTCACCGCGAAGGTAGCCGCGGTGGACCCTACGTTCTTAACGTCGACCACTCCGTAAAGAGATGTAATATAGATGTAACAGAAAAAACGCCGACGAATCACCAAGTGAATCACTTTTGTGATGTTCTGTTATCGTTGTTCCGGATTGGACCGAGCGTGCGCGCTGAAAAATTGCCAGGAGGAGCCAGAGAAGAATGAGGAACAGGAAGCGAAACAGAAACTAGTCAATATATCCAAAAAGGTATTTTTATCGTTTACATATAAAAAAAAAAATCACCAAGAGGTACTATACATGCTCTACTCATCCTACCAAAAGCCAATTTCACTAGTATATATAAATATATAAATATAAATATATATATATATATATATTATATATATGAATCTAACGGCTATTATCGTATTGTACGCATCTAGATAAGAATTCTCGCGAGTTTTTAGGAGCGGCAGTATGCATTTATGAATGATTGCCCGACTACGATATGCGATTACGTTATTTGCTTTTTTGCTACACGTATTTATTCCTTTTTGAATTGTTTTTAAATGACACGTAATGTCTCAAGCACACGTGGCTATATATATGTAATCTACTTTTACGGATGCATTTTAATTATATTCCAGTAATGCTGCGTTTCGCAGATAACTCTCGGTTGCGCTTTCATTATAATATCGTATGTCTGAAATCTTGAGATGATTAGAATTTATACATTATAGGAATCAACACAACGCGTGGGTTCATGATTTTTAAGTTACAATAATGGCGAGTAATTTTCTTAGTTGTATAAAAAATTGTTTGTATACGTGTCTACATTGCATTGCGTACCATACATATATGAGGTGCCTTAAAAACCATGAACAAGAAGTAGCTAAATTAAAGGAGGCATCAACTTTCCGTTTCTCGTTCAATGAGAAAAGAATCGTATTACACTATATTTAGAGTATTTATAAAAAAAGAAAGGAAACAAAGAGTCGTTGCGTTTCAATAGAGACGTTTCTAATTTGCGATCTTAAAGAGATGCTTTAAAAGGGTATAATAACACATTGAATTGAAAAGTACCAATATATCGATTCGTCCATCCGACAAAAGCGTCAAAGTAATAATTGCTTTGTAAGCAATAAAACTGTACTCTGCAATTAGACGGCTCACTCAAGCGTAAACGTCGGATATTGAAATACGTTTGTTTAATCGACGCAGTATTATCGATGGGGGCAATAAGTTCTACAAATTAAGCGTTATGGGTACCATCATCTCGAGCTGCAGTTTACTGAGACACATTAATTCGTGAACTGTCAGCCCTGTACTTCCCTGTACCAGACGCAACAGAGTTACGTTCTAATTCAAATCGTACGATTCGCGAAAATTCATTCTATATGGATATAACTCTGACTGTGAGAGAATGCCGTATGCGCGGAAAGCTTATTTGATACGTAATGGATATGTGAATGTCACATGTTTCCGACTGCTCGACAGTGTCTAATAGTGTCTTTAAAAGTAATATCAATTATCTCTTTCCAATCACTAGCTATAGCTAACATAGACTTAACACTGTATATTATGTGACTATCTTACATTGGTTCGCAATTATATTTAAAGCAATAAATCTATAATGAACGAACAACTAGAGAGAAATAATAAAAAGAGTAGGCTATATATAAATAAATATATATACAAATATATAAGAGAACTGCATACAGTATAATTATAAAGTCAGGAAAAAGAGTATCATTCTCGATAGCAGTTGCGGGAATATCGCACGTTTTCCAAACGTTTGCCTAATCCTTCAGTTTCTTGAATGTAAGACGGACGGTCGCATGTACGTTGCCTCGATATGAAGACGATGTGAAGCTAATTTTAATGTCAATGCGGAGAGATCACGTTTCGATTTCCATCGCGTGTTTCGAGAGGGGGCCCCGGTTACTCGTAGAAAGTGCCTACAAAGTAACATAGAGAAAATGTAAAAGAGATCCGCGCTTCTGTTGTATCGCAGTGTGTTTAGCGCCGATTGCATCGTACTTTTCTAGTCTACAAAAAAAAAAGCGTCACGACGTCTTTTACGCGATTAACCTACGGTCAAAGCATATGTACGTTATCGCTCCGTCTCACGATCCGCGAGGACCTAATGCGTTCGAAAAGAACTACCGTTTGAATTTGTTACCGTCGTCGTTACGAAAGTTTATCGTGTAAAAGGGTACTTTGCCTATACATCTCTCTCTGTGAACGTCTTTTTTTCATGATCGATATATTAATATATCGTAGTAATATAATAAGAATTAAGCGATATCCGATCTTGAATTTAAGCACAGAGCGATGCTGACGATTTAAGCGCTTTATATGACTCGAAACTTATTATGGTGTGCTACAAACTTTTATATTTCGAAGCATCTCTATCGAATTCTCTGTCAAATTTAAAGTTTCACACTTAAATTCCTATCAACGCATTCTTTGATTCTTAAAATCAAATGAAAGCTTTAACTTTTTAAAATTTAATCAATGCCAATTAACTTTTCCTGTTCTTAATAATTTATTAATGCACTCATCGTGCATTCTCTGCGCTTAAAGTTGAGAGAATTTATCAAGAACTGCACAATTACTCTACATAAGTAAATTAATTAAGCAAGAATGGAATGAAGCTGGAAGAGATCTGTGGCGCGATCAGGTCTAGATTATAGTCATTTATTATCGAAATACTACAGGTTGTTCTAAAACTAGTGGATCATTGAATCCCCCTAATATAATATATTGTATACTCTGTTAACATCACGAATCGAATTAAAATTCCCTTATATTTATTAAATCGACATTTCTTTCACTTGAATTAGATCGCATAAGAGTAAATTTTTTGCGAACGCTGTTAATTTATGGATCTTTTTTTTCTGTATCCGTTTAGCGGTAACTTTTTTTTTCTCGAAACTTCTCGTCTGTGTACGATTCTCCGGAGAATTCAGCTCGTTCCATAAATTATATACAAAAAATAAAAAATAATAGCTGTATACGCGACGTACTTTGCCTACAAACTCGCTGAATATTAAACCAATTTCTTTCGGCGAGCGCGTTCGCGATTCCGAGTCCCCGGTCGTTGCGTTTTTCGCATTCGGACTCGTTCGTTGCAGATATGTATTAATCTTCCTTCTTCGCCCTCACGCGTGCTTTACACCGGATGGAAGAGCGAACCCACACGGCGCCGGCTTACATTTCGAAATATAGTTTATCTGTTATAATGTCTATATCCCCCATTGACAATATGTTCCAAAATATATCATTGTTAGAAGTTACAGATCTGTCGCGTTCTTAATTATATATACCTACCGCTTCTCGTAATCCACCTTTTATACATTGCATTATTATAATTTAAACATATTTCACGGTTCATATCGCTCTTCTTTTTCTCTCAAATGTTGGAGAGAAAAAAAGGAGAAAAGATGAACGGAAAGAAGTCCAGACTGAAAAGAACATGTCTTATAATTTCTATATAATAAATTATTAATATAACAATCGATGGATTATCGTCGGCGAATCTAGAATCTTTTTAATAATAATAATTTAATAATAATTAAATATATTTCACGTTTCATATCGCTCTTCTTTTTGTCTCCAACGTTTTGAAGAAAAAAAAAAATAGAAAAGATGAACGGAAGAAGTCCAGACTGAAAAGAACAGGTCTTATAATTTCTATATAACAAATTATTAATATAACGATCGATTAATTATCATCGGCGAATCTAGAATTTTTTTAATAATAATAATTTAATAATAATTAAATATATTTCACGGTTCATTCGCTCTTCTTTTTGTCTTCAACGTTTTGAAGAAAAGAAAAATAGAAAAGATGAACGGAAGAAGTCCAGACTGAAAAGAAGGTCTTATAATTTCTATATAACAAATTATTAATATAACGATCGATTGATTATCGTCGGCGAATCTAGAATCTTTTTAATAATATTAATTTAATAATTGTTCACGAGCGCGCGTTGCCTTGGGAGTTTTGATGGTTTAACAGGCGGCTGTTGCCCCTTTATTTTTTTTGTTCAAGAAATATATTTACAGCAAGGTGGAGTTAAACTCAATTTTATTTTACGTACACAAGTAATATAAGTCATAACAGTTTTAACAAGAAATTTACAAGATTTTCGCGCGTGTCTTGCAACTTATAGAGCGACTGAAATATATTACGCGATCCTTTTGTCTTTGAATTTTTACTGAAGCGTGAAAGTCACCTCAGCGCGGCCCCCCTTTTATAGGGTAGCCGCCAGCGACGGTTCTACCTATTTGTGCAAACAAAGAATGCGAGGCGAGCTTCCTGTTTTTCACATGGCAGTATTTTCAAAAAATACGAATTCCTGCGCGGTTTGCAACAATAATAATTAAATATATTTCACGGTTTATATCGCTCTTCTTTTTGTCTCCAACGTTTTGGAGAAAAAAAAAGAGAAAAGATGAAGAAGTCCAGACTGAAAAGAACAGGTCTTGTAATTTCTATATAACAAATTATCGATATAATAATCGATTGATTATCGTCGGCGAATCTGGAATCTTTTTAATAATAATAATTTAATAATAATTAAATATATTTCACGTTTCATATCGCTCTTCTTTTTGTCTCCAACGTTTTGGAGAAAAAAAAAAGAGAAAAGATGAAGAAGTCCAGACTGAAAAGAACAGGTCTTGTAATTTCTATATAACAAATTATCGATATAATAATCGATTGATTATCATCGGCGAATCTAGAATCTTTTTAATAATAATAATTTAATAATAATTAAATATATTTCACGGTTCATATCGCTCTTCTTTTGGTCTCCAACATTTTGGACTGAAAAGAACGGGTCTTATAATTTCTATATAACAAATTATCGATATAATAGTCGATTGATTATCGTCGACGAATCTAGAATCTTTTTAATAATAATAATAATTTAATAATAATTTTTGAAGCCTAAATCCTCCGAGTTGGCGATATAGATTCGGATGTCATTCAAATTCAATTATCATGGTATTACCTATTATCTCTTGATTCCACTTGTCATCGTTTGAAATGGTTCGAAAGTACGAGTGCAGATGGCGCGCAGATCGCTCCGCCAGAGAGACTCTGGCTCCGCTGTCAACCCGAATTCCGTTTCCGTCCCGTTCCAACCTGTTCGTTCCGGCCATTCGCTCTCCATCGTGTGCTCCGCGTTCACCGCGATCTCCCGTCCGCGTCCCGCGAGCGTCGTGTCGCGCGCCGTTGTGCGCACGGTAGAACTTAGAAGCAGTTCCGAGCGATCTCGAGTAAAAGCGGGAGTAAAAACGGAGACGAGGGAGAAAGATACGGGAATTTCTCTCAAGTGAATTCCCCCATTGGTTTCTCCTTTCCCTTCTTTCTTTCCGCTCTCTTGGCGCGTGCTCGCACCGCCCCGCGGTAACTCGACTCGACGACGCGAAGCGATCGCAGAGACCCGCGGCCACGAGTAGGGAGGGGGAGGAGGAGGCGGCCATCTCCGGTTGCGGTCTCTGATATTTTTTATTCCACGGTATGTCAGAAGGCGAGGTCGCGTTGTCGCAGAAGAAGCAGCACCAGCAGCAGTCGCCGTTCCATCCGCAGCAACAGCAGCAGCCGATCGGAGCGGGCCCGATGGCGAATATGGCGTGGCAGTACACGCCGAACAATATGCACAACATGTTCCCACCGTACCCAGGGTGAGTACCTCGCGGCGTCGTCGGGATCGCGGCCACCGACCGTGGTGGCGTGTGTCAACGGGGACACATAATGGGGGAGTACCGTCGGCCATTTCGCGACGGTCTCTCGAAATCGGAGTCGCGGACTCCGCCAGCTCCTCGCTCCGTTGTCACGATTGCGACGTCGCGCGATATATAAATGCGCGATATATATATGAATATTACGATCTCGACTTTAATTCCGGACCTGGACCTCGTTGAGGCTGCTTGCTCCCGCGACGAGCGTGAGACGCGCGAGAGAGGCCTATTAACGCCTGCATCCTGTCCGTGTATACATACACGTACAGGATGATTCACATGAGCGAGCTTGGGGATTGCGTCGTATATAAAATTCGAGCTCGTCTTCGATTCCCTTTTTCTGTAGACGAGACTTTTAACGACATGAGATTTGTTAATATGAGTTACCTACTCGTTTGAGAACAAATGACTCGTTCACGAACGACGAATAAATAATGATATTAAACGAGGCGGATTCCGGAAAAGACGCGCAATCTCGTGAGCTAAGATGAATCATCTTATACTCGAACGTTTGTGATGACCTAATTCTTCGTTCGAACGCGATCGGTGGAGATTTTGCTTTAATTTTAGTTGAGATTTCGGTTTTGATATCGCAAATATTTTGCTATATTACAATATTATATTGTTTATTTATTGCTGTATTATGATATTGCTTTGTAACCTTCATTTTTGTCGTGATGATATTTGAGCAATGTCACTTGGGATAATTTAAACGTTAGATAATAACAAAATATCAAATTATTTTTCTGTCGTTACTATTGTGGGAATTGTTATAAAATGGAGTTGCGTTCACGCGTATGATAACTTTTGCAATCTCTTTTTACAGGCAAATGTACAACCCAGGGTATCAAGGTGTGCCGCACCAAGGATCGTTTAACTATTATCCCATGATGCCAGGATATGGCCAGAATTTTAATCTTCAACAGATGCAGCAGCATCAACAACACCAACAGCATCAACAGCATCAACAGCAGCAGCAGCAGCAGCAACAGCAGCAGCAGCAGCAACAACAGCAACAGCAGCAGCAGGGAAACAATCAGACGAAGCAGCAGTTGCATCAACAGCCTCCTATACCTGGTACTCCGATGCCTCTGGATGACGAATCTGATCTTCCACCGTTGCCACCCGGTCCACCACCAACGATTCCACAAACTCAACAACACAATCACATGCAGCAACAGTCGATGGCTTATTCAGGATTGATGTACAATTCATTCCCTTATAGCAACTGGAATGGAATGCATAATGATACTTCTCGTAAGTATATTGCTCATATCTGTCTTATGATAAATAGAGATGGACGAAGAAGCTGCAGTTGCAGCGAGAGAAAAATTAATCACGTTATTAAATGATTTTAGTAAAATTATGTTATTTCAGCTTTAAATATGTGTACAAGTAATTTATATTATTTTTTTAAATAATAATTTTAAGATTATATGAGTTTTCACAAAAAAAAAACGAAAATAATATGCTTTGAAAAAATGGATATATAAATATTTTTGACTATATGGATATAAATTCCAACAAAAATAATGAATTCAAGAATATTCTTCCTTTGTCCTTTTGTTTTGAAAACTTGTTTATATTGGCACATAATGTATCATAACGCGTTAATATTTAGTATTTACTGTTATCGTCAGGTATCCTTCGCCCATCTCTACAGTTTGAATGTACAGCTCTGAAATGAGTGCTAATAAATTCTTTACAGAGTACAACGGTCAAAATACAATCCGTTTCAACATGCCAAACAAGAAAACGGGTCTTGGATACACGCCGTCCGGCAATAGCGGCGCCGCGAAGAAAAAACGTAAGCGGAACAAAAATTTAGCAGCTCAATTCAACAATAGCTTTCAGGGAAACGCTCCGACTGGTCCCTTCATGCCTAACGGACCTAGTGCAAAACCTGCGGAACTACCGCCGTTACCACCCGCGCAAAGCGAAGTGGTGGCCCCGCCGCCGCCGAGCGAGGAGCCTCCTAATCCTGTCGTGCCGGTTACCACGGCTGCCAGCAACGCGGTTCCCAGTGCTGGCGCTGTTTCCTCCATCGGCCACAGTCCGGTCGGCGACTGGCCCGACAGTCTGAAGAATTACGTGAATCGTTGCTACGAGAAGTGTAAGACGGCGGTCGATAAGGATCAGGTCGAAATCATACTGAAGGGCAAGATCACACGCGCCGCGAATGACGGCTCGCTCTGGGTGAAGGACTGGGACAAGGAGCCTCTGCCCAGCATCCACAGCGAACGTATGACCATGACGATCAAGCCTTCGAAGCCGGCGTTAAAGCTGGCGAATCCTCTGGCGAGCCCACTGGTCAATGCACAGGGAGGCCTGCGCAAGCCCGGCCTCTCCAGCTCCCTCGGGGCTCGGCTTGGCGCGCGTCTCTCTGTGACACACAGCAGGCGGTCGAGGACGAGGTCGAGGTCAAGGTCTAGATCGAGGTCAAGATCAAGATCCAAGTCGAGGTCGCGGTCCCGTTCGCGGTCGCGTTCGCGGTCTCGTTCGAGGTCGAAATCGACGCGCTCGCGCACACGTAGTCCGCCGTCGCGCAGGTACAGCAGGCGCAGCACGTCCTCGTCGTCGAACATTAGCGATCGGGAGCACGATTACAAGGCCCTCAAAGTGAAAAAGTCCGCGCGCAGCAAGGCGAATCACGGCAACAAGAAGTCCAAGAAGACTAAGCAGGCTAAATCGCATTTCTATTCCGAATTTGGTTTAGCTACAGGCAACACGGACGAGCTGGGCACCAAGGAGAAGCTGCAGCAGCGCGCCGCCCGATTCAACGGCGGCATTTCCAGGACGGTTGTCAGCAGTGTCGTCATCAGAGATGATCCGAACACGGACTTCGACTTTACCGGGCTCCACATCGTCGGCACGTGCAAGGATCTAGAGAAGCCCTACTTGCGTCTCACGTCGGTACGATATCCAAAATTATTTATACTATCTCATTTAACAGTTAATAGAATACAAAGTATTTTGCCCTGAAAATATTTAGATAAAATTAATTATGTGATGTAATTCGCGGGCACGCATTTTTTTTTTTAACGAAATTTTACAATATTTGTCACAGGCTCCTGCTCCTTCTGCAGTTCGACCGGTAAGTGTACTTCAAAATTCTTTGGCCCATGTCAAGAAACGTTGGCTGGCCGACCAGGACTACCGATATGCTTGCGACCAATTAAAATCCATCCGGCAAGATCTTACCGTGCAAGGTATCAGGGACGCGTTTACAGTTCATGTATATGAAACCCACGCCCGTGTAGCTTTAGAACGCGGTGATCACGAGGAATTCAATCAGTGTCAGACACAGCTGAAGATGCTGTATCAGGATCTCGATGGCGAGAACCGATGCGAATTCATCGCGTATCGCATTCTCTATTACATCTTCACGAAAAATACTCAAGGTTGGTAAAATAAACTAACGAGATTAGCAGTTGATATTTCCTGAGATCAAATCATATTATTAGAATATTCTAGACATTAGAATAATGATGGATTTTTTTTTTACGATTTCAGATTTAACGACCATTTTAGCAGCACTTTCGGCAGAGGATAAAAACGACGAGTGCATAAAGCACGCGTTGAAAATACGATCGGCTTGGTGGTTGGGTAACTTCCATGCTTTTTTCAAACTATATAGGACGGCGCCGCGTATGTCTGCCTTCTTGATGGATTGGTTTGTCGCGAGAGAGCGAAAGAAGGCATTGAAATTCATGATAAAGTCGTACGTATTAAAATCTTACTTACTATTACTATTATACTATATGGATACGTATTTAAATTTAATTATTTTTTAAATATTTTTTAAATATTTTCCATTAAGGGATTGTATACTTTTTATGTTGGTAAAAATAATTTATGCTGATTTTAACCAATGATTTTAATTTTGTCAAATTCAATTGCATAATAATGACAATTAGAGAATCATATGTATATTATTATATCTTTTCATTAAAATAGTGCAATAGAAAGCAATACAATCCCTTAACGAACTTTTCAGAAGAGCTTGGAGAATAGCATATTTTCATCAGTAAATGCAAGCATATTCGTTTTTTTTTTTTTCGGTATTGTGGCACCTGCTTTCTAAAAGGAAATTCTCTCCTAAATTATAATTTACCAAGTATATAAAGTAATAATTGACAAAGTATATCGAAACTTTCAATCGGTATGCTTTTATCGAATTGATCTTTCTAAATGTCTAATCCAATTCCAGCGCCATGTTTCAACAAATGATATTTACGAAGAAACATGGACCACATGTACTATAATTGCAGATTTCTGTTACAGGACGTCGTAGCCGAAAGTTAATTGCATATTTAATTGTTTTTTCTTTCTGTTTTATGTATCTCACTATCACATCACCGTATGCGGCCGTTATCTAACGTTTGCATTTCTTCTGCTGTTTAGCTACCGGCAAAATTTGGCGGTTCATTTCGTCGTAGCGGAATTGGCCTTTGATTCTTTGGACAAGTTTTATGAATTTGTCAGCGAGTTCGGCTTGGTTTACGTTGATCTCGCTCGACAGCAAATCGACTGCAAGGCAAGCAGTGGTAGTCTAGGTGGTTGGTAGAAGGCAACGCCACTCTACTGTCCTACCTTTACCCCTTGTGGCGGAAGATAAATTTTAACACGCGAAAAAAAAAGAAAGGGCCACACACACACAATAATACACATGCATCCATTCACGTATATATATATATACACACGCACGCGTACACGCGTAAAGTCTCACGTGTATATGCATATGTTTCCGACGCTTGTGTGACTCATATGCATATATACAGTGCTTAGATAGATGTTCCATTTCGCTGGGGTACGCAATCGTTTCCGTAAACATTTTCCTCGCTCTCGGAAAGACCCCGTGTGTGTGTGTGCTGGCTCTACCTCTCGCAAACGATCTTCAGATCATCGTCCCACGGCGGTGGCGCAATCTCATCTCCGTCAGGCGCAAAAAAAAAAATCGAAAGCTTGGGAACTTCGACTACAGCTTCGACTGTGAATTTGTACATAACACGCCCCCTCGTTCGGTTCCCCCGCGCGCAATTGTACATATATCGCAAGAGGACAATAGATGCGGCTCTCTCTATCTCTCGCCGGGGACTCCTGGAAATTGTACAAAAAGTCGGGACGGATGATCGTTTCCGTTCGTTCGGCGCTACCTCACTAAAAAGATTAGATGAGCAAAAAAAAAATCGTTGTAACTCGTCGAGGATCATATTCACAACATAAAACGGTACAGTCTACGGTCTTCGCAATAGGAAAAAAAAAGTTCATCCTTCTTTCGTTGTCGGGACGACCGCTCTCTCCTTTTCAATCATTCGTAGCGTGATGCGCATGCACGCTTCACTGCCACGATGCTCGATCGATTTTCCACGTGTTCCTTTAAGTATTACTGCACCCGAAAAACAACCCGTAGCCGCCCCAGCCGAGCCGCAACGCAAGCTTCTCTCCCTTCGAAGAGAGGGGGATTGCTTCAAAAGAGAACGCGGATAAGGATTTCGTTTTACAATTTCGGAGACACGAGACGCGTTTGCGAGGACACTATGGGTGACGTTCACGCTGCTCGTGCTCGATATAGAGACGCTCTCCTTCGACGAACAGAGAGCGTAACCTGGTTCGCGATAAGTGATCATTTCCCGGACAAGCCCGAGGAAAGCCGGTCAGAGGTCAGACGGAGGGAAGAAGTCGCAAGATCGTTTCGCACGTAACGTCGTTGGATGAAACCATATGTACATTGAAGATGGTCCGGGTTTGGGGGACGAAGACGGAAGACCGAAGATGAAGGGGAGGACAGCCTTCGCTGCATACCTCGCGTGACGAGTGGCGATATCACCATCGGTTCTCGTGTGCCCGAGTGATCTTGTAATTAATTAATTTTAACGAGTGTCCCATGCGCCGCGCGTGGTGCAACGATGCTCTTTTCGTTATTAGATTTGCCCTATACTCGTTGGAATTCTCCACGTGATCGGGACTCTCCCGCGTTTTAACTCTCTCGCATTCGCGCGCATGGAATGTGCATACATCAGCCGCATTACACGGATTCGGAAAGGGAAAAAATGAACTCATTGTACAATACTTGATCCGAATACGATGTTGTGCATAATAAATTATTTAATTTTCTGACGTTGTACCTTATATTTTTTTTTTGTCTCGCTTGTCGTACTATAAACCTAGCGCACTTTTTAGAGGAGACATAGATTGCGACTCGTTCTGCCTCGACTTCGCCTCGACGATGCTGCTTCGCTTAATAATAAATATTAACCACTCTCGACGTCCGCAATTGCAAATCGCGACCGACACTTACGTTGTCGTTGCTAATTATGTATATATCTATATATACCGATTCGCAATCGGTAGATAAAATAATTTAAATGTTAAATAATTTAACAATCCATGAGACAACATAGAACATTTAAAGTATATAACAGTAAACGAGAAAACGTCGCTTTCAACGCCGATCCTCACTGCTGGATATTTACGGCTACTGGCTCGTCACTGCAGCTGCATCCGGATTACATCGGAAGCGAAAATTCGTACGTATATGCTTTACGCAATACTTACAATACGTTTGCAAGGAGCAAGTTTTTTTTTTATACATACAACTACCTCTATTCGACAGAACAGACTTGTGAAATTCACCAAAGACCTCGGTTCGCAAATTAAACGCTGCAAAAGTTTTAATCGGATGTCGCGAGATCCACATTCAAAATATATATATATATATGTAGACTTATTTATCACCGTGGATGCAGGATCATAGAAAGACTTGGTGTATCTCACCAATTTACTCCATCGAACGAGTTGCGGGAGGCAATACAATTTTTTCGCTTCTGACGTAAATAGAAGCCTTAAAAATGGCTCTGATATTAACGTGGTTCGAAGAATTTAACGTGGTTTGATCACGGATTCGCGCAATAACACGAGCGTCTGCGTCTTCGACGTTGGACCTCGGGATGCGATTTGTAAACCACGTCGGAACACGCGTATCGGCTTCGATCAAAGATCTCTACAATGCACTCGGGATGTGCGCAACGTGCCATTAACCGGATTAACCCGTTAGCGTCCTCAAGCGAAGAGGGACATGGTCTCACACGAATTGGAACCTGTTCTCTAACATAAACTACTAGTATCCGGTACCCTTCGTAGTTTTTGTTTTGTTTTGTTTACATTCGCTCTTTCTTTTTTAAAACTAGATCCTCAGCCCCTCGAAAAAGGTCAGACGTTAACGGATTAATAATTTCTCGTGCACGTGAGAATCTCACACCACGAGTAGGAACAGATCGCGCGGAAGAGATCAACGTCAAATATGAATTCGCGTGCGCGTCGGCATCGAGTCGCGAGCTACACAGTGCGTAAATAGCCTTACGGTAAATATATTAACAGCGTCTCTCTAACGATACCGTTTTGTTTTTCTTTCTGTGTCTGTGTGTATGGCGTGGTACACATCTGATTGGTAGCTGACGTAATACATTAATTCACTTACATATAAATATTAATCAAATAAAAAAAGATTTAACTATGGTACGGCGAAAGAACGTAGCCCTCGGTGGAAAATGAAGTCGGAGGGGGATGGATGATTGGCAGCGCTGACTGCGATGACGGAATTTGGAGTCGGAGAAGAGGTGGGGGGGTGGGGGAGGAGAGGAGTGGATGCGGAGAGATACGAGTCCGTTTACACGGAGAGGGACACGAAGCTGTTATACTGGGTGATGTTGCGTTTCAGAATATCGGCGCACGGACCTAAGACCCGCTCGAACCGCGCCCGATCCAGTTTCACACACTTCAACGGACCCCTGGCCACCACGGTCGCCGCTCGGGGCCTGTCCAGCAGTAGCGCTATTTCCCCTGTACAGAAAAAAAGTTTCCGTCGTCGAACAAGTCGTTTCAATCCTCTTACGCGTAAAATTAATTGCAATTTCGCATAAAAATTTATAAGTTTCGCAGTTAATTGAATTTGCGGAATTAGATTGACGCATTAGATTGCTTTAACATCATCACTAGCTATTAAAAAATTGTAAATTCTGATGTTATTGCAATAAAAAGTATTAAACATTATCTTGCTACTAGGACAACTGTATATGCTAGCTTCTCTGCAATCAACTATCCGCGAAAATTCGTTATCAACCGCTCTGGATTTTGCATTACCGAAGTAATCCGATGGTCCTAAACGGCCGACCTCCGCGGGCTCGTCCCCTTCCGAGCGTTGCTGAAGGACCACCGCCGTACCCTCGACGATTATATAAAAATCTTCACCCGGTTCGCCCTGTCGGACTATCGTTTCACCGTCGTCGAACGCCACCGGCTCCAGAGCGTCTGCCACTGTGAGTCTCTCCCATTTATCCAAGGATTCTGCAAAGTGCGCCGTAAATATCACTGATAGCCCTTTCCATTTTATCTTCCTACCCATTTAATCTTAAGAGGATTACTTTTACTATTTTAACTTTGTGTAGAGCGTAATGTGGCACCGAGAATGCGACAACGCTTGCCGCGCGGCAAGATTTCCTTTCGCTCTTGTGGAAAAGCGGTAAAGTGATTGGCTACCGCGCCATATCTTGCCGCGCGCGACCTTCGACGCCGCAAGATTTTATTATCCTCAGAGTTTCCGAAGAAGACATCTTTCCGATCGATTTACGCGAGCGAAGGGTAAAGCAGTGAATGCTCCGGGGAACGAAGAGTGTTGAGACTCACCCAGTATTGAGACCCTGGATAAGAACTCCTCGTACATTTTTCTTTTCCTTATGGTGGAGCCCATGAGAATTCTGCGGTACGAGTCCCTGTCGATGCCCCAGAGCTTCACGTCGGTTTTCGCTCTGACCGTGGCGGCGCGCGGCGTTCCGTAGATTAACGCGAGCTCGCCGAAGCTCCCACCCTCGCCGATCGTCGTCGCCAGCTCGCCGTTGACGAATATTTCGACTTCCCCTTGATCGATCACGTAGAAGTTGTCGCCCTCGTCGCCTGGGAAAATACATGATGGCGCTCGTTCATTTCGACGAATTAACGGCAAATCGAACGGGGACGATAAGAAAGGAGGAAGCAAGATACTGTTATCGCGCACCTTGACGAATGATCGCCTCGCCAGGCAGAAAGGTCACGGGGAACATCGCGTCGAATATGTCGGAGCGCTCGTTCTCGTCCAGATGCGCGAACAGGACGTTCTTGGCGATCGCCTTGCTCAGGGCAGCCATGGTTTTGTAGTCCTTAGGTACGACCTTCTTGACGTAACTGGTGGCATCCTCCTCGGAGACCGGCTCCGCTGAGATTCCGCCCCGCCGCCGCGGCACCTGCGGGCCCTGCTGCCCCGCGGGCATGTCCTCCGTATCCTCGGGACTCGTGGCGATCTGTTGTTTGGCATCGTGAGCCTGTTCCTGTACATAAACAAAGACGAAGTATTAGTCGAGATGATAGCTAAGCGCGAGAGATCCTTAATTAAAATGTCGATGACTTATTGCAGCTATTCTTCGAGTCGTAAGTGATTAAAAATTGTCACATCATCGTATGCATCATACACTGTGTCACTTAATTTCCATACGACGACGTAGAAATCACTCTTACAAAATATAACGATTACATATGACGTATATCTTATTCCTGTTTTTTTCCCGATGTAATCGGTTTTTCAGTCCCGACGGATTAACTCGTCGAAAAGGGAAGCTCCATAATTAATGCAGTCAATTAATACAGAAGGAAAAAACGCGATATAACATATTCTTACGAGAATCGGTTATCGATTGGCCTGATAAATAATATAGAAAGCCGTCTTGGCAGCGCGGAGTGCGCAATATAAATTAACACGTTCCCTATATCTTTAAAAATCCTCCGTGTTTTTCAAGTATTCCTTTTTTTTTTATTAATTTTTTGCGACTGATTCTCGACTGAAGCGCGCACTGCCGCGCACATGTACTTTCAATGATTTAAAAGAGTTTAAAAAATTATCGCCTTCATGTATACGGTGCTCGTCTCCGTCGAAAGAGGATCGGAGCGACGCGTTAAGGTCAACCGTGTGTTGCTGCATACATTCGGGTCTTTTCGGAGGAGCACAAAATGCGCTTAAAAAAAAAAAAAAAAAAAAAAAAAAACGGGACGCAAATTAATAATTCATTAACCACGCGCGACCCTCGTGGGTCGGGGGTTCCTCGCCGCGCCACGCATATAATTACCGTGAAATTATAAATTATGTAGGTCTTTAGATAAAACCTCGGTATTACCATCGGCTTATGTATCACGATGCACGATGCACACCGCCGGGGTGAGAGAGAGAGAGGTAAGTGAATAATGCCATAGGTCAGTTGGCGTTTTCACGCACGAACGCCGCCGTCTCTCTCTTTCTCTCCTCGCCGTCGAGCCTTCGCGGTGCATCGCGCGCTAAACGAGTATATTCAAATCAGCGCAATTCGCAATTCTCCCGTTAATTGCCGTGATAATATGCCCGCGCACGCTAACGTTGCTCGAATGCACGAGGAGCCATCGCATCTATTTCGGGGAGTCTCACCGAGCCGAGGAACACACGTCCCGAGCGCGACATTTACGCGTCTCACATAAAGTCGCGATGTAAAGTAAATTGAAGAAGGAGAAATATTTCTTCGTGCATTTGTACGAACATTTGTTCGTACATGCAGTTCGAGCCTGTTCGATGATCTCTAAAATTTTAAGACACGGTGAAACTGTATCTGTTATCCCATTCAGTTATCCATTAGTAATTCGTGAGAAACACGGAAGTGATGCTGGTATCCTGAGAAAAGAAATGCCGGATGAATTAGAGATTCGGAGCGGAACCCTCCCTCAACTTGTTGCGAGATTAATCTGCTTCCTGCTCTCGGGATCTTCATTAAAACGTCACTTAGACGTTGGTGCTTTTAATAGGAAGGACATTCAAGTTTCATAATTTCAAAATAAATCATTCAATGACGTCATCCAGGCACACGGCTCATGAATGGCAATTATCGATACGAGGGGAGGGGACTCGATCGCGATTCACTAATGATTCGCTTCGATGTAACGCAGCTCCTATAATGGGTCCATAAAACTTGACGATCCGATAAATCGCTCGTCGCACGTCTCTCTCTCTTTCTGCCTGCAAAGACGCGTCTGGGTGTCCGACATGCGCCTCTGTTGTGCATTAAAAATAGAAAAGCAGAACTCCCATTTATCGGAATTATCCAACAGAGATACGCCAGACGAAATCATATCCTTCAGAATCGCCGTGCGTTCGTTTGTACCTGTTTACGTTTCAAGTTCAATTTTACAGACGATCTATAAATCGTCATCTATAAATCGGGATCCCATCTGCAATTTAATATTTTTAATTAATTTAATTGCCAATATAAATCATAAATTAAGCGAAAACATTGTACGACACGCTAACTATAGATTCAAATTATAATTGCATATAAAATGCAATTATAATTTGTTTGCGTGCAATTAAATCGACTCTTTGTCTACAATCTTATTTTCGAGACCGTCGCCGTCGGCTTATTATTATCGCAGGCTGCGTCTGCACGCGGTAATATAATAAAGACGCATTATGTCACGCTGCTATCACAAACAACATACGTAACTGAATCGCCTCGAATCGCGGACCGCGGTTATTAAATTCTGTCAGTTTACTACGCATACCTGGCGCGCGGGCGCGCGCCGCTCTTTCGGCCCGCAAAAATAGAACACGGTTCTAATTCCGTTGGATACAATTCCGATTCCGCAATTCTGTCTCATACGTTACGTCCGTGGGGCGTAAAATTATATATGCGCAAAATTTTTATCCCGGGAAAAATTTTTGCTCCCGAAACAAATTGCATTATCGATCGTCTCAAATGAACTTCGGAACGGAGGGAAAATTATGCAGTCAGATAATCGAAGTGAGAGACGCATGCGAGCATGAACAACTAAGTAAACTATGTGCATAACTATGTGTAATTTACAGCGCGCAAATATATATATATATATATATATATATATATATATATATAAAACGCGCCATATTATATTCTGCTCAAAGTCATCAGAATCAACGAACAGACGCGCTCTCTTATACAATCTCTAGTTAATGATGATATATACGTGTGTGTATATAGTCATCGGCTGCGGCCCATAAGTGCTTACACGCGTACATTCCCCACACGCACATGCACACACATTCACATCCATGAACACACATCCCGACACGAGAGAGCCTTACTCTCGTCATCTCGGCCGCAAGTGTTTTTCCAAGCTTACATCTTTTTCGCAGAGTGGAAATACTTGCAAGGATGGCTAGAAAAAAGAAAACAATCTCTATAAAGAAAATGTCCTCGGAATGCTAAAAAAATTAATGAATAAATATACACGTAACAAAAAGTATTCTTGAAAATTCAATGTGGACTGTAAAAAAAAAAGTAGAACTCATAATTTAGATTAATTATTCCGAGATAACGCTCGTAAGAATTAAGTCAAACGCACGACCGATCGATAGATCAATCATTCCTCACACTGATCTTATTTCTTGATCTTGAAAGTGGACTGTTTTTTCGCGTTTTCTTCGAAGATGACGTAAAAAGGCTGTGTAAATGCCATACTCTTAGAAAATTACTTTTCGTTGAAGAAGGTTCTTCGTGCCAACGCGAGCGGCATAGTAAAAGACCATAGTTGCCATTTACAAGGATCCTTCGTGCCATATACGAGAAGGTATGAAGCGAGACTAAAGAGTGGCTGTCGTAATTTTTCAAATAAAAAGAGATGGCCTTTCCTGTGTGATTTACTGTGTTTACGCCTATAGCTTTTAATGTCAAGTCTTCTTTCTTTAATGGTAATCGCACGGTCAGTCACATATAATTTTTTTTTTCCTAAAAATATAAATCCAATAGAATTTCTATAAGGGTTTGCTGAACAGTCGGTTAATTCACGTGAAACAATGACGCATTATTAAAAATCCAAAATTAGAAAGATGAAAGGAGAAAAAAGTTTACAATTATATGCGCGACTCCTTGAAAATTATAACAACTCCTTCGATCAAAAAAGCTTCTTCAAAGGGTAAGGATTCACGGTGAGGATTTCTTTTTCTTTCACTTTTCGGCACTACGAATTTGTGCGGAACACGTAAGATCGTTAGCTACTTTTAACTTAGTTTCGAGACGGAAAGCGAAAGAAGACGCAGAATCTTGAAGCGCAAAACTCCGTCGGGACGATTAACGGTGATCTATCGCTCGAGATCAATTATAGTTACGCGCGTAACTCGGACGATTATGGCCGGCGCGCACTCGTTCCTCCTCCCTCCCTTTCTCGTACCTTATTCATCATTTCTCTCGATCCTCCTCCTTTTTCTTCGCTTTCCTTTTCACCGTTCGCCCCCGTGTTTTCCTCTGCTTTTTTACGCGGATGCGTTAACACTCGTGAAACGGCCGCTTTCCGCGGTAGCGCGTGTCGTAGGTCGGCGATCTCGCGAGTTCTCGCGAACGCACGGGAAAGGAGATCGTCTCCGCCACTGCCGCCGCCGTCGTCGTCGTCGTCCCGTCGTCGCACACGCGATCTCGCGTCTTCGTCGTCGTTGTCGCCGCCTCCTCTTCCTCCTCCTTCTCTCGCCCGCTTCGCGATTTTATAAGGCCTCGGACGGAATCCAATTAGAGGTCGGAGGCGATCTAGCACGCGCGCGCGTCCGTCCCGTCGGCGCGACAGCGTCGGTATACGCGTATACTACTGCTGTTGCCGCTGCCGCTGCTGCTGCTCGTTTGCACGCTCGCCGCCGGACTCGGCGCCCGCCCGCCCGACGATTCCTGGACGGGATGTGGATGTGCCGCCGAGATGCTGTCTCTCGTGGTAGTCGGTAAGTAAGGTCTTCCGCTCGCGTTAACGCGCGAACGTGAGTTCGCCTGCGGCGGATCGATCCGCGGCGGTGGTGGCGCGGAGGCGGAGGCGGCAGCGGCGGCGACGGCGACGACGGCGGCGGCGGCGGCGATGATGACGGCATTTTTCAAGACCTCGGCTCGTAAAACTGCGGGAGACTCGTAATACGCAGTCTTGTGTGTAGGAAACATGTTTCAGTGACACCGTTACTTCCCACTACTTCGCAGCTGGCATCCCACTGCGCGCCGACTTTTTATCAATGCCATATAGCTGGAGCTGCAGTTAAAGAGCTAGAGATTAGAGACGTTAATTTTGCGAAAATAAAGAGAGTGTGCGTTGATTTTGTTTACAATTATTTTTCTCATCACCTTTTTTTTTTCGTCGTTATTTTATCATTTTTTCCATTATTTCATTTCGTTGTATACCTTATTTCGCGTTACTGCGAATGCCGTGGTCGAAAATCGTTCTCTCCCGCTTACTCCGTAGTTTCACTTTCGTCGATACGTCAATTTGCATCTCCTGTCCCGTGGAGAGATCGCCGAGGCGCGATACCGCCGAGGCGGTATTGTCAAACGGGAGACACTTGAATATTTTATTGTCATAAATTCAGGCGCCGCGACGCGAACGCCGTTCCTGGCGATGACGTCGGAGGAAGATCGGCGCCGAGGCGCGCAAGAGAAAGAGGACAAAAATCCGTCGGCGGCTGGATTCCTTCGTCGTCTCACATTTTTGTGGACTGCCGGTTGTTTTTAACGCCTTTTCTCTCTCTCTCTCTCTCTCTCTCCTCTCTCTATCCTGACTGTAAGGTTGCGTCTCGTTATATTTCGAGCGTGCTCTATGTTTAGATCAGCTGCCCCTATATCGCGCTCTCTTTCTCCCTCCTCTTGCGCGCATCTCACACACGCGCACGCACGCGTACATGTACACGCGTACACAATCGCGAAAGCCCTTTCATCCCCCTTCCCTCCCTCCCCCCCCGTCTCGCCGCGATGTCGCTCTCCTTCTTTTGCTTTCCGCTTTTCTCTTACTACGCCCTTCCTACGGCCGGGCATACGACAGAGGGTGCTTTACGACTATACGCAGACCTGAACAAAAAATTCGTGCGGTTATTTAAGGTAAATAACTTTTACAGAAAGGGAAAGGGGGGGGGAGGGAGGAGGGAGGGAGGAGGCACGCCATTGCTTCAATTAATGAGAAACTCTCCGAGGGTGTGTTCTGAAGAAGTCTTATATACCTCTTCCGCCCACGCTGAAGCGGCTTTCGAAGTCGCGCGAGAGTGTGGACTGCGAGAAAGGAGTTTTTACTTTCGCGTAAAAGCATCAACGGCAAAATCCGATTCTTCATCCAATCCCACTTAATTGCTGCCGCAGACTCCCGGCTTTAATTGCGAGGACACTTCAGAGGGGTTGTTTGCGCGCTTGTTTACCCGCCGTTCTCCTTATACCTCGCGTCACGCTCAACTTTCGCTTCTATATAAACTCCTATACGTTTTCCTCGCAGTTCGCTTTTTTCCTCCCCCGCGGTGATTTTTTTCGATTATTATTCTCACTCGCAGGCGTCGGGTTTCTCACCCCGTTCCCGAGGGAACGGGACGATTTTTCTGTTCCCGAGAAATAGATTCCGCTCTCTTCTTCCATCTCGCATGTGTGCGTGTGTATATGTATGTACATATACGTTCCTCTCTCCCTCTTTCTCTCTCGCACGCGCGCTTTTTGCCGTGTACACCGCATAAGCACGGAAGGCAAACACGCGAGGCGACGAGTCCGCCGTCCCGCGTCTTCGCCTTCCGCTCGACGGCACCGTCGTCGTCGGCGCGCGTCGCTGCACCGTCACGCTGACTGACGCGCGCGACACGGAGACGTTCGATCGAAGACACCCTCGCGTGATTCCTATAGATCTCCGCGGCATTATGGGAACGGAAACGATCATTCCCAGGCGAGTGTTCGACGGAGCCAACCCCGCTATTAGGCGATATGTTGGCAGCGCGCGTCTATCAGCCTCGCCAGCGGAATATTGCGGCGGTATCATCGGTATCATCAACCGCGTTCGCGTTAAGGCACGTCATCTCGCCTACCGATTTTTGACAGCGATCGATGTAACTTGACATTGCAGACTGCCGGCAGAGATCAAACGGGATCCGCATTTTGCGGTCATTTAAAGGGAATGTATCATTTAAATGGCTACGAAATGGCAGATTCTGCTCTCGGCTTCTGCAGTCAGTCTCTGTCGTCATGCTCATCATTCATCATTTAACAAAACTTTATTCTATTATTCTGCCAGCATTTTGCCGACAAAACACGCTGATAGATTTATTTACTCTGAAGAAAAAAAAAAGATTTTACAATACATGTAAAAGCAATTTAAAAGACCTTTTAATTTTTAATTAATGAATCGTTTTTCCTTTGTTGCAAGAGAGATATGAATGAAAATGTGTCAATCGGCCAGAGGACGCAAAACGGAAGAGAGAGAGAGAAAAAGAGAGTGAAAATGCTCAGGAAAAGTAGGTATACCTACATTTAGTACCAACGAGATCGGCCTCGCTGAAGGGGAATTAACGTCACCTTGACGAAATCTCCTGCTTGCTTATATCGATTCCTTTTTCGCAGCGGCGAAATAGCTCGCCATATTTCGTTCTCCGCCTCGGGAGCGGCCTTCGGCCTACGCAGTTCGCGCGGCCTGGTATATAAACATTTTAATATACGTCGCAGCGAGAAAATACGAAATATATCTGTGCAGCCGGTCGATCCAGGAGAGTGGCCGCGGTCCCGCGATCCCAAAGGAATCCCGCGGAATTCCTCGTGCATGCGCTCGTGAGAGAGCCCCCCCCCCCCGAGCTGTCGTTCCTCGCGCGAGGATGGCACCGCGTGAGAGCTGTCGCTGGTCGCGCTCAGCGGTGCCTCCGCTTTTACTTTAGGCGGCCCCGTCGATCCACGCGAGTCGCCTCCGAGCCAGCTGACTTCGATCTCCCCGCGGGCGACACGCGTCGCGTTCTCCAACCGCGTGGGTGGCAACTGCACGAACGTGCGGCCGCATAACGTCGTAATTGCCCTAGCGTTTAAATGGGAAAGGTAACGGGGCGGCGAAAGGTCTCGGGGGCCTGCGGAAACTGTGCATCAAGGATCACGCCAGAGCGAGGATATACGTAGCGTTATATACACGCCCGAACGCCGCGCCGATTGACGTAGCTCAATCATCCGGGAGACGTCCGCCCTTCGCAAATCCACTTATCCGATCCGTTCGGCGGGGAGGGAGGGGGGAGAGGGATGAACCTGGAATACCACGCGAAGGGATAACCACATTGATTAAACGGAATCCTCCTCCGAGGATGATGCTCACGCGAGAGAGACGTTCGGCATCTCGCGTATATACATTCTCTCTCTTTCTCACGCGAGATTCGTTCTCCACATCCTACCCTCCCTACCTCATTTTTAGCTCGCAAAAAGCTCAGCTGTTTCTTGCCCTGCAAAAAGTTCGCTCGGGAAAATAGCACAACGGAAGAGCGCAAGCGGAGAGTCCATTGCGTGATATAACCTAACCTAACCTGCATATGTATAATCTCTTTGGATATAACCTAAATTTATCACGCGCGACAATTTATCGTCCACGGTACGTCAGGCACCTGCCATAACGACCGTCGTTATTGTCGCGAAAGCGGCCACAGATGGCAGCGCCTGTCACGCGCCGCGCATCCCATCGCGACGATTGCGCTGCTCCGACTCCCGTTCGCCTGGTCGTTATTCTGATGCGTCGATCACGCGTAAACGACGTACCGGAAAATACATATCTCCTGGCAGGGCACGAGACGTTGATCCCCGCGCTACCGTGGCCCGTGCAACGAGCCTCGGAGATTTTTTTTTTCCCCCCCGACGAATCACGATTGTCTGATAACGCGACGTCGAGATAACGCGACGCGCTCGCCTCACGCGGTGATACGCGCGGCCCGCCGATTGCAATGTTTACTTTAAGTAGAACACGGGACCTGATAGCGGAAATCAATCTCCCCGCGGAATCACAACACGATCGATTCATGCGACGTTCGTCGCAACTCGTCGGGACGATCGGCGAAGAATATCGGAAGAGGGCAAGGACCTGTCACCTCGCCGCACGTCGGAGGAGAGACAGGCTCGCCGCGCGACGCGACGACAGGCTCGCAGTATCGACAAGGCACATGAAATTCTGAGAGAGATTCGAGGAAACGTCGCGGTGACTCGAGAGAACGAGGGGAGACGGTCTCGGGCGGGCTCTGGTCACGTTCTGGCCCCGATCACGCGTATTCACGTCATCGGACGTCGTGGTTCCCTCGGTGTCCTTCGCGCGAGTCGGGGAACCTCGGCCCTTCGTCGAAGGGACTCGCGACGTCGCTCCGCGAGCGAGCGGAGCCGCGGACGGGCGAATTCACGGCGTATTATTCGTCTCTCGCTCTCTCTCTCTTTCTTTCCCGTGGTCAGGTTAATCGCGGCCGCGCGCCACACGGTCTACGTACCCTTTCCAGCTTCTGGAAGTACTCCCGCAGGAAGGAGATCGGGTTCTCGGGCCGGCCCACGCACAGTTGCACTATACAGTCTTTCAGGACCTGTTGGATATTGTGTCTCTGCACGTATTCCTCGCACTCGCGTAAGCTCTGCTCCTCCTCGAGATTCGCCGCCATATTGATGATGCACGGCGCGCCGCTTTATCGGCGATACGTCGCGGCTCCCTCCCCCGCACGCCCCTGACCCGCCGCTGCCCCGCTGCCGTCGTCGTCGTTGTCGTCGTTGTCGCGCGGTCACGTTCGAGATTCCGGGCACCGTTGCGCGGATCCTCCGACGCTGAAGATACGCGAGAGAAATGGTTATGATATGTATTCCTCGCTGCGGCCGCGTGGCGATTGTTCGAGCACACCAAAATCGGCAGCTTCATTAATGATTATTATTATTTTTTTTTAGACCAGCGCTATCCAAAATTTGTAATTTCAGACACTGACTTGACATGTATACATCAACATTTACACTTATTGCAGAAAAAGGAAGGCACAGGAAGGCGTATATAATATACTGGGAGTGACGCCAAATTGACGCTAAATTGCGAGCAAACCTTGGCGACAAGTATATTATATACGCCTTCCTGTGCCTCTCTTTTTCTGCAATAAGTGTAAATGTTTATGTATACATGTCAAGTAAATGTCTGAAATCACAAATTTTGGATAGCGCTGGTCTAAAAAAAAAATAATAATCATTAATAAAGCTGCCGATAAAAAAAAACTCTGATCTCAGTATCCAAAAACCGCGCCGTTGCGCCGTGAACGTAGCCATGCCGCGCGCATGCGCGCCGCGCAAAAGTCGACTCGCTCAACGTTCGATAGATCGAGGAGGTCGTGGCTGCGCGAATCGACCGGTCGATCTCGCGCGCGCAGCGCAACGACCATCTCGCGGGATATCGCGCGTATCGCGATGGACGGCGGCGGAGTGCTGCTGCGTGCGGCGTACTGCTGCCTGCGAACGGGCGAATCTCCGCGTTGAGAGGGAGTGAGAGGTGCCGTGGCGCGTGTGTGTGTGGTGTTACGCGGAAGCCAGCTCGCGGATCCGTCGGGCGCGTCTCGCCGCCTCGTCTCGCGACGCGACCGGACTTCACGGCGGCGAGCAAGTCGTCGGGGAGCGAAGTCGTCGGGCGCGATCGCTCCGCGCGACGGACGGACGGTCGGTCGGTCAGGACGGTCGGTCGGTCGGTCGGTCGGTCGTTCGATCGGACGGACGGGACACGATCCCCTGGGGGGGGACCCCGAGCGCGAGCGAGCGGTCGCGAATAATCGGGGACTCGCGTGCGGAATCGAGGAGCGCGCGACGTGTGCTGCTCCGCTCTCGCGTGCGCTCTCACGGCGATGCGCAAGGTCCACGCCGCGGATAGCTCGCGTCTGTGTGTGCGATCACGTTCACGCGCCGGGGCCTGCTGAAGTTGGCTGTCAACGAACGGCGGGCGGCCGGATACCCACGAGAGGAGAGCCCGCTCGGCGAGAGAGACCTCGGAGGGTCTCGAGGGAGGAAGAACGAGCGACAGGGAGAGTGTATGTGCGCAAGAGAGAGAGAGTGAGAGAGAAGGACAAGGGCCGAGCCAGTCTATCGTGAGAGGAGCAGCGACCGGAGGAAAGAGGTACGTCGCCTCCTCGGCGACGAGATTGAGGTTCTCGCGTGCTCGTGACGTGCTCCTCGGATTTTTATCTCGAGCCCTGTATTCACGCGCGCGACCTCCGGTCACGCACAGGGACACGCGCATAGAGTGTAGACGCGAGATCATCGCGCGCGCGCGTGCGGCGTGTGTATGGATGTGTGTGTGCGCGCAGGGATCCCTGTTTCCAACTGTGTACGTGTGTGTGTATATGCGTGTGCGCGAATTCTGCGTGAATCAGCCGTGTGACGAACGATGACGGTCGATCGACGGTTTCGACCGTGCCGCTTCCTCTCGCTCACGTCGTCGTCGTCGCCCGGTCGTTCCTCGCGCGAAGATCGATACGCGTCGCGGTGTCGGGGTCGTCTCCTTCGAGAAAGAGCGTGAGGAGGACAAAGGGGGGAGGGAGGCTCGCCGTTGCCATTCCCGACGAAAATAGCGGACGAGACCTCTCTCTCTCTCGCTCGCTCTCTCGCGCTCTCTCTCGCGACGGTGTCCTTTGGCCGCGTTTCGCCCGGCGTTACTTCACGTTGTCAAGCCGCGGAACGGAAAAGCGAAGGGGGAAGGAGGGACGGGTAAAGAGCAACGCGGCGGGGGAGCGGGAGGACACGTTCGATCGAGGACGTTTCGCGTCGCCGGTGGCATCGTCGTCGGCGGGGAAACGCCGAAACGCGGACGGGCTTCCCCGCGACGGGATCGCGATGTCGGGCAAGCGCGTTCACAACATCGGCCACGGTACCGCGGCGAAGTTTTCGGTCACGTATCCTAGATAGACTTTTCGACCGCCTGGTAACGTCGGCGGCCCCTGTGTTTTCTTTCGGTTTTGAGGTTATCCAGTTTCCATAAGGTGAAACTTTTGAAAAGCGCATGGCGAGATAAGATGTGTAACTTTTACGACCTCGATAAGAGATAGAAATATGTTAGTCCACGCGGAGTTTGAGATTACTCCCCGTGGGTTTGCTTTTATTGCGGGCAATCTCGATAATGGGATTTGTCAAACTCAACTCTGTTATTTAAATTTCTATTGTGTTTACTTTCTACACGTTGTACACTTACATTTCTTTACTCGACTGATTATTGTCATTTCAAAAACGTGATTGAAATCGTAAATCTTTGAAACATTAATTTTATACGAGCTGTGTAAGTTATTAATTAAGTATACAGAGAAGAAAAAAAAGAAAATTAATAGAATTTCATCAATTACTCGTGACTAATTTTTAATAATAGCCTCATGGGAAGTATATTTTTATATCAATTGATAGTGTAATTATACTTTCATGTATAATTTTATTCCACAATTTTTATTCCCAATTTATCCTTGATACCATAATTACATTCTTCAATTATCCAGAAAATATTTATTTAAATATTCAATTTTTGTCTATGATATTAGTTGAATTTGTTCAGACATATGCATAGCAAGAATTATGTATAAATTTTGACACAAAGTCACTAGTGAGTCATTAAAATTCATAATATTTATGTTACGTCATCGTCGTTACATCCTCGAATAGGTATGAGTTCCACTTACTCTATAATTAGCTCCGTTAAAATCAAGTTTAGCCTCGGCTCGAGAATCTCTTGGAAGTCGTATCGCTATTTCATCGTCAGTAAAAACGTGTCCAACTTTTATACCTTAATTTCTCATTTACATCCAATAGTTCTTTAACACCTTCGTTGCCATGTGCATCACCGGTGATGCACGTAGAATTTTTATTCGTGTGCTATGTGCATCACCCAAGGTCTCAATGTATCATTTGAATACGTATTTTGCATGGCAAGGAAGCATTTCAGCTGAACTTCTGCACGGTTCAACTTTCATCCTTTCCACGTTGAAGAAAAAAAGAGAGAAGATAAATGGTGCTAAAGAAGTTCAGCTGAAAAGAACAGGTTTTTTTTAAATATAATACCTTTATGATGAAAAAGAATCAAAAAAGATGAGGAAAGGGAGAGGAAAATTTATTGGCTAGCAAATTCTATGGGCCGATGTTGAGAGCTAAGAGCTTGCCGGAAATCGTAATGCTTCGGTATTCTCTTTCGTTTCGTGTGGGCGATATCGGCTAAAGAGACACTAGCGTACACGTGCACGTGGGAAAACGAAATTCTCTGAAACACGAGCTCCTTGCGCTCCTTCGTCTCTCTTTCTCTCTCTCACCTTCGTTTGTTTGTCGTTGCAGAATTGTCGACCCCCTCGTGTGTCTCGTCGACGGAGGAGTTTACGTTCGCCGCCACGCAGCTGTGCATAGTGTGTCACGTGCATGTGTGTGCCAAAGCGAGAATAAACCGTGGAGAGCGAGACGTGGACGGTTGACGTGGATTTAAGGATCAATAAGATCAGTGAAGTATATATACGCGAGTGTGTGAGAAAAGGCGGGAACTTTCATCGTGGAAAGGTCATCAGGGAGGAGGAAGGAAAAACTGTTGGACGAGGAAGGGAGATCCGGCGGCGGGACACGGGATTCCTCGCCGAGGTCGTCTCGGCTATGACGAGGACCGGAAGTCGCGTCGATCGGGGTTGTACGTTGATTGAAGCCGCGGATGCCGACGCGATCGTCTACGTTGTCATCATCCCGTTGAATGTGGAGCACGATCTCGCGCCTCTTCGCTAAGGGCAGCAAGACCGCGGTGGAGGAAGCCGCGCCCGCGCTGCCGACAGAGGACGAGCAGCAGCAGCAAACGCAGCGTGCGTGCAACGGCGTCGCCGACGACGACGCGCCCGCCGACAGTACGAGCGCCGTCCATGTGTTCTACGACGCGGCGATGGATCGCGGCGCGAGTGCAGACGATCGACGCAGGCCTGCCGCCGCCTCCGCTGCCGCAACCGGTGCCGCGGCGGCAGCATCAGCCGACCAGCAGTCGAGCGGGGGCGACTCCGAGCACTTCTCCGACGCCTACGAGTCCCGCCAGGTAGGTTCCCCGCTTCTCTTTCCTTCCGGCGATTGCCGAAATCGAGATAGACCTGAGAAAAGATTTATTGTGTTTTGTGGGACTGAGAGATTCTTTGAAAACGATCACCCGCGCGACTAGTTTTGAGCGAAACTTGAGGCGTATGAAACACAATTTTAGAAATGCTATAATATATAAAATACTACATAATACATAAAATATTATATAATATATAAAATACTCTATAATAATAGAATATATACTTTCAATAATTAGAAATACTAATAATAATAAAATGACAAGCGAATATACGTTGGGTATCCGGTGTCCGGGAGGAGGGAGGGACGTCTTCAAGTTGCAGTAAATAGATTTTCCGCGGAATTTATAGGGCCCGTGACAAAGATTATTTTCATCGCGGGATGTGGGACATTCGCGTTCTCCGTAGCCGTGCGTGTGTGTGTGTCCGAAGGCGTTCGTCACGTGTATTTGCGAGACGCATGGGCTTATAGAGGGGAACCGTGTATGTGCCCCGGCAGTAAAGCAGCTATTCCCGAGCTGTGACGCTGTGACGAATATGGCGTTCGTTTCCTGCGAGCAATGTTATTTATTGCGCGATAAAACTCGCCGGCATTTTCACCTGCATCAGGGATACTCGCCTCCTTCGGACACGCGGCGAACTGCCCTGACGAATCGCGCCACGCACACATTTTAATTATCCCTTTAATTGCCCGCGTTAATCTCGAGTGAAATAAGCGCGTCTCGAGAGCCACTCTCGATGCTCGTAAGATCACGGTGATTTTTACACGTGAGTGGCTCCGGGAATTCAGGGAATCGTATCGATCGTCCGGGTAATACGGCTTCGTTTATTGACCCGTAGAAGAAAGAGCTTTATTTCTAAGTCTCTGGAAAGTGGAAACCTCATAATCGAACTAACTTATTTCTAAATCGGGCTCTTTTTAATCAAATTTATTTCTAAATCCGAGTCCTTTTTAATCAAAATATTTATATATAATAATATTCTTAAAATAGGATTAGGCTACTGTATACAGGAAATTATATTCTATATGTTATCGCCAATTTAGTTTTTTTACGTTGCGTTGAAAATTTTTTGATCAAAATCGCGCGGGACACCATAAAATTCGCGTTTCCTTTGCACGCTGTTGCACGAGTCGCATAGTTAATATCTCACTGTCACACGATTTAACGTTTTTTTTGTCGCGCACCGTTAATCCTGGCAGACGGCCTGCGCAATCCGTGAACTGATGAACAATCGATATCTGGCCATGCGAGCAGCCTCGTTATCGACAATCAGGTTTGGCGCACGTTCAACGAGTATCATTTGCTCGGTCCTGGCAATTCTCAGGTAAAACTGTGTTGCCGATAGCATTGCAATTTGCAAAAAGCTGCTGAGGAAGCAGTACATTTGTAAGCTGTACATTTACTTGGCAGGTAATAAATCTATCAAGACGATTTCTATAAATGTTATACAATATATGGAGAAATATAATTTCTATAAATGTATAAAATATTAGATGACACTCTGAATGGCAATCTGGGCTATTCTAAAGGGGACCAACACGCGAGGAGAAATTTTACTGTGCAGTAACGCACTATACCGCTGGTAAACTGGTTTCCTTTTCTCGTTTCTGCGGAGCAAGGTCGCGCTCCTGTTGCGTGCAAGAAGCGATCTTTATTTATGCCGTAATTTCTTACTTATATTTTTTTCCGAAGCCGACGTTACGATCCGAGGGGTAAATCTCGCGATCTCGCCGTATATTATATATATACGATCGTTCTGAAAATAAACGCATCGGCGGCGGCGCGTTTTTACCAGAGAGCGATCTTATCGCGCGTGCCGCACTCGAGTACTGCGATCCCGTCTCAATTGTTTCCGTCGATTAATGTACTGGAAACTGAGCGCCTAATTTAAGGCGTGTCGTCGGAGACTCTCCTCCTTTTCTAGCCGCAAGAGCGGACGAGCTCCCGCATTCCTCACCGTAACAGGCGGTGAGCAATTATCAAACGTGCAGCATTAAGGCACGCGCGCGTGATGTGCGCGGCGAGCCGTCGTGGTTTCTCGCGCGCATTTTACACGTTCCGATTTCTGTGTCTTCTGAATCTCAGAAACGTTCACGAAAATCTGAAATATCCTCAGTTTTTGTATATCACGATCACGTCCAATTGCGGTTGCCAAAAATTATCTCTACTTTTGTATAAGTTGATCCGAATTCAGTTATTTGCAGAAAGTGGAATAAATGGTTAACGATAATATTAAATGTAAGAATCTCTCTCGTCTCTTTTTCTCTTTCTGTTCATTTTGCAAATTGATATAACAATGAAATTATAAAAATCTTCCAAAAAGAAGGAATTAAAAGAAGATAATACCTTTAATATAATAAAATACAGTCTATGGAAAATAAACTGCTCTATTCTTTTAAAGTTTAAAAATGACTTCGAATTGTATCAATTTGGATGTCGTAATTTGGATCCAAGGATCAATCTAAATTTAAAATATTTAAAAAATTTTAGTATTATGACGTAAAAACTCTTAGATTGGGGTTTAATAAATCCCACCTTAATAATCGCGCTACATATTTTCACCTTAATAACGCTGGACCTCGAAAACAGCTATCGATGTCGATGCACGCGTGTAAGTGAAACACCCGGTGTGCCACTGATCTTGAAATACCGATCAATTGACCGATTCAGATCGTGTTCAGTCACGACGACTTAACCCGAGACACCTGCATTCGCGCGGTTGCGGACGACGGGAGAAAGACGGGGGAGGCCTCGCTACGTGCCTTGACGGCTCCTTTTAGAGTAATTACAACGACCATGACACATACTCGGAAACGATTAATGTTGCGAACAAAGCGTGTGCGTGGTAGAACATCTTGTGCGTTCCGCGTGTAAGCTAACTCACAGATGTTTAGCAGTGTGCATACATTGTTGTTATTAATAGGTATCTTATTTTTTTACGTTAAAATTATTCGTCAGTTCTTACGAAGCTATTAGCATGCATTCTCAATTCAATTTTAGTAATCCTCCCCCGTCGTAAGGAGAAGCGATATCGCTGGCGCACCGTGTATTTTACGTAATAACAGCACGTTGTTCCGCGCTCGAACAGGCGCCTTTAAAGAGCATTAATCGGTGAAAGTGACGCGCTCGCACCTGGCTCCTCTCTCGAGATAATCGAGAGACGCCGTTTTCGAAACCGCACGCGCAAATAGGGAAATGCCGATGTGGGTGGCGAGTCGAAAGCGGGATCAGTTGCGGCCTCGAGCAGCACCGTGGTGTGTTCGTATCGTATTCGTATTTAAGTATTAAAGACGTTTCTAAATTCATTGAATCTATTGCTCGCGTTTTCTCTCCCCTTTATTATTTTTAAATACCTATTATTCTTAAAATACTCTCGTGCAGAAGATACTCCTGTATGAGAGTCTCGGGCAAAACACATGCACGCACATTGTGTGCCGCCACGAAGTGGGGCACGAAGTGGCTAAACCGGCCCCGGGCTCGTTTAAAGACAGACTCGCAAAAGACGGAGGCGGCGTCGCCGGGGAGCATGAGATAGGTTGTCGCTTACAACGTCTCTCTCTCTCTGCCTTTGTACAACACTTACGACAACCGTCCTTCGCTAGAGGAGCAAGTAATCCAATGCACCGTGAGAAAATGAATCCGCGCGTTGTGCGACAGCGTTGTCCGCATTGTTTCGCGGCACATTGTCGGATGCTTTCTACGAAAGGAAACGCGCTCGGGCGCTTTCCATGATATCAATTCTCTCGCTCGCTCGGCTATACTGGACGTAACGTCGTCGCGTCGCGCCCGTTTTTTTTTTTGGGAAAGTTTCCCCGGAAAGTCTGGAAAGAGAGTTACGCGACCGCCGAGGTAACGCGTGAAGTACATAGAAATTGTTCATAGAAATTTATACACAGAAATCTTCGCGGCCTCGCGGCGAGCTATTTTTATCGGTGTGCGTCATCCCGCGAATTATTCGTTTAATTAAACTGTTCCGTGCGTTGTTCCAAGATGCAACTATGCATTTTGAATGTGCCTGTTACGCGATGTTATTTCTCTTGCATTCTTCGCAGCGCGTCTTTCTCTGAAGCTGTAAATATTCTTAATTATCGTGCTTATTGTCTTTTCGAGAGCACGATTTCCAGGTTGAAAACTCACATCGGCACAATAATGCGTTCGCTGTCACTTTTAATTAAAAATATCCGACAATATAAAAATTCCCTGTCAAGCTGGAATTAGAAAATCTAACAGATTATCGCCTGACTAATCCTTATAATTCTTGACACGGTTGATTTAGCATTTAACGCCGAGTATAAATTTAGAGGGATTTTATCTCTAAAATTAGATGGATGTGGTTCCTGTCGTGTCGCTAAGTGTGTATTCGCTTAAGAAAACACCGACAATTATTTTAAAAGAGAGAGAGTGAGAAAGAAAAGTCGTTCTTTTGACCCCGGGTCGCGAGAAGGGAGACCCGAGCTTCCGGAGAGAGGGTGAGGGGTCGATCACGTTATAGGCTTAAGGGATCCAACGTTATTTTGATTCGTCGCCGCATGTGCGTGTGCGTGTGCGTTCGCGTGGGCGTCGTGGGTACGAAATGCAGCCCGGCTGACTCACACTCGTGCGACCGCAGAGTGCCGTGGAAGTGCCGTCCCCGCGCTCGGCGGTATCGGACGGTATCCGCGAAGCCGCGCGCTGATTCGCCTCGTAGTGCGGGCCTCGCGCTCGGCGGCGGTGCGCGCTGTTCTCCGTGATTCTCACGATGGATGGGATAATCGATTGTTAACGCGATTAAGTCCGACGTGCGCCGCAGTCCGAATATATTGTTCCCCCGGCGAGACGCGTGGCGCGGAATGATCGATGGTGACGTCGCGACCGGCGAAGAAAATCGAGTTACGCGAGGAGAAAAAAAATTGCTACAATGTGAGGAAATCATCAGAAATGAATGTATTAGGAATCTCTGAGATCTGAGAAGAGACAGATTTTTTCGTTCAGCGGAGAGAAAGTGTAAATAATATACGGCAATAAGGAGAGTGAATTCTGCGTGTGCGAGCGGTTTAATGCACACGACGGCGGATCCGGGAATGCAATTGTATATATATCTCGAGGAGATTTTTTTCTCATGCGAACAATATATCCGTGTACGTTGCGCGTTCGCGAAGTGATTCGTCATCTCGGAAGTGCGTATCGATCGCGGTTCTCGCCTCGTTATCTCCATTCTCGGGATCTCCGCGAGCCCGCGGCTCATAGTGCAAGTCACGGAACGTCCGCTGCAATTGGCGCTATAATTTCTCTATGACGCTCCAGAGGGATTGTATGAAGACAAAACGACTCGACCGCTTCTCCCCCACGCGGGAAGGTGTCGGAATTCCATCGTCGTCGGCACGATCGAAGACAGATGTTGGACTCGCGCCACGGGAGGATCGCGTTATTGAGAAGAAGGGAGTGATGCAGCTCTCGATGCAGCTGCAGCCGTCGTGCAGTCGTTGCTGAACGTTGCTTCGCGTCCTGCGTCTTTTTAATTATCTACTCGAAGGAGGAGAAAAAGTCGAGAAGCGCGGAGTCGTCGACGCGAGACGAGTGAATTAGTGAATTATTACGTTTTTAATAATGACTTCGCTCCGCAAAGTCGGCCGCCGAAATTAAATTCATCCGCCGAGCTCCCCTCTCGGCCGCTTTCCCGGAAGCGGACGTCGCGCGTATACCAAAGTTTCGCGCAAGAGGAGACGCCCGCCGACAACTTGCATGGATTGCATTACGAAAGTCACGAGACAATTCAGTCGGGAGATAATCTCGAGACGACGTGGAGAACGTGATGAATCGAAATGACCTAATTAGTGTATCGTTTTTTTATACGTGGCGTTTCCTTGTTGTGTCGGATCAAATCTTTCTGGTATTTCCCCCCCGATGAGGGATAGAACGGAGAATTTTTCATCGGCAAAAATCTGAGGAATCTCGTGCGATGCGTCGCAACTTTTCAATTTGAATCCCCCTGCGGATTCGATCTTAACGAGCGCATACCGAGAGCGACGCGAGAAGGAGTTTAACGAGGCGCAGGAGGTGTCGAGAAAAGGCGAGGATGGCGAGCGAGGTGATGCTGGCGCCCACGCCGGCGCCCGCGGCGACGTCCATACGCGAGATGGACGACGTCAGGGATATGGTTAGAAGCGCGACCGTCACCACGATTTACGTAAGTCGGTCTTTCGATCCGTGCATGAATTGCGATACATTGTGCACCGCAATTGGTATTCAGAGTGTCACTCGACTTCTCTCGATTCATATCATCCGCATGAAGCGGATATTTCTTCTAGCTGTAATAGAATGAATATATATGAATGTACACAGTAAAATTTATGATAGGTAATTTTTGAAGACGAGAAATTACTATTTTTGTGATATGAAGCTTCGCCATGCCACAAACATGTTGCGAAATTTTTGCAATATATACACTATTTTTTTCCAAGCTTGTAGTTTATAAAAAAAATTATATTTATAATTTGAATTTTAAAACGAGAAAATTATCTTCGTGGAAGCGGCTAGAGATATATACCTAAACTCTAAAGCTTTGCCATACGAAAGTTTCGCAACATTGTCGTGTAATTTTTTTCCCAAGCTTGCGGTCCGAACTCCTGGGATGCTGTTCTGCTTCTCGGACACGCGTTGCCTTATCTGCGGTTTTGCGTGCACGGTAGCACGTGCGCGCCGAGATACGCCATAAACTCGCGCGAATATTAAAGGCTTTCTTGGGGCGGCAATAATCCGCGGTTGCTTTACACACGCTCGCGGCGTGACGAAGGACAATAGTGCCAAGGACAAGATTTCACTCCCGAACGCTAATCGAGCGATCGTCACGGGCGGTGAACAGCGACTTGAGGAAAAACGCGCGCGTCGCTCGGAAATTCGAAGCGGTGTACTTTCGATCTCGCGAGAACGCGCGATATCTCGCTCGCCGCGCGATTTTGATCCCCCTCGCTTTATAATACAAATTGATATCGATTGAATCTTTATATTTATAGGAAAACAACGTGGAATTAGCGTCGTCTCGAGGCTGGAGCGCTGCTCTGTTATTAACGTCGCGATATCGCCTCGTTATACTTTTCCGATCGAATCGCGGAAGAACGGAGAGCGTTATACTGACGCGGCTTCCGCGGATCGCAATTTGCGACACGCTCCGCCGGCTTCTCGCCGCGCTGGAAGTGCTGTCGAGTCGTTGCACAACTAATTAATAGGTCGATCGCGTATGCGAAACGCGCCCGCCGCCGGAGATCTTATACAGCTGCAGCACGCGTCCAATCGATCTTTCGCAGCGATACGCAATTACACGAAGTCTTTCCGGAGTTAATCCGCGACCGAGACGCGTTACGCATCGTCGGAATGCGTGCTGTATTTGTCGGAAGTGATTCGTACGATATATACGCCGGTAGTCAAAGGAGCGCGATCTGATCCTTTCATTCTCTTTTTTCTTCAGATTTAAAAGTTATTGGCCGAATAAAGATATTTTCGCGCACGTATCTCTTTAGCCTTCCCTTCGCACTTTCGATTCGCGTCGGGCGCGTCGTCGGGCGTGGATTGTCGAAATCGCGTAGGCTGCCGCGGAATGGCACTCGACTGCCCACTCGGGATTGCGACTCGCGTTTGAGATCGCACGTGCGACGTGCCGATAAAATCGGTCTGCGAAACTGTTTCACGCTTATGTAAATTGTAATGTAAAATATTGTGTCCTTCGGCGGTCCCCTTTGCCGCACGAATTCCTCTAAATTTCGCCATCCGGAATCGGGACACCGTTTGACCACTTTCAAGACGACTTCACTTTCATTTTGAATCTATACCTGGCGTTTTGAGGTCTGCACTTGTCAGGACTTTTTAGATAATGCGACGTGACGAAACGAACCGTGATGTCATATGCGGATTTTATGCAATCTACGTAAGTGGAGCAATTTCCTTTTAAATATATTTGCTGAATATACGCTCGGAATTAGACTGCGGTTGCTGAAACGAGTATCACGGATGTAGCTCGTCGAGTCCCTAATAGTATACCTACCTAAGTTTCTATCGGTGAAACTAGTTTCGATACGTCAAGTCGTGCCAGGACGAACTTCGTAATTTCACTTCGGAGTCCTGCTGTAGTTTAAGAATTTCACTTAAAACTTGGTGCAAAAATTATCACGGAAAATCGCGCGAACATTTTTCTCAGAGACTGCACAGATCAAAATATATTTACGTTTATATTTTTCGCGCGACTAAATAAAAGTCAATCTTTCTCTTAATTTTGTATCATACTAATTATAATATAAAATTAAAAGTATTGAAGAAAATAGGTATCTTTACAGAATACAGGAATTTATAGCATTAATGATGGGATTTCCAAATATTATGCGCAATACATATAGCGATTGCCCAAGACGGACAGAAGCTGTGACCTTTTTCTTCTCTCGTCCCTTCTGTCGGCTTTATGACGTTCGTGGGCGGGCCGAAACGTGAAAAGCGAACGATTCCGTATTTGGTAGCGGTGCCGTTTCGTGATTGTTATTCACGAAAATCGTGTCGAACGATTCCATGCATCCGTGATGAACGTAAAACTTCGGTTGCCGGATCAAAGAGAAAGTGCATGGCGAGAGAAAGAAAAAAAAATAAATAAATCGAGCGCGATTTTCACCGTCGGCACATGATGAAGGGTCTCTCTTTCCGGCACCTTTCGCTGCCTTCTTCAAACTTTTTAACTCCACTCGAGCCGCACCTGCGAATTCCTTTCGAGTCGACCTTGCCACTTCGCACAACGACACGTTAGCAATGCAATGCTTTGCCCGAAAACTAATTAGTAATTCACCAAGCCATTAAATCATCACGACCGTTAGGGCATTGCCTTGAGCATGCAGAAACCGTTAAAGCGATGCAGTTGTCAGTGCGGTTGTCAGTACTGCGATTGCCAGGGCAGCGTTAATGTTATCTACAGCGAAAAAGATTAATGATCTTTTACTGTAATTTCTGTCAAGGTTATTCGAACGTAATATAATAAAATTAACGATATTACATGTTACATGTTTACTGCAGTAAACTCGTGCTACAATACGCAAGGTATGCAATTTAAAATCAAACTACGCTACGAGATAGGTGATTGTGATTATCGAGAGTCAAATGGGCTTTCCGTTATGGCCTCTTCAAATGCTACATTTGATACCGCGAAAAATAACTGCAGTCGACACCGTTTTCGAGTTATTCACCAGCATTTCGCTTTATCGTTCTACTAATCGATAGAGTGCACTTCCTTCTAATATCCAGTCAGGAAATAAACACCGACAGAAAAAAGCCATCGATTCTTCGCGCATTGGTAAATGGCGCGGCATGATTTCTTCCTTGAGACGCGGCGATTCGCGTAATTCGGCATAAAGATCTTTTTAGGTCGGTTCACTGTACGCGCGTCTTGCAATTAAAAAGTGTGTACTTTCATTTATTAAAAAAAAATAATAATAAAGCATGTTAGAATTTTGTATGACGACGTATGAAATTTACAGAATTTTCCCCAGAATTCTGTCGTGAATTGTATGCGTCTTCTCTGAAACGAGCTTGGAGCGACGCGCGCTGTTTACCCCGCGGTTTTATCAGCCGACTGCAACGGGCTCCGGTTGTTTAATTTCTACCTTTGGTTTCTACCTGCACACACGTCGCGCATTCCTGCACTCGCGCGCGTGGGTGCGAGTGGGTGTACACCGGCACCGGTTTACGATCGACTCTCGTCGCGCATTTTTTTCATATCCTTGGGAGGACGGTAAATTTTCTGAGGGGGCGTTATTTTCCGAGAGCTACTCCACTCTTTCGACGCCGTCGAATAACATTATCGCAACATCTATAGCTCCGAGCGTGAACACACGCTTTAAATTTAGGCGTATGACGGAGAGAGAGATTATTTTCCTTCTCGTGCGATTGACGGTTTCTGAATTATGGAGTATCTCGGAATGATCAAATTTTTTTTTCACATTGACGCGTGACGTACAGTTTTGGAAGTTGCTTAACCGTCTGCGTGGTAATCTTATCTCTCCTTGCCTCTTGTCTTATCTAGAAAAAGCATAATTCGAAACCGAGATCCGACTGTCTCTATCTACCCTCCCCGGTGTCGCAGTGTTTACACAGGCTTATCAACGTCGTCCGCAACGAGTAATCCAAAGCAGGCCGTGTTGCAGTGCATTTGCATATCCTACAGGACGGCGTGAGATTACAATGTCGACCGCACTATTGTCTCACGCAAAGCGTTGCATCCGCGTTACTTTGTCGTGCGATACACGCTTCACCTTTGTTCGAATCGCGTCACATATATAATTATTATTCGAAAAAGAGATGTGTACAAGTTTCACTTTGTTTCGTGCGCGTATCACAGACAATATGAAATTTGTACATATATCTAAAATTTATAAATCGTTTATAAATTTATAAATGTATATATTTGTATAGATTTAATTTTTATACGTTTGCTCAATTAATTTTAGTGAAAATGCATAATTAAATAGGAACTTAACGCATAATACATATAATGCTGCAGCTCCCCTGCAGCAGGCGCGAACTCTGCGGCGGAAAACGTGATGCAAATGTAAATAGGTGCACAGCGGTGGCGGAAATACAGGGTGCGCCGTGACTAACGTCGCTATTGAGCGTTGCCATTCAGAAAATTTTCAAGACGTCTTCAAACGTGCTTACCTCTGTTGTATCTATACTCAAACAATTTCTAAAGTATGCGCTGCAAGGAGAGAGAGAGAGAGAGAGAGAGAGAGAGAGAGAGAGAGAGAGAGAGAGAGAAGAGAAGCGGTAAATATCGACATATGACATATGTCCAACGGTGCGTTTTTTATTTTTCTCTTTTATATAATATCTGACAAGGACTTCCTGGACTTGGCTTTTGGTTTTGCTATAGAGAGAAATATCTACTGTAGACGCGATAATAATTCTATTAATACTATATTTATGGCCTAAACTTCCCCTCCGTGTAATCCCCCCCGTGATTGCATGTGCACGCAAACACGTACGTTGCCGTACATTTTTGCGAGAGTTAATTAACGTTACCGTGCCGCGAGATTGATTAGAGCCGCATTGTAGATTAATCGGTTGTTGAGTGACTCGGCAGATTTCGTCTACTATGCCATAATTAGTTTACAAGTAGTTATACCCCCCGTCATGAATGCTGCGAGCGCGAAAGTGGCGGAGATCTCACATAAATCACGAAGAACCGGGCTTAATTTGCGAAATTGTAAGTGTATCTAATTCGTTTGTGAAATCCGCCGATTGTAACGGCGATGGTATTTCGCGTACATAACAATCGAATTTATTTTTAGGCAGTTTACGATTTCACCTTTCTTCATCGACAATGATTGCGGTAGCGAAAACCTTCAATTTAACGTCATTTGTTTAACTTCGTCTCTACTGTACACTGCAATTGCAGCTTTACACGAAAAATATATCTCGTTAATCTGAAATTGAAATTCTGAAAAGGAATTAATTCCTTTCAGAACATCCAATTTAACAAATAATAAGGTCTTGTCAGTTCAGAAACTTGCTTGCTCACAAGTTGAAAGCTGAGCAGATAACGCCCTATTGTTTTAGTTAAGGAATAATTGATTTTAAATTTGTGTCAAAAAAAAATCGCACCTTCGCGAATCTCTACCTGAATTATTCGCTCTGCGTCTTCTCGTTTTGGGACATACCACATATATTGGAATTCACAGCCGAAGGATTAATGGATGATCGAAGTACTTGCCAATACGCGGCGGCCGTTGTCGCGGACATCGCGGAAGCGGTCCAAAGGGGAACGTCAAATATACCACACGTCGCGTGGAAGCGGCGCGAGGTCTCTCTACAATTACGTGCGACGTGCGGAGTAGTCGTCGGCGACGGCCGCTCCGGCCGGGACCGCAGCTCTTTGAAGCGTAAATATAGCGCACAAAACGACGCGGAGGCTTTACCGCGAAGTGAATGGCGGTGAAGCCCTTCTCTCTCTCTCTTCTCCTCCCTTCTCCCGTCTCTTCCGGCTTCTCGATCATCCATCGGCCCGTGAATTAATCCCGAAAAATAAAGGGATGCCTGTGGGCACCCCTTTTTACCCACGATACGCAACGACATACCCATGACGGGCAGTCGAGAGATCATTTTCGCGATCTGCACTATCATCGTCGAGCGAGAATGCGCGGCTAGATGAGCGTTAATTATCGTCCCGCGAGGGGAGGAAATCGTGCGCTGGGCGTAACAAAAATCTTTTATGGTTCACAATATGTAGAAACATGTGCGGCGTGTGTATAATGATATGCGCAAGGCGTACACGCCGTTTATCGTAAGCGCGCACGCACGCATGCATTTACCCATGCACGCACGCACGCACGCACGCACGCATTCACGGACGGGAGGAGAAGAACTGCAGTTTCATTTCGTCGAGCGGTAATTCAGGTCATTGACTCATCGACGAGAATATTTGTTGGACGTCGTTGAGAGACAGGGAGACACGGAGAGACAGAAAGAGAGAAAGAGAAACAATCCTGTTGTATTATATTTCGGGAAGGTGGGGCAAAAAATACAGACACGGGGTGTTCAGGCGTATCTGTGTAACGTTAGTAAAGTGGTGGCTCTCGAGACAGGGAAATAAATTGGCTGTAATTCGGGAGGGTACGGCAAACTCTGGCACTTGCCAGAATATCTCTCTAATGATAGCGCAACTCTCTTTTGAAAGAAAGAGAGAAGGAGAGACAAATTGGCGGTATTTCAGAAGAATAGGTCAAGTTAGTTTAGGTGTCCTACAAAAGCGCATACTGATATAATTAAAGTCAAAGGTTAATTAAAAAGTTATTTAACGCCGACAATTAGAGGGAATAAACGTATCTAGTGAAGCTTCAGCGGGATAGATAGGTAATTAAATAGTGTTCTACAGCTCTCGCTTTATCACGGCTTTTTCGGTATTTTCTAGTTAATTACCGGCGGTTCTCACGGCGACGATTTATCGCGGTACTCAATTGATCCTGAAAAATATCAAAGAAAATCACACGATTTTTAAGCCGTGAATTTGCCGCGCGGAACAGAAAGGAGGAAATAAAAAGCGATATTTCGATGCACTGTTCGATACACGTCTTGAAATCGCGATGTTTGTCCGTAGCTTTCGGGTCGTTAAACCCTCGGCAATTAGCGAAGAACAAGTGGACATGCTCAGACGGTCCTCGCTTTAAACGATCATTGCCTTCAACAAAGAAACAAATGAACGAGAATCGTATATAGATAAGATCGGCTGGGATTTCCGGTCGCGCACGCGTTCACTTCCCTCACAATTCTTTCTCTCCTTCCACATCCCGGGCTTCCTTCCGGATCGCCCAATGGAGTAGCACTTTTAATCCTTTCTCTTTATAATGATGAAACGTGTGACATTTTCTGTCGAAGAGTCATCGAGTTTTTAAATTTTCCTTCATTAAGCGTCATTCTCTTCTTTCTTCTCTGAGAAATGTGATTATATCATGCGTAAAGAGAGTTTCTCGCGTCTCGCGCGAAGAAAAATCCTGGAAGAGATTTAATCACGGTTAGTTTTATCATTTACTGTAGTCGGCAAAGTGTGATTTTTAACGCGAATTTCCTCGAGCGTCGCGCTCCTCTCATTGTAAAGGAAAGCGTTTGATTGCTTTTATTGCGCGCTATGGGTTGAACGTCTTCATGAATACTGTCGAGATTGAAAAGATTAATTGGCGCAGAAGCATCGATTGGATAAGCGCTGTCACTTTTGCCCCGCCTTGGTTTCCTCTTCGGTCATCGCGGGTATCGTTGCATCGCGAGAATCGCTGCAACGTCGTCGCGCTGCTGGGCGACGTCATACCGCGAAATCGCGAGATGTATGCCGGTCGTTCGACAATCCTGCTGCCCCGGCCCGGCGGAGGAAAGTAGAAAGTCGCACACTGTTTACAGATCGTACACGTTAATCGGACGTGAAACGCAGGTGCACACACGCGACTCGCTCGGCTCGCGCGGGAAGTCGATCGTTTCGAACGAGGTCCTCGTTAGCGGGCCTACCATTAATGATTCTTCAATTCCGCGAAAACATTCTCCATCGCAATTCGAGCGTGGCGCGTCCGATCCGAAAGGAATCGAGAAATCTGGAAAATTTTCAACATCAGTTTACTTTTTCTCCGCACAGTTAAATTAAGTCTTAACGATGATCTAACAAGGGAACTCACGGAAGACAATTAAAATACAAATACTGATAGTAAAACGTATTTTTATAGATTTAATTTTCATAAAAGTCATAAAGGAATCGCTAGTGATCTAACAAGAAATAAGAAATTTGTATATCATATATAGATTCTTCGTAGCTATAAATATACATACCATATATGCGAAATTTGTTTCGAGGCTCGATATCTCGAATCGATGATTCCACGATAACGGCGAGGAACGAGAGTGTGCAGCATTGCCTTCGGCTTGAAATTTCACCTCCAATTTAGTCGGTATGCTAAGCACTTCGCGGAACACGTTTCGGCTGGAGTTTCCATTAACGCGTTTTACGCTTATCGAACGTGCTTTTGTATGTACGTCTCACGTCGTCTGGCCGCCACTGGAGATGTAACGCCGGTCTTATCAATTTATAATAGTCCCGAGATTGGTCCCTTTGATCGCGCGATTCCTGTGCGAACTATCCGTGTGCTTTATCATTAACGGTAGCGTTGTAATTATCGCGATTCACCGCACGACGGCGATCTCTCGTTCTCTCTCCTCCCCCGGTTTCGAGTGTCGTTCAGGAGGAATCCGACTCGTATACGAATCTCGGTCTTATCGATCGCGAGGAATGCCGCCGCGATTAGATACCGTGTGTTTTACACGGTTTTATCGCCGGATTTAGAAAGTTATTTCAGTAATCGGTGCCGTCTTCATGACTGCCGAGCTTAAAGGTCGCGACGATTTATGGACGTGCAAGTGCATACACGCTTTTGCGCCGAATGATAACTCCGTTTCTGAAATTGTGTAATCACACGCGCATTTTATTCACACAAGCGTTTAAATGTTTCATCTAATACATGTCATATACGGAGTAGAATGTGCGATACTTTAAATAAGTTATTACTTCAAAAGTGTGCCATGCACTCGCGACGCTAATTACTACCGCAATTACCGTTTTACTACTAATCGCGCTTTCTTTAAATTGATTCAAACCGCGTTTAGAATAACTTATTTTGCCGCCCAGTCCGTTATTGCATTGCAGAATTGATTAAATTGAGGTTCCACGGTGACACTGTGTATTCCCGGCGACCTCGTTTACAAAGTTGGAGCACACGCCTCCCATTTTCCCTTTACGAGTGACACCGAGCAATTTTGTTGCACGTGCAGCACCCTGTACATCTCGTTATCGCCCTAATACATAACCCATCGGTTTACTCGGAATTGCTTTCAAATCTCGTTTATTCGGATCAATGAGTTTTTCGTTTATCTAATTCTCGATCGACAAATTCAATTATCTATAAAATTTATATTTACTGCAAATTATTTGCTGTCGAATAAAGTGGAGTGTTACGCGGAATGTAATCTTTTATGATATCGATTAATATTTGAAAAATAAAACCATATTCCAATGAGTGTTTTGCAATTACATATATCAAATGTAATATAATATTATAGGCTACCCGAATCTATTAAATTATTATTTTCTTACGCCTTTTATTACCTGCCTCACCTTTCCTGTCAAACGACTGTTAGGATGGGTGTATGCACTTTGCTCAATGGATATCCGATACAGAACTTCCATTTCGAGTCTATGTGGAGCGTGTCAGAAGTCGCGTGTCTTTCGCACGTGCACTTAAAATCCCGATGCATTATCTTCTTCGCACGAACGCTTTGTACGTTGCAGTTACGCGGAATACGAGCATTACGAGCTCGTTCAATTTACATCGCAATCTCTACGTCTCTTCGTCGCGTCGCAGCGAGTTTGTAATTCGAAAAATTCAAGCGGATAGTTCTATATATATATATATATATATAT
>NW_012026774.1:3145445-3193101 GCF_000956235.1 Wasmannia auropunctata
TGTGTGCCTTGTCGACTATATATATATATATATATATATACTGGTCTTTATTTGTGCATCCAGACAGTATCGACATTGAATAATCACTTTCACATTTAGCAGCGTCGTCGATGGAAGAGATACCTCGCACCTAAACGCGAAGTGGCTTTAACGAGTTTCGTGGGACGAGATGCGCTCTCGCAGCCCGCGATCGTCGCACGAGTTTATCGTCGACGATACCCACGACGACTCTCGGGAATGACTTCTGCTTATTGCGAGACGTAGGCGTTTCCCATGAGCGTTACCACGCTTCTCCGTAATTAGCCGCATGAATCAAAACGTTATACGGGCTTTTACGACGAAAGGTTGGGTCCTCTCGCTATCGCTCTCTTCATTAATAGATTCGCAGGTGCGTAAAAGTGAAACTAAGGTCGATCTCTTGAGCGCTATAAATCCTTGCGTCGGCAAAGTATAAGTGTCTATAGGCTCTCAAAGGAAGAGGAGAATTAAATCTTTTAATTGATTTAAACGTAAAATATTTAATTCAAGAACGACATTAAATTTAGTAGTATTGCAACTTTAATTTTATATTCTTTAGTTTTATAACTTTAATAATATTTGTGGTAATTTTTTTAACTGATTTTCTCCCGGCTGCGCCAAATATAGCGTCGCCTCAAAACTCGAGAGGTTCGTCAAATTAACGAAGCTTAGTCACTAATCTGACATTACTCTTCTACCACGCCGTTTTCGCTTCTAATGTATTATAGTCGAAACTATACTCTCATGACGCGTACTGTTGATGAACGAACGGTTACGTAATACCGTTAATTACGTATTGCTCATTAATTATTTCCATGCATGAAATCGACGAGACCCGCGCGCGAGGCGAGGTAAAAAAACCCGCCGCAGCTAAGTCTTGATAGAATGATCGTGACCGTGGCGACTCCCGCCTTTTCCGCGTCGGAGGGGAAGGCGAGGAGGAAGGGGGAGGAAGGGAGGAAGAAACGGATCGGTCGAAACGGTAACTCTTCCCTGCTCTCTCTCTAAGTCGGCCTTCCACGGCCAAACCAAATCGGCCATCACCGGGAATTCAGGCCGATCGGTATCCGACGATGACGATTAACGACGCGCGCGAGGCATGATCGCCCCGACGGGGATTTTTCTCCTCGGCGGGCGAGCGTGTGGTGGCCGTGGCGAGGAAAAACGGACTGTCGATGCGCGGAAATCATCAGCTGGAAATTTTTAATGCAGCGCGCACGCGTTTAACGAAGTCCATCCGTAATTTGCTGCGTTAATTACGGACGAAAATGATGATTATATAAGTACGTCGCGGTACAGTTAACCCAAGCGGGATAGCAACCGTATATGTACACACACGCAGCCCCGGCGATACATCGCGATGCGGTAATACGTATTGCCGAGCGAGGAAAAGAGAAGAAAATGAGTCACTCGTTGCCCGGTATATCTAAATAGCCCCTCTTTTGTTTCGCGTATATGCGCACCGAGGTCGTATATTGAATAATACAACAGTATACGTTGTGTTCAGCGGTTCTATAAATTTAAACCGCTCTGACAAATCCGGCGATTCGTCTCAAATAATTTTTTTTTCTATATATAATTATAATTTTTTCTATTCCGCATGTTTTCACGTAGAGTTTCTCTCGTGTCACCGATTCCTCAGCTTCGTCAAATAAGTGTGTCTCTTGTACCAACAATCCGGAGTGGTACAGAATGTACCGTAATCCGTCCTTGGCCACCGATTGCTCGCAACTGACAAAAAAGCGCATTCCAGCTATCGGCGTATCGATGCACCGGCCGGCCGTTCGCCTCGAGCGCGTTTCCTTGGGTTGTGCAACGTCGGCGCTCGGGCGACCGCACGTTGCTGCACGTCGGTCGGGCCCGAGGCGGTTAACGTGACCATCGGCGCGTGGACCGCGATCCACATACGAAACAGTGCGAGGTTTTCTTTCCTTCGCCTCCCCTGCGAGGCGAACCGCGCGAAGCGGACGGGGACGGACAGTCCTTCCGCGGTCTTTCCTCGCGGCGTTTCGCACCGGGTAGAAAACTAGAAATAGAGTCGCGTAGAGGGTCTGGGATGTGCGAGGAGATATAATGGAGTAATACCGGATTAAAGGAACTTCGTGCGAGAGAGATAAGGCTCCACGATCTGAATGATCTGGATACCGCGGCTGTTTACGGTAAGAGCTCGCTTGTTGCGCGGTTACAAACATACGCACGGATATTGTGTGTGTATTTATGTGTGTGTAGTTCCGATCGGTGTTTCCAAATTTGGAGAGATTGGGGCACATCCTCCGTTTCACTGCACGACCCACATTTTATGTGTTTAATATATTTAATCCGAACCAGAAATGCATATGAAAACTCAAGGCAGGGGATTATAATTATTTTATAATTAATTTTTTTTATTACAATTTTATATAACTTTCTTTTTCTCAATATTAAATATAACGATTATTATAAGCATAAAATAAAATGAGATTAAGGACAATGGAGGAAATATTAGAAATAAATCTAAGAAGAATTTTAACCTATCAGAAATCGTGTATTTCACAGTACACAGTTTTTGATAGTTTCTTGAAATTCTTATATTTATTCCTATTCCTAATATTCCATTGTGTTCACGACTTCTAAGAATTTCTTATATACTACATTCGTAAGAATCGTAAAATATTTTAATCGTGCATCGAAATCATTAATGCATTGGTCTAACGACTTATCTCTCGAATTTACATAAAAGAGTTACTCTCAATATTTCCGACGTTACTCACGAATCTTGTTGCACGCCGGCAGACAATGCAGCTAAATCGCGTTACGCGGTACAATCGAACGATCCCTTGCGACGATGTCGACGATGTTTCCAACCTGTTTTGCTGTCATCATCGATTACATCGGACAAGTCCCACAATGTCGAGAATAATTAATATTCAACAGCCGTGGTCTCTCCTGACTCGCACAGTTATTTTTCTTTCTCCCCGGTAACACGTTGTACCACGCTATACGTAAAAGAAACGGCCAACGTGACTCGCAGGGCGATTTTTTGACAGGCTCGTTCCAGCTATCGATTTTGGCAGCAATACGGGTCCCGTATGCAAATTGCGAATCGTGTTTCACGTTGACGTCCGCGAGTTGGAGGCTCGTTCGGCGATAAGAAGAGCTCGTCATCCCTTCTCGATTCATCTCTCGACTTGCGATTAAAATTTGACTCGCGCGTCTTTCTCAAATAATCGCGAATGCTATACAAAACTGATTTATGAAATCCCCTCTCGTGAAAAATCCGAGGATATATTCACGCACAGATACTGACAATGCAAGGTTACAAGTGTGTTGTTTCCAATTTTCGAACACGTACGAATACCTAAATCGAATTTAAATGTCGATGCACGATATTACCGAAGCGCGAGCGAGAGTCACTGACTATTTGCTGGAATTTTTCATAGACTAAATCGAACTTTTATTACAAAGAGTCAACAAGATAGTAAATATTTTAGACTCTGCGGGGACCAAGATAATATATGGATACTTGTATATAGCAAAAGAGAGAAAATAAATTTTTATTTATTTTTCATCGACGAAATTCAAATTATATGCAGTAGAAAAACAGACGGCGGGTCGTAGTTTGTGAATGGCTCGAATACCGAAAATAGTGGCGATAGTGCGTTGAATCGCGCAAGAGTCACCCGCGTAATGGCATGCGATCACAGGCTGGTAATGAAAATTAATCTTAATTAAGATTATTATGCAATAACGCTGGGAATACGCGACGTCACCGCGACGGATCGATACGCGAACGTAGGTCGCGATCGCTGTACGTTGCATATCGGCTGTGCATGTAACTGACCTGCGCCAATATCGCGGTGATACGAGCGTTCGGTGTGACACACGGGTTTGGTTTTCTCGCTCCTACGGAGTTATTACTCGCCGTCCCGGCCAGTCGCTGATTGACAAACGGTTGACTTTGATCCTTTCAACCTTGAATCCTTCATCGCGAGGTGAATGTTATTCCTTATGTACACGTGTAGCGCCGGTACACATTTCTCCGAGGCATTTCTTCCACGTCACGTATTTACGTGCCCACGTAACCGTTCCCAGACGAACGCCCCGGGAGGGATTTCGAGAGAATTTCACCGACTATCAATCTACCTATCCGGACGATTTGCGGAGCGATTTGTACGGACACTTAACGTGCATTCGCGATGCGGTTGAGTAGCGCGGTACGTGAGCGGCGGAAAGAAAAACAGTGACCGCGAGTGATGCGTAGCTCTTTTTTAATCTTGCAGTTCTCACCAATTGTTTCCAAAAGCTGCTACCTCGAGCCATTGTTCGCAAAATATTTCATTAACACTTACACACGAGGTATATAACAGAATTAATACTCGACATAAACTGCGCGAATTTAAATTTTTACGACGTCAATTGTTTCCTTCTATTTCATAAAATAGTCTCACGTTTTTCGTGTCTGCAGCAGTTTGAGAATCAGGTGTAGTTGATATCCGCAGTTGTTTATATCTGTCGCATATGTTCCATTTTTCGTTTCTAACATCGACCTTGCTCCAACTGCTGCTGCTGCTGCTACGAGTTAGAATGCGACTGGGTTTCCTGTTCCGATCATTTGTCACATTTATTTCTTTTTTGTCGGAAGAGCGTCAGTGCGATGCATTTTTTTCAATAAATACAAGTTTCGACATTTGTGAAATGACCAGTGAAAACGGTGACAATGTTTTTTTACTCGAACTTTCGATAATTTTTTTTTTCACGCGGAATTTAAATTATCTCGATTTTGCTGTGACAGATAATTTTAATTTTTTCTGAATTTATCCATAAACCATCATATTATATGATTGTTTTAAATTTTGAGACAAATGTAAATCGTATCTCGGATATTATTTAGTTTCGAGATATGGAGCGTGATTTCACTAGACGTGATTAAACTACGAAGCGACTTGCCTGCATGCAGCCTGGTGGGAATTTATTGGCACGGTTGCTAGGGCTACTCGATGCGGAATCACGTTTTCATAACAGGCAGACAGACGCAGGTGGAAACGGGTCAGGCCGAGAGTAAGTTATCGCACCTGCATGAACAATCGAACCATTGACTAGTCGATGGCTCGCTTAATGGCAGGGCAGGAAGTGAAAGCGCGTCCCTCGCAAATCGTTTAATTTACATTTAATTGCCGTAGCAATTTGATATTCAATTTAAAGAATGTAATTTAAAGAATTGCACTACTCACTTTTGTTAGACGATATATAAAATTGTTCATCTCGTTTTTTTTCGTTTTGAAAGAAAATAGATCTGATTTGAGAGAAGTATCGTTTATCTTAAGAATTGCTATTATATTCACATATCTAAAAAACGTCTTCCATCCTAGAAACTCTCCGGCTTCCTCCTGCTGATGGAGCTTCATACCTCCGGGTTAACGTTATCAGCTTTCGCACGATTGTCCGCCCGCCGCGTTCGATTTTCTCACCGAGCTCTCACGGGCCGATCCGCCGATAATTCATCCCAGCATGCGAGGAGAGGCGAGAGATCATGTCGGGGAAGGCAAAGAGCAACCGCCGCCTCTTTCGATCAAATAGACACACAGCGCGATATCCAATATCTAGATACCAGAAAAATTCGGTGGCTTCAGGCCTCCAAGTTCTTATCGGTGATAAAACAGCTTTCATTGCTTCTTTTAGTGAAAGTTACTACCGTGGCTAAGAACCGCAATTTGTTGAAAAATAATTTAATAATTTTTAATAATTTTGTAATTGTGTTAAAAATAATAATTCAAAGAATAATCTGAAACAATTGTTACATGACATGCAGTATAATATTCACAACTGAGAATAAAACAATTTTAATTATTTATACGCAGTTATATTTAAGTGCTGTTTTCTGTGTTCATAAAAAAAAAAGAGTCTGAAGCCGCTTTTACCGCATCAGTGATGTGTTTCATTTCGTGCAGTGTCTGGCTCCATTCTTCGCGAGACGTGAACGGCATGGCCGAACGAATTCTCGAAGGCGAAAAATCGATAGCGCCTGATTCAACATTACGTGACAACTTGGCGAAGCTAGAACAGTTTTCGCAGAATTCTATATGCGATAAATGAATACAATAAACTTCTTTTTTGGATACGAAATATGGTCTTCAACCAACACATAAATCCGTTATTTCATACCGTGACCCGTTATCATCGATAGAGGATTTCGAGCGAGATAGTATAAGCGTAAATCAAATTTACCTTAAAAGTCAATGAATTGCTTACATTTGGAAAGTAATATTGAAGCACAACTACTGTGTTTTATTAAAATATTAATGTTATGCTTAGATTAAAACGTAGCTCACTTATTTGTTGGCATGAGAATTTAAAAATATTTTAGTATTTATTATAATATAATAATAAAATATAGTAGTTTTTGAAGTCAATATGTTTAAATTCTGATTAATAAATAATTTCATAATCAAGCGATCTAAATTTTCATTTTCGGGAAAAAGTGTTTGCAAATTCAACGTAGATGTCATTCCCATTTTTTACACATTTTTGCGGATGACCTAAGACCAGACAGGAGATTTACTTTGGCTTGAAGTTCTGCGCGAAAGAAAGTACAGACGTCGCCGTGGCAGGAAGTTGGAAATGGTTTGTTTGATTCCGGCGGGCACTTCGCAAGGAGCACAGCATCCGGCGCCGCGGTTCAAACCTATATCTTTCTTTGCCCAGTTCTTTCCTTCTAATGTTTCCCGGTAAATCCGCATCTACGAAAATCTGAACGTATGTACAAACAATTCGCGGATATCCTCTTTTGTCTCGATGTCAGATTGGTCGACGTCAGTCTCTTTTCTCCGTGCACTGATCGGATAAACGGATTTACAGTCATAAGATTTATACTTGATCGTAATAAAGGTCTATTTTTATATCCCTTACGACTGAATATCCTATTTTTTAAGTGACTTAAAATTTAGTTAAGTGATGAAAGTTACACAGATATAATCTACAAATTAGATTATAATTTATGAGTATAATTTAAGAACACTTATTCTTGTAACATTAAAGAAAGCATTTATTCTAAAGCTTCTAAAGGGAAATTACATAAAAAGTGAAATTAACTTCCTTGCCTGATTTTTTTTGTTTCGACATTAATCTATTTTTCATAAAAATCGCATCTTGCAGAATCAGAAGCATATTTTATGTGAGTTGCAATTTCCATTTAATATTCCACTCGGCGAACGTTTCTTGAAAGAATTATACGTCAGCGAAAGATTGTCTTCGAGGTTTCTACGTTTCTGACCAGGATCAATGTAAGTCAGAAATAAATCGTGAGTGGATACGAATAAAGAGGGAGCAAATGAGATAGAGAACTGTCCCTAGTTTCTCAATTCTTTAATACCTTTTCGCTGTTAAGCATTCGGGGAAATAAAAGGAATGCTTTCACTGAAGAATTTAGCAACCGTTCTAACTGGCTTTACCTGAATCTAAAATTTATATTAATCTATAATATTATATTTAAGATAAAGAATTCTCTAACTCGATTGCTTCTAATTTCAAACTGTGAATTAAATTTCTCCAGAAGACAAACGAAGTAATCAAACGGTTAATTTGATTAATTTAATGAGAAGAGTGTATTTGAAAATAATATATAATTTTTTATTATAAAAGTTAGATTATTTTCTGCACAAATGATTTCTGAATTTATCCGATCTTTTTCAAAACCTAATTCAGAAAGAGCTTATTTAGACAGAAGCACCGATCGAAAATATAGTAAATTATATGAGAAAAGAAATAAAATAAATGATTTAAATATATTGATTCTGCAGTGACGATAAAAAGGAACGTAAGGATAAATAGTTTTGCTCTACGACTTCGCAACTGTGGTTTCTCTTAATTTCTTAATTCATCTCTAGCATTTCTTCGCTTTGGTGCGAGAAGTTCATGTATTTTTTCGATGATATAGTCGAAGAGATGGTCATGCTTACCTCGAACAGGCGGCTTCTAAAGATGGAGACTTGAGAGAGATCCGTGGGCTTCTCGTAATAGCTCCGCGTCCATCTAGTTGCCTAGGCATCACCACCTTATATTCTACCGCTTGCAAACCTACTCGTAGCTGCAGGCGAACTGGATGGAAGTCATTCCAAGCTAGAAAGTGCGTGTCACTTTTTACGTGCTAATAAAAAACGCTGCATTATATAGTAGACGGTTTTTCATATTATAACACGATGTGTTTACGGTCTCTCGTGGAATGCGTCGAAACTCTTAAATTCCTGACTTTCGAGGAATTTGAAGAAGATCCTTAAAAAACGCAGTATATAAAAAAAGTTATTGTAAATTTAGGATTGCCACAAAACAAATCGAAAATTGGAAAAATTAGAGATTCGTAATGGACGTTTGATTACATTAAGACCTTTACCTTACATGCCGCGTCATCATTACATGAGCTTTAAATTGGTGTGTATCATTCTTTAATTTTGCATCAACCGACAAGGGATACCTGAACAGAACGTCGTCTTATCTGGAAGAAAGTCTACTTTGCGAGAGTTTATTTTTTCGCCAAAGCAACTTCTGTCCAAGTGACCCTAATACGGCACACCGGTACACGGCGCGGCATTCTGTCTGCGATTACAGCATATTTATTGCCTGTCTTTATTAAAATCTTTATTAAGTGTCACACATCGGCGACAATTTTCCCCGCGATAGGACTCGCTCCAATTAGTAGCCAACGGCTTCGCAATGACGATTGATATCGTTTTTAACTTCAATAAATGAATAAATTGAAATTTAACGATCTTTCATTTGACAATTTTTCCGTTCAAGCTTATCGTTTAAGATTAAAGCAATATTGTACGTTGTCATTTTAAAAATCTATTGTATTATGTTAATTTATTCTGTGGAGTATTACGTTGGATGTTCTTCAGCGTGAAGGTTACGCCATTGGTTCTAATCGCGAAACGCGACGCCGCGCCGCCGCCGGGCTCCATCGTCTTTCACTCGTGCTCGCTTCGCGGATACTGGCCTTATTGCCCGACCTGAACCGCGCCTAAGTGTGCGTTCACGTGCCTCTCAAATAGTCCAATAAATTCCGCGGGATATACACGCGGCCGAGAAATACCGTCGAAAGAAAGGCCGCTGCAGGTGGCTGCGAGTTAGACTACGGCGGCGAACACACGATAACTGAGCGAGTTCGATCGGGACTTTAACGCTTGTCGGCACGAGTAATCGCGCGCCGAACGTTTCTATTTCCGCAAGTAACGAGAACGAGGGAATCCATGGCACGTGGGAGAATTTATGAATCGTTGTGAATCCTCGCGAGGTTTTTTTTTCGTCGTCTTCTATGGAAACTCGGTCTTCTCGGAACGCTCGCTGCCTTGAAGAAAGAAATTATTGTAATTAAAAAGGAATACGATGTCTAAATAGCAATTAAAAGAACTCTGCTGTCTAAAACAAAAACATTGTTTAAAAATGTACGGCGCTACTGACTCGTATTTTTGTGATTCAATAGACTTGAATTATAAAGTTTTTTTTATAGAAATATTCTTATCTAAGAAATTGAATAACTCGACTGTAAGAGGAGATTTTATACATTTTACTTGGCAAGTAGCTTTGTTGTTACATATCGCAAAGGTTCGTGATATGCCGTATAGCTTACCATTTTGTATTCTACTCGGATTCTTATCTGTCATGCGACTGTATTCGCGCCTACTTTGCATTTCTCACGTATGACTGCGGGATGCGTATTTTTCTCGAGTGTGCGTGGGCAATGCCCATGGCCGAAATCCATATTAAAAACCTCTACCATAGATTTCACGTTGTGTTTCTGTGACGATTACATTCGCAGGTATTACAAATATAACGATAAAACTCTTGTATTTGGAGCGTATGTGGCATAATTCAATTTGTTTATTGCTAGAGAGAAAAAAAGATCTGTCAATATTGTATTTTAAATATACATTATAATAATCCAATATTGTGTAAATTTTACGTACATCGAAACTTCAAAACGAAACTGTTTAATTCAATCTGTGAACTCGATATGGAAAATGTTATTTGCATAGAAAAGAACTCGTTTTATTTTTAAATTTGAAATATTAATTGATCGTTATAATATATCTATATACGGACGTAAAAATGATCATAGAAACTTTCTACAGAGCATCATCTATGGATCGTCTATAAATTATGCTAACATTTAATTTGCGTGTCACGTATAAGCAATTAATCCTAAAAAGGCAAGCCGCGAGCGCGGTAGATGATTCAAGAGGGAACCGACTTGCTAACGAGCGGATACATACTGAAATACTTAGCCAACAAAGCTTAAACTTCCTGCTGCCTGATTATTAGACTGTGCATTATCTTTGCACGACGATTATTATCTTCTCGATCAACAGTATCGTCTCTACCGTTCTCGCTCGTCTTCCAAAAGCGGTTGCTATATTTTTATTTCATATATATATATAAAACTTTTACATCTGTTTTGTAGAGTATTATCGAATAATATCAGCAATTAAAAATAATTGCTACCACTTTATTTACATCTTGTTAAAAATTAAATCTTAAAATCAAGAGAAGATGTTAAATTTTTTAGCCTCGCTGAACTGATAGATTGCATAGATAGCACAACGAAAATGTAATTGTAGTACAAGTCTGACTTGAAAGTTATTGTTTAATATAATTATTTCTGTTTCTCTCGGAGGATTTAAACAGTCGGGGTGGAGCTTTGCAACGTGAGTCATTTACATAAATGAAAGCTGACGTTTTCGCGGCTGTCTTACTCGCGGTTTTTGTCTTGGAACAATGATCTGGATCGCGGTCGAATGCAGCCGGGACGACGGGATCTCGAACGGAGCTAATAAAGATCGATGACGCGGCTGATGGTCGTGGATCACCGATCCGAGACCGTCGTCTCCCCCACCCTTACGGTTAATCGGATCGATCGAATCTCTTGAATCGCCGCCTGTGTACGTAGCGCAGTACTCCGTGTCGTGTCATCACAACCAGTTGTTAGCGATGACACGGCTGCTTTTTATAGACGAACGTAAACGTCATGCACGCGCACGTGCGTGCGTGCGTTGCTTCGGTGAGTCGGTTCCTGCCAGACACGTGTGCTAGTTTACATACGCGAAGCGTATACAGGGTGGCCCTGAAGAGACGGCACTTTGAGCATTCAAGATCTTTTTCACCAATCTGGAGTCGGATCTATTATTAATAAAAATCGAGAGAGAGAGAGAGAGAGAAAGAGAGGAAGATTAATAGTTTCCGAGTCACGAGGAATTTGTAAAGCGCGAATTAATTTTTCGAGAACACGAATAAATAAGGAAACTTAATTAATTTTTATTAATTTTATAAGTAAATTTTAATGTTTCTCTTTTTCTAGAAAATTGTAGTAAAGAAGAGATAAAGGTAATCTCGAGTGCGTAGAAAAATTTTTTTTAAATTTAGATTAAACTAATTTTTTTGTTGGATAATCTCTACACCAATTGAAATAGTTTTGCCAGACACCTCGTATATTTGCATTACATGCAACATTTAATCAGGTTACACTCGTAATAAGGAGTAAATGCAACGCAGTAAACGTGATAGAAATGTGAGGCTTTACGATTTTGCCAGAGGATTTGCCGATCATGACGATATCGATTTCGAGCTGATCTCTTTGTCTCTTCGCAATTTACGCTCATGATACTAAATGGAAGGCATGTTAATAGCATGTAATTATATACTGCGATTCAATCAAACGATCGCGGAGATAGACAAAGAACGGAATAATCTTCGCGGTGTTGATCTACAAGGGATTATACGGGTCATTATTCCAATTGATCAATCAATCGACTATTATTCGATAGGATTATGTAACAAAAATTGAATTCCGTTAAATAACATCTTATACTATCGTTTAATAAAATAAATAATGACAGGGAATTAATTAAAGATTTAGTTTTATTTAATTCGCAGCAAAATAAACAAGAAATTTTTTTATTTTTATTTCTTTGACGAATGATTTATGTATATTTTTTAATTAGTTGTATAAGGAATATAACGTACTTTGTGTTGATAACAGACCCGACGTAAAAAAATTAACAAGTGTTTATAAAAATAACAAGCTACGTGGTTGTAAATTCCAAGGAAATAACTTTTTCTTGTTATTTCATTTTTAAATTGTTTTTTTATATATTATTTTGTTTGTCTCTATTACTACTTTTTTTATTTTTTATAAGTCGTTTTTATTTTCCTATTTGTATATTTGTAAAAGTGAAGCCGTTTTATGTCGAAATTTAGATACGTTTCGTGGAAATCATATTTGTGCTTGGATCGCATCGTCCTCGCTCTAGCCGGATATAAAATCATCGCAATCATTCCCTTATTTCAATTTCATGGCTCGGGGAACTCTAGCCGTCGCGACGCCGTGACATCTTTTCGGCGCGATTGACGTCAGAAACGCAGCTCGTTGCACATGAAAATTGATAGTTAAACATTTTCCGCGGGACTGTTACATGGCAACGAACCGCTCCCATGTGGACTGTAGATAATACGTTAAGATAACATTGTTACCCAGGTAGCAAACCGATAATCGATGCCCCGGTACGGTAACCTGCCACTTTTTTATTAAAGCAGATCGGTACAGCATGTCATGCAGTCGCGAGTTGCAGTCGCATGGCGAATATTAGTGATAATTTTTATCTTATGTGGTGGGCCATTTTTTCACGTGACATTTATTTTAAGACACAGACGCAACAAAAATGCATTTCAATAATTACATATAAAATTATGCAACAAGAATCCTGTACTTATTATAAGAATTAAAAACTAAAGAATAGATTTTTGCTGACGTTTGCAGATATTATACTTTCAGAATTGTATCATTTATTATCGACTTTTCAATATCTTCTTATTTTCCTGTTATTTCTACTCTTTCTCTCTCTGATCTGTGAAACGTCACATTGCAGAATTTCCTTCATTTATTACCAAATCCCGTCAAGCGGTAAAATTAATTAAAAACACGTTTACGTTTTTTTAATGTTGAAAAATCACTTGTTAAGTTAATACGGGAAAGAGAATTGAAACAAGTAAAACCTAGTTGGGAAGCATTTTGCGACGCTAAAACTTGAATGAGATCCCCAATGTACACCGTCGTCGACGTTATCAATCTGGCCGTGGTGAATGATTACCGCAGCGAAGCGCGTTTTTTTTTTTACAGAGGAGAGCGTTGGAAACTTCCTCGTGCCACTTTAATCTTCGTAACACACGACATGACCTCATACGACGGCCACTCCCATCCTCCCTAGCCCTCCAGGTTTCGCTCTCTTCCTCCCTCTTTCTTTCGTTCCCGTTCGGTGCCACTCGACAAATTGATTAGGCGTGCAATTTCGCGTGCCAGGTTGCCGCCCGTCCAGGAAAGTTCCCCGCGAGGAATTTAGAAGCTCGCGCGGGACACGCCACGACCCGTGGCACGACCGCGTTGACTTTGACTGTTCTATTTTCGACACTTGTCCCTGTGTAAAGTACCCTTTTAGAAAAACTCATAGCGACAAGACGGAAGTCACCGCTCAAATGAATATGAAATCCGGCAAGCAATTTTAAAGTAAATATTTCTCTTTAAGTTATTGTTGTTGCAAATTGCGATCTGAAAGTCAATTTTGAGTAGAAGAGATGTAACTCGCCTGAAATTTCAAGCTCGATGCTGACGTGACGTGAAAGTTCTATAAAAGTCTTTTAGAAGTCGGAAATATTAGTACCATTTTTGGCTTTCCTTCTCATCGAAGCGTATATTATGGGAAGTAAAACACACGCGAGGGAGATAATTAAGTCTCGAGCCAGCGAGATCGACAAAATCAATGTGAAATCTGAAAACACGGTGAGATAAGAATAATGTAGATTTCACAATGATGTATACGGCATACTTTTTTTCACGTGTCTGAGCGAAGTAATGCGGCAGCTCGGTGCATTCCGCGTGATTATAAATACGAACGATAGGACTTCAACTTCAACTTCGTCCCATTACAGTATGACACTAGTAATTTCTTGCTCTAACGATCTGTTGTCGAATTAATTAAATGGAGAGAGAAGCACTTTTGCGAAACAACATAAATCTTTAGTAATTATAGAGAAAGAGGGAAATAGGGTTTGTGTTAGAAGAATAAAGATAGAGATGATTCGAACTAAAGAAGCCCGATATAAGCTGCAAATAATGAGAAATGTACGTGCATATTTAAGAATTTATATCAAGGATCTATATTAAAAATTTTTTAATCTCTACGGATTAGAACTTTCAACGTTAACGGTCTTTAAACTGAAGAATCTACTGTTCAGTGGATGTAATTAAATTAGCCTTCGCGATACCACGAATTTATGAAGACTATAATATATGAAAGCAGGCCCTTATAAAGCGAAAATCTCTTTAATAAAAGAATGATAAGAATTTATGGGACTAGAAGTTCATCCAGATGGGACTAGTAGTTCAGATAGAAGATATCGACCTTGGAAATGAGTCTCTCTGCTGATTTATTTCACTGATATTTAAACTGAAATCTTCTCGATAATTGATATCTTATAGAATTCGTACAATAGAAATTTTTCCAAAGAACTATCTTTTTCTAAAAAAAGAAATCGGATTACTTTGTAGTCCCTCGGCTTACAATCCGGGATGTCGAGAACCAACTCGAGTGGCAACTCGTGAAGCGGCTTATCTTATTGCTGGGTGAAAGGCACGGGTGCGAATGGAAGCGAGAATGGGGTGCGAAGATACGGTCGTGATCGATAACCGATCGCCACTTATAATTTATGAATATACACTTCTCAAATGTACGGACTTTTAAATCGACTTCGAATCAATGGCAAAAATGTAAATTTATATAATTTTGCAACGAATAAAATAATCGTATAGCGATTTGCGAGAATTTTAAAGCCTAAAATCTCTGCTTTTAAATTTCGTTAAACTTTTTTCTCGAAACTCTGCTTCAAGTGACGCCATCTCCAAGTCGTGCAAAATTGACAAAAAGATTTTAATATTGAAATTATGCACGAAGTTGAAAAAGAATTGTTTTCAACTTTGCTTGAGATTTTCTGAAAATTTAAATTTTTTTTAAACGCTTAATTTAAAAAATTAAATGGCCCTTTAATTTTAATGTCAAGTATGTCTGTAATATTATAAAAAATATACATTGATTACTACTGAAGAGAATAAAGAAACAACAACTTGATCAGAAAATTAGTTAAACTATCAATCTTATTATTAAACCGATATGTCAAATATATTTCCTCTTGTATTTTCTATTCTTTCTTCTTTTTGTTTCAGGCCAAACAACGTGCCTCCGTAAAATGGCTCCTGTCGAAGGCATACAACAATCGAGTGCCAGAAAAACTCCGCGACCCTTATTATCGTGATCATGAGGTAAACTTCTGGTTCAACGATGTTAATGAATTCGTCTCTTGCGACTCTTTAAGACTCGTCTCTTTAAGACTTAAAAGTTTCACAAAGGTGCACTTTCATTAATATTAATAGAATTTCGTATTGTGCACGTGCGTATAATTGAAAATAACTTTTGAGTTAATAAATTCTCAATAGAAAAAACTTTCTAATATCTACAATTTTAAGAGATTTTTTTAGTCATGCATATCCGCGAGAAAATGAATTTTTTCTCACAGTCAGAAGAAAAGATCTATTTTCTTACAGACAAATTATTTTTTTTTACGCGTATTGATTTTTTTACAATTGCTATTGCCATTCCTTTCTTTCATATATGACAATATTGACATATTTTTTCCCACGAAATGTCATCGGCTTCGCTAGTGTCCTGGAAAACTCTCCTTTGTAGCACACGTCATTATTTCTCGTGACGGAGAAAACGGATCTTCTTCGTCGTGAAAGGCGGTGCTGCAAAATTATTGAAGTATCCATGCAGTCAGCGATGCTAATAATGCTTTATGCGAGCACAATATCGCGCCGAACTACGATGAGAACGAACGAAAGTCGTGTTACAAATTACGTTGCCAATAGTTTACTTTATAGCTACTCCGGAAGCTCACGGAGAAAATATAGCTGGCACTCCCACAGCTGAAGTTCCGTGAAACTTTACGAAAAGTGAACTTTGTACTCCCCTCCCGCGAGGGGATAATGTCTGTCAGTCGACGTCTGTTTATACGAAACGTATTCGGGGAAACTTTCCGCGAAAGAGAATCTGATTTATAGAATGCGTGCCATGTATATGAGCTGCTTGTTTTAACTGTAATTTTCTACGAAACTTGAAAATTGCTTTTAAAACAGTGTTCTCGCTGTCCGCGATGAAATGATAAGGTAACATGATATGTCAACTCTCAACAAATCGTATCGAGATTCTGCCGGGATCTGTTCGCTCTTTGAAGATACGAGTCGTCGCGACGACATAAGGGAACTCGATTATCCTTGTGAAGTACGTCGGGACGACTTGTGAAAAATACTTTCCTTTTCCGCGAAATACCCGTGTGTGAGAATTACGTCAAAGTACTTTCTATTAGAAGTACATTTCTTTGACGGTTACGGAAGTATATCAGAATATTCGAACGCGGAATTTTCCCTTTTACGTTAGTCGTTATTACATAAGAACTGTATGTTCATATTCTTTTATATTCTCTCTCCCACCTGGGCATTGCTGATTGAAGAGCAAACGTATTTCAGCCGCACGTATGAAAGCTCAGGATGTTTTTGTAACGTCCGAGAAGAGCATCTCTTTTTTCTTGAAACCAATGCTTGAAAAATATTTTCGTACTTTGCGAAAACGCGATCTTTACGCGAAGATTATTGCAAGTTAAATCTCTTCGTAATCATAAAAGCGCCTTCCGCGGAAACGTGCGTGTTTGTAAAAATAAGGAAGCTTAAATATTCTCATGAAATAAAGACGAGGTAGGCACTCAGGTATACGCGAACTTACACATCTGCAGTTTAAGGATCATAAATATTAAACGGCTTAGAAAGGAAACTAAGGATAAACTGCAGTGTAATTTCTTTTGCACGGAGACGACTAACGATCGCCCACTATATATTTTTACGTCGTATTTGTTTCTCATTCGCTTCTTCGCGCACCGACAATATAATTATATTTATTAGACCGACAGTACGCCAGGAGAATCCTGATCCTTACTATCTTTCAATTATCTTCGCTTCGCGTATTTTTTTCTATCGTTCGTTCAGCAACTTCGCGCAAAAACTTTTACAGATCCTCCTTTCGATATTTCGTCCACATTGCAGTCTTCCTGCAACGCGAAGCGAACATTCCTCGCTTCAACGTTGCTCTATTAATTGCTCGTCTAATCGGTTGCTCGTTTAATCTGACAGTATCTTTGTTGAAGTAATATTTCACGAAATATTATATTTAAATGCGAATCTAGAGAATTTCGGAGTTGTTTGATCATAAAAATTGATTAAATTAATTTTAACCAAATAAACTTTTTAGAAGAGAAAATATTTTTCTTCTTTAAGAAAGAAATAAAGGTCTATTATTTCTGTGTTTATTATTTTATCACTCACACTCTTATCGGTATGAACTTATATAAAAAAAATATTTTATTTTAATTTTATTATATAAAAAAAATTAAAGAATAACAGAAGAAGCAACATGAAAATGATAAGTAGTATTTTATGTATAAAATTTCAGTTTATTTGGTTCTTTGTTCGTCGTTTTTTCTTCTTCATTCTTCGGTCTTTTTGCTTCGCTGATCAATTCGCTTTCTGGAGAAGTCTTCATGGTGAATTGAGTGTCTGATCTTGTCGGCTACCTCAGATACTAGCTGCTACTCGAAATGAAGCTTTCCTTCGACACGATCGACCATAATCATCGCAAAAACCGAACAAAACATCATTGTGAAGACAAGGTCGTTCTTCCTCTCCGTTTCCTTCGAACTCGATCATCTGTAGCACTTTCACCGTGCTAAATTCTTTAGACAGAAAAATTTTTCATATAATTTATTATCTTAAATATTGTTTAATTATTTGAAGCTTAAAATTATTAGTACATAAAAAAAATTATAAAAATTCTGTCGGCTTCTTCGCGTTATTTAAATTTATTGAATAGAATTTATGTATTTAAAATCTCTAGATTTTAACTGATCGAACAGCATTGACATAATAAAAAATAATACTTATATATAAAATAGTATATTATTATTATTAGATAAGTAACTTCATTTTTATTATTTCTAATTGTATTTCTATTTTATTAGTAGGGTAATTTATGTAGTTTTAATTAATCTAGATTTATTTTGTTCTAATTAATCGCACAATTATTCAAACGTACAAATTCAGTTATTTAGCATTTAAATCGTACAAATACCTGTTATTTTAGAGATAAATTTTGATGTTTGCAGGAACAAGAGCATTTGAAACCGCAGATCGTACACGCGCTTTCCAATGCGGAGCTCTACTGCCTCGCGCTGGCCAACATATACTCGGATCCTAACTATCACAACCAGAATCACTACGGGATCCTGCAAGCCCTGGCCAGGAAAGGCGTCTACGTCGCGGAGCAGAACAATACTCAGCTCACCGAAACGATCCTCATTCAAAATTCACCACTCAAGATGGTAAGCTTACCTACCAGTGTATCTACAGGTAACGTATCTTACAGTTGCATGTTTCCTCTTTTCCAAGACATTTGAGCATCATTCAAATGTCAAGAAATGGCAATCTGAAATTGTTGAAATATATAATTGGTACTCGTCATGATATCTTTAGAAACTACATAAATCCTATTATATAAATGCTTTTTTACTACAACAGATAGCATAAAATTATTTTAGTTAATGCTAATAATATCTGTATCTCGTTACAGTCCGCGCATATGGCTGTGATAGAAGGCCTGATGGTCTTGTACGCGAAGGAGGTGGTGACGGGGGACCGGGTGGCCTCGGCGATACGACGGTTCGACCCCCAGGCCGAGGTGGATGTACCGTCGGATCACGAGAAGGGCCTCCTGCTCTGGATCAATCACGCGTCGCACGCGCTAATCGCCAAGATTCAGAGCGAGGAGGGTGGCGGCGACAAGACGCGGCTGCCCGAGTTACCCGCTGCCAAGGACTTTCAGTCCCTGTGCGACGGCGTCGGCCTGGCAGCCGTCGTCGCTTTCTACTGTCCCGGCGAACTCAACTGGATGGAGATCAGGGTGTCGAAGAGACCCTCGGTAGCGGACGCACTGCACAATCTATCCCTGGTGCACGCGTTCTGCATCAAATGCCTGCCGTACTCGATTTTCCACATGCAGCCCGAGGACGTCACGTATATGAGAGGGTGCGTTAGCCTAAATTAAATTCGAAATTGTATCGCGCGGGAATATAATGAATATTTTACAAATTTTGTACAGCATATGCTGTTTTTTTTGGAAAAGATAATTATTAGCTGTTCCTGCTCTTTTTATTATCCTCATCGTAATTTTTAGATCGATGAAGCAGAATCTAGTGGTCTTTCTGACTGATATGTACAACGTCCTGGAGATTCATCCGGCGAAATGCGTTCGTTATCCTGGTGAGGAGCGGGCGATGCAATACCTAGATGGTACGTAGACGTTTTTCTGGAATGAGATTGTCTATTAGAAGTCAGATTTGCGCGACAATATGTGGTACACCCGAGCTATACTTGACTCAATGAGAGCGAAAGCGAGAGAAAGAGAGAGGAATCGTGAAAATTGGTGGTGGATAAATGTGATTGGTGGAGGCTGCTGTACTTTTACACACACTGGACTTTTATATACCCGTTCTATTATTTATTTTATTATTTTCCTCCATGAAAAACCCATTACTATTGCAGGGAACGTGCGAGTATTATATGTACAATATATATATTTAATAATTTTATTCTAAATTATAAACTAATGGAATTAATTCAATATCGTGAAATAATTTAAATAAATTAATCGTCAATGCTGAATATCGATGAGGAAATGTTGCCTGCAATTGTAACGGTATCACGCTTTTTATCAGTGTCAATACACACACTCGATATCCCAGCCTCTTGGATCCGGGTTTCCCCTCCCCCGAGAGCAGCGACTAATTATATTATTTCCATTCGATTATTCAATTGGTCTTTTTTGCGAATACGAACAACAATGAGGTCGCCGCTGCAACGGGCAAAGAGATATGATGTTACCAGCCAAACTTACGAACTTACAACCTCCACACACGCAGCACTTAATCTACAACTGTAATATTTCCGTATATTTTCTATGGCGTAACTTCTTCTTGACGCTTGACACGACAACGCTATCCTCGCCTTCTTCTTTCGTCAACCTCCGGTTGTCCATGAACCACACGATACGGCGCGGCGATACGGGTGCAGCCTGCCCGCGCAATAGTCATGGCGTAGCTCATAAGAGAAGTCTGCCACAGTCTATAGCTCCGATACCTGATCTGAGAAGCAACCTCTCCATATCCGCGCCAGGTTTCACAGGTATCCATACGTTACGACACAAAGAATCAATCTCATGTCTACTAGGTGGTCGTCTACTTTTCGCGTTCCCGGGACTAGCATTGCCGTTTTTTTTTTTTTTAGAGTGTCTCGAAGGGATCGACGACTTCATGGTCGCCTTGTCGCGTTATCAGTCATGTATGTGCTAGGTCATCTACGTTAATTTTTAATGTGACGCACACTTATCCAATTATAAACAGTGTATAAACATAATAAAATATAACATTTGTAACTACAATTGTCGTTAATGTCTTATTTAAGATACGCTATTAAATTCTAGAATTTAATAGCAGTATTTAGTTTTATCAATCTTTATCAACATATCATTTCTGGATATAAAAGTGTGCATATATTGAAAAAAATTTTAATTTTTATGTTGCTTTGGAAAAAATTTATTGTTATTGAGAGATTAAATTTATCTATAAAAAAAAGAGAAAGACAATAACGTACGGTTTTACCAATAACTCTGCGTTTTAAATACTAAAAAGAAACACGTGATCCCGTTGGACTAATCACTTAGTGAAGTTCATGAAATTATGAGGAGCACTGCTTTTTACTAATCACATATTGTTTGCATTTCATTCATGATCATTATCGTGAGAGCATAGATATATATTATTCCCTCCTTCCCCGGGAACAGACCTGCATGTGAATCGCATAACTTTGCGACACGATCATTGGCTGCCTGGCGCTTGCATTGGATTCATTGGCTTTTCATCTTACATTGATTTTGCATGAGATTTTTGAGATCGTATGCGCTGCTACCCAGTCACTGTCAGCGAGAAAGATGAGAAACTTCGTCGTCGTTTCATTTAAGGTCCACTCCATGTTTAGTTAGTACGATTACGTTGCGACGTTGTATTCGTATTTTTGTCCATGGTGCCATTTTGGTTTATGATTTATCATGTACCGTGCTGTTTGTTTTACGTTTTGTTCATTTTCAGATTTGACACTCTACGACAAAAAATAGAGAATTAGAATATTAGTTTGTAGCGTGACTTTATATATGTATATATATCTTCGTACGGATATTTCCTCTCAAAATGTATGACATAGACTTTTCCGTTAACATTTTGATCCTTGGAATTTGCACAAGTCGAAATTCCCCTGCGTTATCGATCGACTTCCGTCGCTGTATACTCTTTCACATTGAATTCATTTTACTGGTAATACGAAATAATTCACATGGGAATTTCACATTGTGCCCTTAAATAATCCGTTGCGTAAGCTTTATTTAACGTAAAGTGTAAATTTATTATCTGTTGAGCATCTTATCGTTCCTTCTTGAATATAGTCTGAGTGATGAATGAACCTCCTCATCCAATTAAATGAAAAATGTGGACAGGCAATCGATTCATCGTTAAATTATCTTTCCAGTTACGAAGTCAACATCAAGCAACACTGTGAAGAAGTCGCAATCTTTGCAACAGACTGCCGAGAGTCACCCGTACGATGACAGGTATGCGTCGTCATGTTTGACGGATATTCCAAGTATATTCCAAGGCAAAATATATGCCTGCTATCTTATAGAATTTGTTAATAAATGTTGCAAATGTAGTTGGAAGTTTGAAAAAATTTATATATGTATTTCGTAGAAATCAAGTTTTTAGTTTCTCTTGCAGGCGCGCAGGTAGCGAAGAGAATTTCGTAGTGCATCGCGGCAAAGGCATTCCCACGCTGAGCTCCGTAGTCGATGAGAAGTCCGGCAGAACTGAAGCCGCTGGTCGGCCGAGCAATTGGGAGGAACAGCGACGGAGCTCCTACGCCGGGCGTCGCTCCAGACGGAACAGCATCACGGACGACTCCCAGTTAACCATCGAGAACTTCGGCGGGTCTCAGGTATGTTGGCCGCGCGCGGAGCGCGACGTGTCGTCGCACGAGGAGGACTTTAGCGCGGGAGGATTGTCTCGAGGCGGACAAGCGGTGTGACCGAGTGATTTCTTTTATCCAGGATAATTTACACAATTTTGGTAGAAATCCGGATAAAGAGCTAAGCGCGCACACCGGCAAGCGAACCGCCGCCGAGCCGACGTTGCCCGCGCGATCCAGCGTTCAGGATGTGTACGGCAGCGGCGTGCAGCACATAATCGCGGACAACGGTTACGGCGGCGGCGAGGAGCCGCCGAGGCTGCGACGGCAGGCGTCCAACAGCAGCCTGGATACCGTCGCTCTCCGGCAAATCTTACATTCCAGCGCAGAGAACGACAGCGGTGCGGACGGCGGTGGCGGTGGCGGTGGCGGTGGCGGTGGCGGTGGCGATGGCCCCCCCACGAAGTTTGCCAGTTTCGCGAATCTGAGTAGGCAGAGCTCGGAAAAAGGGATCAATTTCACGTATACGGAACAGGACGACGCTAAATTGAACAGGAAACACGGCCAGAGTAATGGCAACGGGAACAGCGAGAAGAAAACGACGTTCGCCACTCTGCCAAACACAACCACGTGGCAGCAGCAGAGCAACCAGCAGTCGCAGCAGATGGAACAACATTCTATCGGTAAGCTGTTAAAGTGGGAGAAAAAAATTTGGAAGTTTGAAAAATTGATTAGAGAAAATGTCATGGATAACGCATGCATTCATCTGTGTCATTAATGAAACTGAGTTTGCGGCAAGAATATGTATTATTTAATTCTATTCGCGTCTCCAACTGGAATTACTGAAAAAAATAAAATCTGGTGTTAGATGAGAACGGCGGTAATACCGTAATGGCCTCGCAGCTGAATAATATACGACTGAAGCTCGAAGAGAAGCGACGGCACATAGAGAACGAGAAGCGGAGGATGGAAGTTGTTATGTCGAAACAACGGCAAAAAGTGGGGAAGGCCGCCTTCCTGCAGGCGGTCACGAAGGTAAAAATACAATGGATTATACAATGGGATTATACTCCAAACATAATTTAGGAAGATCGCATAATACACATTGACCTACTTGAACATCATTACCGTCATCAGTTCTGCGTATCAGTTCTACATATACATCATTGTTATAGTCAGATCACTTCAATGATTTGCTCCTTTGACAAAAGAGAAAGATGTAGGACGATACGGATAATATAACTTGATTACGAATTACGGGGAATGTTGTGAATTTTATCGGGACACAACATCGAGATCTGCCATGCTGTGTGACAGCTATTTTTCGAATCTAGGCACGGGTGTTTAGTATAGAGCAAATAGTATGTACAAAGAGTGTACTATATCTCAGAAAGTACAAAGTTTCTTTTTCTTCCGCCTTCCATTTACGTTTTTCATGTCATATATATATATATATATATTTCTGATTGTAATTATATCCCGATTGTGTTTGATATTGCTTGTACATATAAACGAAAGTACATCAGTTGAATCTGTAGTATTTTATTGGTAAAGTACGTGGATGTAAGATATATGAATGCTCAATTTCAGGCAACGATCGTAATATGTTTGTAAACTCATATGTTTATCTTTTATTTAGACCTAATCGTGTAGATCATCGTTTTGATCGCTTTGGTTGTACATAGTAGGATCTTATCTCCTCCTTGTTTGCGCCTTAAATAATCTCGGTTGCCATGGTTGTCTTAACACAATTCTCTTTCTGACATTTCAGCTATACTTGATGGTAAGCGCATGCTGACGCACTAAATTTTTGCATTATAACAGGATTGAACATTTCTATTTGAATCACGTTTTCGAACAGGAATTATTAAGTTTAAGTTTGTTAAGCAATTTTTATTTATATATAGCACATATTATTCCTTGTTGAAAAGATACCGATATATCTTGGAACTCGAGCAATTAATATCATTCAGTTATTTCAGTTGCGCATGGATAAATTCTTTTATTCTTAAATGTAATCTTTCATTTCTTTCTTAACGTTCGTTTTAGCTCCAAAGTATTGATAGAGTTGTGAATGCATTGAGTTTCAAAGTATTCGAGGAAGGTAGATTCTTGTTTAAAGCACTGCATGCTGTTTTATGAACACATTCCGTCGAGAGAGAGAGTAATGAGTTTATAAGTATGAAAATTACGAAATATAGATGAAAGTTTTAAGTTGAAACGTTTTAAATGTGATATACTAGTCAAGGTGCTAATCGCGTGTAACCTTTGTATTGATTATATCAGTATCATGACCCTTTTATAGAATCAATACTATACATATCACATGAAATTGTATATATATTAATGTTTAGAAACGATATATATATATATATATATATATATATATATATATATATCCACGCATATACACATGATTAATTTTCTTTTCTTTTTTTTTTACATTTACAATTCCGAACGAGATAGTATGAATACTGCGTGCTCGTAGTTTAAGTCAATTGTTTATTGTTGTTTAATTAAGTATGATTTGCGAGCCACTCTGGATGGGCTTTGGCACTTATCGCGCTTGAATGTAACGTGACCTTTGGCCGCGGGCAGATACTCCCGCACCGTGGTGTTTGGTGGTGATTTGGTGGCGGACTCTGAGTACTTAACAAGGCACGCTGGTTGGGCTGGTTGCAGGGTAAGGTTAAATCTCCCTCTTCGTCAACGTCCGGGGGGGAGAGCCCGGCCGAGACAGTCGGTCCCCCCACTCCTGTCACCTCCGGATCTTCCGGGGCGACCCCGACGAGCGTTTCCGAGGCGTCCTCTGTACCCCAACAACCCCTTCAAGAAAAACCACAGAGACCCTTCTCGCTCAAGGTACGATATATCACCAGCAAGTGTTTCAGTGTAGGCCAGAGAAACCCCCGCGTTAAGAGACTTATCTTTATTATTTTCTAGAAGATTATTTATATTACGCGCTTATGTGAATGGCTTTCGATACATCGATCATACGATTCTTTTTTTCTTCCCTGCTGTAGCGAGAGAGCACAGTAAGGAAAGTGATTATCTTCCCTGTAGATGTTTAGCGAAACTAAACGGGCGTGACAATGCTACGAGATGTATAGCCGCTTTTGTATATCCACCCCCTTCCCCTTCAAAGATTACTTTTGATAAACGGATCATGTTATTTTGCTTCTTGACGCTTCTTTTACATTATAAGAAAACGAAACCTTGCCTCAAGATGTACGCCTACGACAGACGTATTTTATAATGATATGCGGAGCCACTTAAGGATATTTTCGTTGCTCCTCTGGCACGCATGGTGCAATACTAAACACTCCTTGGAAAAATATAGTAGCGCTATATTTATGTACTTACACTTACATCTGTGTTCGGTGACGGCTACTAAGATTCAATTTGATAAATTAATACGATTTCTCTTTTCCACTAACAGAACAAATTTTACATGTAAATATGTCTCTCTAACGGATATCTAATTAGCTATATTGCGAAAGTTTAACTTAAGTTTCCGCTCTTCTAATTACTGCTGCTACTTACGGCGGTTGCGGCGAGCCATTAAAATTCGACACCTGTAATTGGTAAACACCTCTCGCATTAAAGCGCCGGAGAACTTGGAGAAATCCAAGAAGCCTTGACATAGTTACATAAGATATTGATCAAACAGACGGATAAATGTTACATATATTGATAGTGTCACCAAGTTTCCGGCCCTTAACTGGATCAAGAATCCGTCCGTGGATCGTCAATTACTACAAACGTAATAATTGAGAAATTAAATCTATCGTCATGTTTTACTCGTGCTTACTTCGGGTAAATATTCGTGTGAATAGCGTCATAAATAATGAGACATTTTATATTATATATATGAAGACACAAGTGCAGGCCCCAGTGATACGCGAATTCGTAGATTCGTACGTCGTCTGTTTCACTTACTTTAATTTTGTAAATTACTCTTTTTTTCTCGTTTTTGTACAAAACATACTACGTATAATAATAAGTACATGCACACACTTTAAACATAATTACAAAAAAGAGGCATTCCAATTATTTTACAATTAATATGATTAGTAAGTTTTTTACACTTAAAAACAAAACGCTAAACAGAATCGAGCATTATCCCTATACACAAATACGCAATCACAGCATCGTAATATCTTTCTGAGACATTCCATCTCTCTGATAATGAATATAGGAAATTAGCGAGGATGTGCGGGACGTCGAGCACAAGTGGTTGGAGCACGACGGTAACGCGCCATTCATCGAGACCAGACGCACTCCGGACATCGAGAATATGGATCCCGAGCAATATCGCCAATCCATAACGCAGTTAGTATTCACTGTTTCATGCCTATGAAAATTACGAGTGAAATCACAGTGGAGTATCATGACACGCGAAATGTTGTCTGTTGCAGAATGAACAGTAGCCTGAGCGAAATTCAAGCGGACATACAGCGTTTGGCGAACCAGCAGAATCAGATTCAGCAGCAGCACCTGATGTCGCAGCATCAGAAACAGATGCAGCAACAGCTTCAGCAGCTGCAGAGTCTCAGTCATCAGCACATGCAAGTGCGTATGCCGGAAGCGCATCCCGCATCGAGTCAGCCGCTGTCAGCCGTCCCTTCTCAAACGTTTGCCTTCCAGACTTACGGAATGCCACCGATGAATCAGTTGGCGTCCAGACTGCAGGATCCGCAGCAGTCGCAGTTCTACTTGCACGATCAGCCGCAAGTGCAGAGGAGAATGTGGGGCCAGCCGGCGCCCGCCCAGAGTCTGGCCAACGAAATGGCCGCGGTGGGCTACCAGCAGTCTATGGATTCGCGGTTTAGCCCTCAACCTGCCAGTACGTAATATTGAATTAATGTAGAATAAATGAAATAATAACAAGAATAGATAATTTATAGTTACAAACAACGAGCTCTATATTGTCAATTTAGTATTGATAAAATACTCGTATATTAATAAATTAATATATAAATTAATAATATTCTTTAGCCACTATTATATGATATTGAAAATTTTTCGAAAGCTGCACGAATCTCAAAGTAATTTTCTTTGACCGGAAAGCTTGGCTGCAGCGTTTGCTTTTTTAGAGAATTAACGGCTGTAATTTTTCCCCCTTTTAATTTGAATACGCTTCAGTAGATTATTTTCTGAATGTCTCTTTCCTAGCTTATCAGCAGGACATGCGCATGTACGCGGATCCAACGAGGACTTGGGCCGCGCCACCCCCGACGCAAAAGGGATTCGTTTTGCACGACACTCAGGAACCAAGGTACCTCAACGGGGATCATAGTCTGTGTAATAATCAAATGAGCCACCCCGGCCCGACCAGCGTCTTTCCAGCGACTTCGTCGCTTTTCAACCAAACACAAGCCACAACTGCTAGTCCACAACATCGTAACACCGTAAGTGTTCCCGTGACTTTACTTTCCGTCGATTTCTCGCGTTCTTTTTACGCACCTATCGATGAAATAGATTTCCCCGAATCGACGAGGATTACACTTTTTTTTTTTTACCACAGTGTCATTTATCACACTCACTCTCTCGCGTCACAATTCTATTTATATTTATACTAAATGGCTTTTCTGCATACAATGCACGCGCGCACGTGACTGCATCAATTTATTACGAAAGACAGAAAGACGGGCGAGACTGTATGCTGCACCCATTCAGCGGCGAGATTGTTGTGTGAGTGAAAAGTTATATAGCTAAACGCTTCGCGATGCGTGCGCCGCCGATCATCAGCTCGATTTGGTCACTTCAATACAAAGGATCGGCCCCGAGCGTGTACGTATATGCATGAGAACCAGTTGATGATGTAATGCACGCTTATAGACGCTTGTTCTTAACACCCAACATGGCAGACGCTACCCACACTGGGGCAGTCTTAGCGCCTAGACGATCGCGTCCGGCTCGGGAGATTTACATTACACCTCTAGACTTCCCTGTGAAGTGACTTGTTGAAATTTAAATAAACATGTACTTCCTCGACTCGGCCGTGGCGACGTCGCGCGATTACCTCACTAAGGTTCGCCCTGGCTGATTTACCTTACTTTTTATGCGTTTGCGTCGCGCTTTTGACAGATACGCGGAAAGAAAATGTTTGTTGAATTATGCGAGAAAATAATGTTGTGCGACAACGGTGCCGTGACAGTGTTCCGTAGATATTATTATTTCTGTACCTCAAATATCAATTTTCTCACTAGAAATCTTGTGTTATACACAACCTTGTGTTGCTATATATGAACCTTTTGTCATCTATTTTTTTAAAGATTCTATTCTGTACAATTTGTGCGTGAGAAAATATTGTTAAGATATTGAATTAATGAGATACATATTTATCTTGTAATCTTATTTGATTATATTTTGCTGTCCTAGGTTCATCGAATAAGTCAGTTAATTAGCGAAAGTCCCGAACCGAAGAGGTCGATTGTACATCACATCCCGATCTCATGTGAAAGTCCGACGGAGAAGAGGCAAGTCACAGCTTTGCATACTCCAGTACCGGCTCCGCCTGTCGATGACATGAAGCCCCAAAATATATCTTTTATCGGTAATTAAGTTTTGTCTTATAACTCTTTATTACATGAAAATGTTACATTTTATACACATATTTATATATATATTTTTTATATTATATATTATATATAATGTTATATATTTTATAATATTTTATATAATTTATATATAATTTATGTAATATATAATATTTCATATATAATTTATATTACTAAATTATTGTAAAAGAAGTTATGAAAATCATCTGTCTTAAACCTTTTTTTTTTTACTTTGAAGGCAACGACGACGATATCGCGCAAGGTATTCGTAACTTGAACATCACGTCGGGTAGTCGCACGTACAGAATACCGTCGCCAACGAGACCCACGATATCGCAGAATTCCTTCCAACCTCACCCGTCGTTGAGGGAGACGGCTTCGTCGCGTTCGGGCACTCCGGATGTCACACCTCTTGATTCCGCGGACGCGAACGAGAAAGGATTCTACATCTCCTTCGACAATGACGCTCCCAAGAAACCGAAACCAACCCTCAGAGTGAAGAGGACGTCTCCTAAAAAGGTGAGCGCATTTTTTTTATTACAAATTTTTGTATATATATTCTCTTATTTTTACTCTTAATTATTTCACTGCTTTCTCTGTTTTGTATCCCTTCGAATCGAATTTTACAATATATATATATAGTATTTCTTAAAAAAGGAAACAATCGATTATTTCTTCAGGAACGAAGCGTATCGTCCTACATCGAGCAGGAGGACTTCACGGTGCGCCCGGAATCGCCTCCTACTAACGCGATAGAGAGGCAGAAACAATTGGAAGCTCAACGCGAATTAGAGCGGGAAAGACTGCGACAAGCCGGCGAGAGGGAACAGCAGAGGCAAGAAATGAGGGACAGGGAGCTCAAACGGGAAATTGAGAGGGAACGACAGAGGGAGAAACAGCGAGACAGCAGTACAGACAGCCGACACGCTTCCGGAGTTGGTCTGGTGATTGGGAATCAACTCACGAATCCCGATCCGGTATGTATTACAATATTGGCCATTTAAACAGCAGTAAATTCTGCATACAGTTACACATTTTTTGTTTTTAATTTTACTTGCAAAACTTTAACATATAAGTTCTAATCAAAACTCTCCGTAGAATTCTATGGACGAGATGGAGAAGAAGAAGGAGAAGATAATGCTGATGTCGCTGCAGAGAAGGCAGAGGCAGGAGGAAATGAAAGAGAGGAAGGAAGTCGAGTCCCAGGCACGTAGGGAACGAGAGAAATTGAAGGCGGAGGAGAGAGCTCGCAAGAAAGAGGAGGAACGACAACGGCGAGCCGCGATCTTGGAGCACCATAAGGTGAAGAAGGCGATAGAGGAAGCGGAGAGAGAGGTAAGTGACATTTCTAACGTTATGACATTATTAAACGGTTAGAAATTAATTTATAACGTAATTTTCATCGCTGCTTCTAGGGTAAGGTAATTGACAAGGAGCTTCTGAATGCAATAAATCCAGCAAAATTACGTAACAAGACTGCATCCGCACGACCGCGGCCCAAAACGATTCACGGAGACGCTGGCGCGGTGTTGGATTCCGGGGCTCTTACACCTAGTCGCGGGAAGAAGGGTTCTTCTTCCAACTTAAGTACAGGTGAGATTGCCGTTAAGTCGCACTTGCAGAAAATGAATAATCTGTCGCAACGATCGATGCTTCTTGGGGATTAAATTTAATGTTGAATCAAAGAAAAAAAAAACGATATGATAGAATGTGAGAAAAATATGTAACATGTTCTCCGCAAGGAGGACAGAAAAATTTATCTCTATTTTCGAATTAATCGCCAAGAAGATGGATCTTTTTAGTTGTTGTGTCGCAAGTGCATTTCCCCATTATAATACCCTAATAGCAACAGTCTCCTCGATGTTGTAATTGCATATTTCCGTAATTTGCATTTATTCATTGCATGGCGAAGATTTTTACGATCAGAGCCGTTTTTTCTCTTTCCGTAATTTTAGCGATGTCTCTTGCTATTGTATTAATTGTTCTTTTCTTTTCCCGTTATAATTGGTTTATTCTTTTTTTTTTTTATGAATTTTCACCCCGACCACATGCTCACGGGCTCCAGATTTTCTCGTCTATGCTAGTTTATCGCCGCGTCAGCGGCTGTCATAGATCGCTCGACGAGTCCCGCGACGCCAAACTAGAATAGTACAGAAAATACCGAGCCGATTGTTTTTTTTGCACTAACACACTTACTGTAGCGTCGCTGACTTCTCCGACGATGAGGCGAGACTACTACCGAGGCTCGCAGGATAGTCTCACTGCTGCCCATCTCGATGACCGACGTTGTTCCGGCCCTCTTTATCGGGGCGGCAGTCTCAGGGGTATGCACCACACACACTCTCTCACCGCGCTTATACAGTACACATCTACAAGTATTTTCTTTCTTTAAAAATTCTGGATATGGATAAGTATCTGCGCGAAATAAGTTAATTTTCTTGTGCACACAGCAAAAGAAAGAGTAACGACATATAATACTTTGTGAATCAATCTGAACTTGAAACAAGATATTATGCGCAACAAGATTATGTAGATCAAGAAAATTGAAAAGTGTTAATTCAAATTTAACAACGACAGTGGTATTAAAATCTTTAAGGATAAAAATCTCTTTCACAAAAGAGAATTCAATTTTGTGAGAAGTAATAATTGACAAAATGAGATGTCTACGTAATTCACAATGTGTTCTTTCACAACACGTTCAGTTTAGTGCACTTCTTTCCGTTTTTCAATTTGGCATGTCATCTTGTTTTTCGATATCTGTAACTTGATGTTTAATGAGTAGCAAGCGGCTGAGAACTTACTCGGTATAGCTATATATATATACATATATATATATATTCATAAGTAGCATAAAACCTATGAATAGAATTGAAAGATCGAATTGTAATAGAGATACCCCGTTTTTTTAGTATCTTCCGTAGATTCGCCCGACGACGGTAGGGGATCCTCGCCTTGCCGCAGCGTGAATCAGCTCGGTCGACGCGGCTCCTACAAGACCTCCAGAGGTGGGTTCGATGTTGCTTTACAGTTTACCGCGGGAATGCCGCAGGCTCTCTGTATCGATTGTTCGTTTTTTAAACGTTTTTTGGCTTGACGAAAGTAGACTCATTGCAGGATGTATCACACACTGGTATGGGCAGCTATAATCTATATCAGAAAAACTTACGCGATGAATGTTTAAATGTTTGATTAGCCTTTGATTATCCCCCCCCCCTACGAGCAACTGTGAGCAAGGTCACAACACTTTGCGGGTATGACTTGTTTCCCGCCCGACATTTTTTAAAAATTTTTTTTCAATTTTTGTATTTTAAGTAGCGCCTTGTAGTGGACATCTTTGAGTTGGAACGCAACGTTGTTCTGCACCAAAAAACTGCACCGGCCACTTCAGTTCTCGATGTACCCCCGGATATGGCTCGTAGTTTATTTATTTTCCCCTTTTTTAAATTTCCCCCCATCCCCCTAAGTCTCCCCCCCCCGCTCGCTCCCTCGATGAGATGCGCACGATTGAGGCATCTCTCTCCCGCAACTTATTTAATCTTTCTGATCGTACATGGCGTTTTGAGTGTAACGAGGCAAACATTGCGTTATTGCAGATGTGCAGGAGTCTCAGCAACAAGTTAGAGGCAGGCCTAAATACCAGACTTACCAAAACTTTAAGGGGAGAAAGTCTAATTCCCTGATGAATTTGTGCGGTAAGAAGCACCACAGTGACTTGGAAATACGCTCGATCTCCCTTCTATATCGTGCAACAGTCTCAATGTGTCTCCCGTGTATATTTATAATCTATATATATTTATTATCTCACATTGTCCTGAGATTTTTGTAGACCAAATAGCACACATACACGCGCACTCACACGCACCTATATGTGTACGTAGTGGCATGGTGGCAGGGCTGGAGAGCACACAAGGTGGCAGTGGTAATTAACGACTCATACACGCGCACAACGAGATCACATGCATTTTTTTTCTTTTTCGTTTGTACGTTTGAGCAAAGTTCCCCCGACGCGGCTTGACGACGAAGGGACGGAGTCTTGGTGCTCTCGTGCTTCACGACGCACGATTTATATATGATTTCTTTGCTTCTTCGTTTCATCGGCGCCTCCGTTGAGGTGGAACTTTGTTCACTCATTTTCTTAGGAAGACTCATTTTCGCTGTTGTTGCCGCTGCTGCTGCTGCTGCGTAGAGAAGGCTCGATTGAAGCTTATTTGGGCTTGTTGTACAGCACTGGGTGTCGGTACAAAGTATATCTTGTCGATCGGTGTCTTTTTCCAGATTTATTCTATCGGTGGCTGTGATATCCGTTTTATAATAACCCTCCCGATACTCGTACCCGGGTGGTCCCAGGTTTATCCTACCGCTCCCGCCTCTCTATCCCCTCACTTCTTATTTCCAGGTGTCGTGGCGACGAGGTATAGCAAATTCATTGTGAACGCGATGTGTGATCTGTGTGAGCGGAGCACTCACGTGCTCGGTGTGGATGAACTTGCTATATGTCCTGTTTATTTAATGTAATGTTTCGATAAATCGATCGTACGTTTCGTCAGCATAGCGCAAAGCTCGCGAAGTAAATCATTGAAACTAAGCCATCATCGCATTAGCGTTGATCGAGATATTCAGTTTTTGATAATTAGTATACGCTAGAGAATCATGACACGTACATTATAGAATCATTCTAGTGCAGTCAGCGATTTAACAAGCTGATAGACACAAGCGTTTGCAATTCTTTTATCAGATTATAACATAATTGTAAATATTATAAAAAAATATATATTCTTTTTTTTGCATAAAAAGACACGAATTACGAAGCTGAACTTGAGGCAAGGGAGGTATCTCGCACGCCTGTAACAAGTGACTAATACATTCTTGGCGGGGTGGCTAACCATCATTAATAATAAAAGCCGAAAGGTCTCTCTGTATTCTGATTCGTTATCGCTTGGGTGACAAAAGAGAAAAAAAGATGTACAGTCGTTGTCCTTTAATAAGACAACGCAGAGACGTTCGCCTCTCCGTTGAGATTTCTATCTTCGTATGCGGTTCGCAGGCGCAAGTAGTGATCACGATTGTATGGTGTGTCGACATACAGATTCAGACAGCGGCCTGGGCAGATCGACGCCTCCGAGACGCGCCGCCAGTCCGGGTATAGGCAGCATGAGGCATCTGACGTCACCCTCGGGCCCCGGCTCGCTGCCGCCCGCCCTGATGACATCGAAAAAGAGGATCTACGACGACGGCAGCAGCGACATCAGCAGCACGCCTAGTTCCATGATGGACTACAACGGTAAGAGGCATTTTAATAAAATCATTTTCGAAGGCAGACGCTACTCGATAGTCGCCAAGTTTTTTTATGCAAAAAAAAAAACTAATTCATTTTATTTTATGGCATCCGCTGCAACAGGCCCGAGACTGTACAAACTGCCGATAGCCAAGTCGAATCGCAATATAATGCTGAACGCCGTGGAGTACTGCGTCTTCCCCGGCACGGTCAACAGGGAAGCCAAATCGAGGGTATTGGAGGAGATCGGCCGGTCCGAGAGCAAACACTTTCTCATCCTGTTTCGGGACGCCGGCTGCCAATTCCGCGCTCTCTATTCGTACTGTCCCGAGAGGGAGGAAGTAGCCAAGCTGTACGGTACTGGGCCCAAACAAGTCATCGATAATATGTTCGACAAGTTTTTTAAGTAAGCGAAATCAAGAGTCGATTTTTTTAATTCGTCATTCTTTTTTCCCTATCTTGAAATTTTGATCAATTTTATATCTCTATAAGCCTGCCGTTGCATCGCACGTTATTGACTCGCCATCTCTTTTTTTATCTCCAGATACAATTCCAGCGGGAAATGCTTTTCGCAAGTTCACACGAAGCATCTGACGGTGACCATAGATGCCTTCACGATACACAACAGCCTCTGGCAGGGTAAAAAGGTGAACTTGCCGAACAAGAAGGACATACCGCTCGTCATATAGTTTTACATAAGTGGTCACACACTTAACATTACGCTACTGTGCCCTCTGTTGTTCATAGTTACTATTTTAATACAGGCCCATATTAAATTAATGCGAATACGTTGCGTTTCTTAGTCAATTTTATAAGGACAATTGATCGGTGCTGACCCCATAGAGAAATAATCACAGGTCGCGGCTCGATTCGCACGCCGCTTCTGAAGGGGTGGAAAAGACCGGGGGATGAGCGTGGCCATCGAAGAGAGAAAGAGAGAGAGAGAGGGAGAGAATGTGTTTTGTTTTACTTTTTCTTATCCGTTTTTTTTTCTTTTTTCGTTGAGCGTCAGCATCAATCACTGTGTCATAAGATTACCAGTATCTACTTATAAGAATGGTTTGTTGTCAATACACCCCCTCTAAGATCCCTTAATTTTTGCGGACTAACTCTCGTCATGTAACCGCCTTGTAATCGTGTAAACCGCTGTGTTGCGACTGCGTGGGCGTACGACTCTCACGGATGTATTTATGCGAAAGTTGACTCCTTTTTTTTTCTAAATTTATTTTTCGCGAAAACAAAGCGAGAGAGTAAAGGAGGATGGCAACGGTGCAGCTTGTGTTCTCGTGCGTGCTTGCACAATTTGCGATTCGCACAGGTCTCTTTCCATCCTTCGCTTAGGCTAGATATTCTAAATTATTCAACGATTATCATATTTAGTGCGTTTGAAACTTTTTAAAGATTATATTATGGTATGATGATAACGCGCGAACATGTGAGGGATCATTAATTTTTTTAGATCTCGTACGCAAATTACTGACTTCGAACTCGTTTTTATTTTCTTGTACAGTAGCATGCAACCTCGCAAAAGATGTCCTTTCTTTTTTTTTATATTTCTTTTTTTTTAATCAGAAAAATTTTTTTTACATATACTTGTTCGTTACATTTTACCGATTTGGATACGCGTCGGCGGGAGTGTTCGCGACGCGGCTCAAACGGAGTTGAATTAATGATTTCTCATACTGCGTACGTTTCTCGCGGCTGTTGACGATTGTAACGCGTAGCGCGATTCTTGCAGTGTCCCTCCCCTCACCTCCGCGGGGAAAGAAACCTTTGCCAACGGGGTGGCGACGGATAGCTCATCGTTGTAAATAAATCAGTTCGTTGCGTGATTAGCTTTGGAGCTAGGTGTAAGACCAGCCTTAAATCCGGGCGTATGATGCACATACGTTGAATCCGTTTCTTTGCGAGTGACGATCGTTCGAGCTGCGACATTATGCGTTTCAAATTTGTATTGTAAAAAGAAACAAAACCGCGTGCGAAATATGCGCAATTAGTTTACGCAGAAGCGGCTGTTTTTAACGCGCGAGCGATGTGTTTCGTCAACGGATTAGGTAGTTATCATTGTGTACAGAGAGTGGGATATTTGCGTGATGTTATCGTTGCCTCGCGGACAAAGTCGAAGGACCCGTCGGAAAGGGGAGGCTCGCGGTGCTATATGCGTATCTCCTCCCGAACGCGCTTCAATTTTTATCGTTTTGAGAGGAAGGTGGAAGATGGGCGTCGCGCGTCTGAATCGCGAATTTTATCGATGGAATTGCGCTTTTTTCCCCGACACGACTCTCGTAAGAATTTTCCAGCCACGTTCCGCCTTCCTCGGCAGAAGCAAAGAGAAGGAAAACAGTATGAAGCCTTATGTTATGAACGATGTAATTGGACTAAGTGCGTAAAGACATTTAACGAATTGACAGCTTGACTTTTCTTCAATCGTGTCTCGTCACCGTACACAATACGTTTCCCCCCCCCCCCCAACGATTCTACCGCGACATATATATATATATACCCTCCGCCGTCTCTCAGCGAAACTTTTCAGTCAGTCCGAGCGAACAGAGAACGCGGCGGTCCACGCGTGCACGCCGCGGACGCGCCGTAATTTATCGGAGGAACTGTTTATAATTTATTGTGCCATAAATTCGAACGTTCGCTCTTCGCGTGGGACTGGCATCGGCTTCCTATCTCGCTGAACGGGCCTTTTCGGTCGGACACGTTTCTTTCATTGTAATTGTTCTAGAGGGAAGAGAAGAGAAGCTAGAGAGCTAGGTAGACTTTCAAGTAGACATTTTATACGACAATATCGGGGGTCTATCGTGTTTGTACGATTTTTTTTCCCTTCGGTCCTGGATCCTCGTTCACGATGTGGACGACGCCTCCAGGATCGTTCTCCGATTATTTTGTACGATGTAAGTCTTCGACTCGATGCGAACGGTCGCGCCGAGTGTACAGATAGACCCTCCATATTCCGCGACACGACGTAACGCAAACGTACACAGGATTATTAACGATTACAATTAACAAATACAACGCGACATATCGAAATCGAGGCTTCTCCGGCAAGCTGAAACTGCGGAGGAGTTAATCTATGTATCTTTAATTCGCGTGGGACGTCACGGTCACAGCTTGGCCTCACCGTCCCGCGTCTACGCCGTACGACCACGTGTAATGAAAGGGATTTGTGAGATTAAACTGCGTCGAGATGTAATGACCGAGAGAAAGAGAGAGAGAGAGATTCACTGTTCTATATCCCCGTCTGTTGTAAATTTATCCGAGTACGATGATGATGCAAGAGAAAAAGAAGAGAGAGAGAGAGAGCGATAAGGTAGAGAATCTTAGATTCAGAAACAGTCCGACCTGACAATATCGAACGTGAGATACGCGCCATAGAGAAAAAAAAAAGAGAGATCTTTGAGATGGAGTGAAAATTGCGACAGGTCCATTGCGACGATGTTTGAGAGAAGAGTGAAGAAGGAGAGAGAAAGAGATATATGAATTGATTGCAATTATATATAAATATATATAAATATATATATATATTATACATAGTCATTAATTTTAAGAGCCAGCGAGAATAAATGGCTTGTGGAAATGGGATTGATTACAAAGTTAGGATGACGTTAAGAGAGATCTCTCGATATTGGTCGCTTATGCTTGATATTTATATTTTTTGAAGAATAGATATTATTAGTGAGCTGGTGAAAAGAAAAAGAAGACTTGGATGCGACAATTAAACATGGACAAAAAAATGGGATGGACTGAGACGGGAAGGGAAAAAGAGAGACGGGAAATCGAGGCACACACACACACAGACACACACATACACACAACAATTGAATACTGCGGCACGACGTAAATTTATACGCCGCAGTTAAATCGCGCTTACTAATAATAATAAACGATTATTGTTACGTAATAATTATCGATTTTTATTGTCGCTGAAATTTCGACGTTCAAGGCGAATATCAGTTCTCGAACTTCTATCCGTGTCTCTCATGTAAATATTATGTTTTTTATATACACGTAAAACGAACAAAAAAAAACGTATACCTACCTACTCGACGATATGTATATTTATTCAGTACGTCATGTAAGATTTGGGTCATAATTTACTGTTAGCATCTTCGCAGCGAATGTCATTAATAAAATTTAATAACCCATTTGTAATAGACTTTTATTCTTCCGCGAATATGGGTATACGCAAAGACGGATGCATCATCGATCGTACCTCAGTAGCAAATTTCTTTGAGAGATCTGGATTTTTCTCTTTGCGAGAATTTCTTCGATTTTTAAATATAAAACGTCTTAAAGTTAATATTCTGTTCGCGTAAATGAGATCTTTTTATCTCTTCGATGCCTAATTCTTCAGAATTCTTTATTTCTTCGTATTCAATAATGTGTTCCCCGTTTCGAAGAAAGGTAAAATTGCATTGTGAAATTTTATAAATGCGTCTAAAGTTTCTGAGGCACTTTGTAGGGACTTTTAAGAGGAGCGTTAGAGGATAAGTCAAAGCGACACACAGCCCGCCCTATGCGCTTTTTTCTCTTGTTATATTATATATTTTATACACAACAGCGGATTTTCGTCGTTTGTTAATTTTTCTCCTTGTGTATATGTAATATATTACAATTCAACAAAAGTCGTGTGCGTGTGTTATGTATGAGAGAGAGAGAGAGAGAGAGAAAGAGAGAGAGTGAAGATTAGATATAAAATATTCTTCGAACATCATCTCTCCGTGTGCGTGATTGAAGGACTACTTTTTTTTTTTTACAGGGCACTTGCATTTCTCGTGAAATCTTTCGAATAAAAAAAAAAGATCTACAATGTACATACGTGTCGCGGGCTCCAGTAGAAGCCCTAACTATAAAAGTACAAAACAAGTAATCGCGTTATTCTCTATTCGCTAGCTCGTCGACGCGGCCGATCGCGACAATCCTCGCGATCGGATCTACACGTTAACGATAATAAATAATGGCTTTTAAATACTGATGTACAAATTGTTTGCAGCTTACGGCGAGTAATTAAACTATATATGGCAGTGGTCTCGCGTAAAGTGTCACCGTCCGCACGCGGTATACGCGTACCCGCGTGCGTCACGACAAAATTATTCGTGCCATCGTTCCTGTCTGTCACGAGCGAGACGCGTACACGGTCTCTTCTCCCTTTCGTTTCGTTTCCTACCTTCACATTACGACGATTAGCTTAACGGTCTACAGTTTAGCATCTTTTGGCTTTTTGTTAAGTCTTAAAGAGCTCGTCGCTTGCGAATATATGGCACGTTAATCCCGGTGCGATTGTTGAACCCAACGCGACTCCTCCGAGCAGTCTTTGGAACTAAAGAGCGCCGAGCGCCGAGGTAATATTGTAATTTCCTCTTCATGCCCCGCTATCATTGAACCGGGCAGGAGCTCAGGTGGATGTTGTGCAGCTCGGCCATGTCCGTCCAATCCCGCCTTTCCCCCCCTATCATCACATTCCTGATGCACCCGTTGAAGTGGTCCCGCGTCAACAGCGAGCCTTTCTGAGCGGTCGCTGGAAAAAAAACGGAGCAGTTAAGCTACTTGTTGGTTAAGCTACTTTCACGTTTCTTTTTCATTTATCGTGCACGGCTTACGCACATACCGATGTATAAATTTAACGCAACATTCATTTACCTGGTATACCGCCTATGTACAACGGGCCGGAGAAGATTGAGCTGTTGAAGTGATGATTGGCGTTCGTGGGCAGACCGTATCTTTGGTCCAGCTCGTCCACCTTGAGCGCCAGCTCCTCGTCGTTGTACACGGCCTGGATCCTGTGCCATCGATTGTCGCAGATCGCGTAGTGACTGGCGAATACCTGCTCCACGTATAGCGGATTATTGTCGCCCAGGTCGCCCGACATGATCACCTTGCCGCCGTTGAGCTCCAGTGACAGAGAGGGCGAGCCACTGGGTGCGGTAATCGACAGCAACACGCCGGACACTTCCGACGTTCTGAATTCCAATTGAAGCTCGAGCACGCTGTCCACCTCGAAATTGTTTCCTAAAAGAACGTAAAATTACTTCGAAGATTCAAAGCGGGATAAGAATAAATTCAACGTTTCTTGATATTGAAATGCAATTATTTTATATCTTGTGCATCGTTAATCAAAACGTCTTATTACGTTTTGTAGTAAAAAGTCATATTACTTTAAATTTTAAATTTAAATAAAAATGATACGATTCGAATTTGAGCTGTTTGCCTTACATGCAAGATTTAAACGTTCTCTTTAAATTTCTCATAGTTTCGTTAGTAGTTTCGTGACTTACGATAAATGGCGTAAGCCTCGCCCTGGAAATACGCTCCGCTCTCGACGCTCGGGAAGCACTGACCGACGTTGAAGGCCCTGCTGGTGGAGCCCACCATGTCGTAGACGTTTCCATTGATCTTCAGGCCTCTGATACATCCCTTCAGTGTCTCCAATCTGACGACCACTTGTTCCGGGATGGGCGTTCCGCTTTCCGGCAGACCACCGATGTACATCATAGACGCGAGACCGATCCTCCTTGGGATTTTCAGAACGCGCGGTGCCTGAGTGTCCACTAATAGGGTGAGCTTCCTCTCCTCGTGGCTGATGACGACGTGATGCCAATTGCCGTCATTAAACGGCGTCTTGAATAATATTTCCTTCCGCAGCTTGCTTTTCACTACCAGAAGAAGCTGCCCGTCCCGAATAAGCACCATCAGATAGTGCTTCAATCGAAGACCCTGTAAAAATGCGTTTGTTGTAATAACAGACGGCTACGATTATGTTAGTCAACTAAAAATTGAAAACGATAATTAAATGATTACAGCTATATTAGTGTTATAAAAATTGGAATATTCTTATGAAATGAATTCTGTTCAACTAACAAATTTAATAAACAAGTTCAAACCAGTTGAATAAATTTGCAAAATCGTGATTACGTAATATATGGATTTTTTTACCGGAGTGATGAACAGCAGCCCGTTGGGATAGTACGTCCTAAAATCGAATTCTATCGCATATTTCTTCTCCCAGAATTTCTTGAAGTTGAGATAGAGCTGCGTATGACTGTGCGGCTTATCGCCAAATTTCAAGGCACCCGGTTCCAGCGAGTAGTAAGGCACTTTCTGGCATCCCTCGGGTTGCGTGGACATCCCTCGGGACAATGACGCCGACGGCGCGTAATTCGGCGTGTCTTTTCCCATGCTCGGTCCGGGACGACCGATTAGAGCGTGATCGAAATTAACCGCATCGTCGAATTGAAGATTTCTAAAAAAGATGATAAATTATCGATTAATCATATCAAGTACAAAGTGCCTTCAAACTGATATAATTTCTTATTTAAAAAAATCAAATTGAAAATATAAAATAAATTCATGAATACAAATATTTTAGATCGCATTAAAATAAATAAATATAATATAATTTTAATGCGTCAAAATTTTAACAATTTATTGAATTTATGTCTAATTGTCTCCCAATAATTATGAGCAATATTTAGTTCAGATTCCTGACTTACACGTCATTGATAATCACATCCTTGATAGCGCCGTATAGCGGCGTGTTAATTGTGACCATTTTGGTATTATTGATGAGCGCCGGTAGTCCACCAAAGAAAAGTCCCCCGTTCGATTCGGGAGCCTTGATCGGAATACTCTTGCGTAACCTTCCCGATGTCTGATACGCGTCGTCGATTCTCAGCTCCACTTCCTTTCTTTTCTTAATGACGGTGACCGTGTGATATCTTCCGTCGTTGAAAGTGTTGTTCGATTGGAGAACAAGCTCGCCCTGGCCAGCATTTAAGAGAACTTGCACCTGTCCGTTGAAAATGCACACGGAGTAATAGCTGTTCCTCTGAAAAGATCAATTCGACAAATTAATTTCAATTTTCTTTATAATTGCAATACTATACGTAAATGAAGTTTATTTCCAATAAATTGTACATGCAAATTAACTTTTAACTGGAATGATTCTTTTTACAGTAAGAAATTAATTGATACTAAATTGTAATAATGGCCTTACGTCCGCTGATTCCTTAGCGCTCAATCTGTTTTCGCGGCCCTCGAACGTGGAGAGAAGAAGCATAGCTGCCTCTTGCATGGTTCTGAAGGAGAAGCTTAATGTAGACTGGATCTTCCTCAGAGTAAACGCCGAGTGCTCGAGATAGCCATCCCCATAAAATCCGACTATTCTCAACGGCTGTAAATAATAAAATAATAGATTTAGAATAATAATAGATTTTTTAAATTTGGATGACACGTAAAATATTGTAACTATTACACATCTAAAGAAGTTCCAATGGAGTGTTTGAAAATTAAATCTATTTCAAAATATAAGTTAGAAGACGAAATATAAGATAACACTTTTACCTTATCGCCGCAGCTGGATTCCACGCCGTAATACTGTTCGGCCATCGGATCGTAACCCTCTTGCACTATGATGTTGGCCATGCATCCGAGGAACGACACCTGCGAGGGTAACATCAGCTTTTCGGCGCGGAAGCTCGGTGGCAGCCCGCCGATGTAGTACTTGGCTTGCGCCAGATCCGGGATATCCTCCTTCTTGGGCTGCGGCGTGGGTGCACCGATTCGCTTGTCGTCGCCGCTGATGCTGAGGCTGCATTTCTCGATGTTCTTGCGCACTTGATACTGACGGAACGCGTCCACCTTCGTCCAGTTGCCGGTGTTGTACTTGTAGGTCGAGGACATCTCCATACTAACGTTTCCGCCGTAGCCGACGTGGAGAATGACTTTGCCTTCTCGCAGGAATATCATGATGTGTTGATTCTGTTTACAATAAATTAATACAATAAACATATTTTCTCAATATTAAAGTATTAAATGTAGAGAAAATTTAAATAGATTCGTACATCTTCGTTAATGGCCAGAAACAGCAACGCGTTTTCGTCGTACGTTCGGAAACTGACCGAGACTCCAAACATATATTTGTTATATGGGCCAGACGAGACTCTGTTTCTCACAGCGTAGCCCTCTCCATTAAAACTGTAAGCTACATCGTCTCTCGCATCCTCCACTCTGTAACATTAATGTGTGTGTGATATTATTACTAAAATAACATTACAGAAAAACAGCAATATTTTGCATTATTAAATTATCAGTTAGAGAACTTGTAAAATAATAGAATTTAAGTATATTAAAGAATTTATATAAAACAAGTGTAAACGCCAAAAAGAACTTTAATTAATAACGTTCACGGCAAATTACCCTTCCACGCAAGCTTTGCAAGCCATGTCCGGTGCGGTCGTGATGAAATTCCAGAGGCCGATTTGCCTACCGTCGAGGATCACTTGATGAACGCAACCCGGAAGACCATTGCCGGCGATCAGTTCCGCCGGTCTTCTCTGCGACTTAGGGATACCTCCTATCCACACACGGTCTGTAGGCAGAACGTCGAAACGACCATACTCGGAGTTAGTCGAGTTAATGACAGGGAGATACTTTCCGGACGTTGAAGACTGCTTGTGCACATTCAGCTTGCCCGTGTGTTGCGTTCTAAAGAAGAAACAGATTATTTAAAATTAGCTTCTTTCTCTGTTCAATTAAATAAGTCTATGAATTATTTGCTCTTCATACATCATTAAATTTCAATCGACATTTTTTTTATTTATATATTAATTATATTCATTCTAATTTTATGTACACGTAATTATCATTCACCTTTCAGCCTCGATTCGATACCAAAATCTGTCGTTCTGCAGATCGCCGCTTTCGAGGACCTCAGGATGTATTAGTACGCCTGTACCACCACCGACGTTCCACAGGAATCGCACTTTTCTGTCAAATATCTCTAAAGCGACAAAATCGTCCTGAAAAGAGTCGAAATGTCAGAACTTTAAGTTTAAACCGCACAGTACATTATACAATTTATTTATTTATTTTTCTTTAGGCACAAAGTTAATTGTTCTAATCGCTAAATTAATATTGTTACCATAGAACGTACATTAATTCCACTGGGCAAGTAAAACAGGGAACCCTCCTTGCGCGTGGTTGGAAGCGCGAATGTCATCACGATCGACGTCGTTGACGAGGGTTGCAGCATCGCTGGTCTGTACGAACGGATACATTCCTTACCCTCCACCGATCGCAGAGAAACGCGAATCTAAAAAAAAAAGAAATATTAAAATTTATATCTCAAAAATTATCTATTATTCAATCATTCAATCTTAGTTATTGAATATTTTTGCTATCTCGGAAATTATCAATCACATAATATAATTATTACAAATTTTCTAATATTAAATTAAGAATAATATCAAAGATATATAATTAAAAAAAATAATACATGGTAATAACAAAAAGATTTATATATGGAGAATCAATTTTTTTAATTTTAATTTGCAAAAATACATCTGAGCGAGTAGAAAAATAATTATTGTTCTTACCCCCTCGGCGGTATTTCGAGCCTCTGCAATTTTGTCTTTGAGATTTTGCAGTTTCGTGGCTAACGTGTCGTTCCACTTGTCAAAAACAGCTTTTCGCTTCGTCGCGACGTTCGACAGGCTTATGAGTTTTGCATCGGCTCTCTTGATGTTGCTCAGTGCTTCTGACACTGAAATACAAATATTTCTACAATAGAATGCAATTTTCACGCAATATTTAATTTAACGATTAATCAACGATGGGATTATTTAGCAATTGCGTAAAATGTTAAAATGTTCGCCAAGTACACGCGTTAACTTTAAAAAGAAATATTACGCTTTTCACTGGCGAGGCCAATCTTCGAATCGCCCTCGCGCTTCAATTCGTGCAATTTCGGCTTCAGCCTGTTGGCGATGCCTTGCTTGTAATCGTCGATCAATCGTTGCGTATTCTTTATCGAGTCTGCTACTTCGTCGTTCTCCTCCGAGATATCCAGTAGACCCTCATGTACTGTTTAAAAAAAAAATTCTCGTTAATATCACGATGTTAAAACCTCTTTTATTCGACAACCGCATTTTTACGATTATAACAACACAATCTGATATACTTACATTTTTTACTATTACTCTGCAACTCTCGTAGCTTCACATTTATCTCGTTGTCCTTTATCCCAGTGCTGTTCAACGTATCTTTCAACACGAGCACGGCTTGTCTCTGAGCATCCAACTTGGCGTTCGCGTTTTTGACTAGTTTACCGTGCTGCTTCGCCACTTCCCACTGTTGCGAAGACTTGGCTAATACTTCCTTGGAATTATCCAGCAACGATTTCTGTCCCAAAGGAGGGAAAACCTTGAAAAAACATCTACATTATATTTATAGCCGACTTTCAAAATTATAAAACCATAACTAATATAACTAACAGCATAAAAAATTTAAAAACAATGAAAGCTGAATAATTATTTTAAATACAATTGACAAATTCTTTCAAATTAAACTCTTTTATTTTCAAACACCTAGTAATATATGTAAATCTATTGATAGCGCAATGATATGTAAATCACGGAAAAAAATCATGCTTTAATTTTGTAAGCGTTTAAAACATTTAATGCGTGATTTAAAAAAGTTAAATTGTGAATTAAAGCATAACAATGTCACAGATTTAATTTTACGTCGATTCAATTATTAATATAACAGATTTATTTATAATTTAAAAAATTATTTATATAAAAAATAAAAAAGAAGAGCTTTTTAATTCATCGGCTTCAGTGTTTAGTAAAGAGGAAAATTTAAACGCCAACGTTCCAAGTCCAAAGAGAATTGCATGATCGTTTACCTTCTTATGTACATCCTCGACAATTTCATTGGCTGCCAGTGCGGTGGCTCTCGCCGCTTGCAGACCGTCCACTATGTTTTTGTAGGCCTTGCTTGCCTTCAGAGGGCTGGCCGCAATATCTCGCGTCTCGGCGAACAAACTAGTCAACAAAATGTTACAACATTATCGAATCGTCGACGAATTATATCATTCGCTATCGTCGAGATAACACGTCACTCGTTTTGGATTTAATGCGATGTAATTGTCGATTGAATTAATTATGCTAACAGGATGCTCACCTGACATACTGATCGACGTAACTGGATAGATTTTTCGCGTGCTGCACTGCTGGCACCACGTACTTCTCGTCGTATTCGTAATTCAGCCGGTACAGAAGTTCTTCCTTCATGCTTAGCTTCTCCGTCCAGTATGCTAATTTCTCCCGTGAACCTGGAAGATCCTGAAAATCGCATTTAAGAATGAGGTTTTAAGTGCTTGTGGTCGATAAAAGAATTTAAAGAATTTAATAAAATAATTTATTAAAAAACTCAATTTATTTATTACACGTCCTTTTCTTCGGTTGATTTCTCCCATAATTACTGTTACAAAAAATTGTTCTAAACAAATATAAAAATATCTCTACTTACTTGAATGTTATTTTCCGCGTCGACGAGTAAACCGCGTGCCTCTTCGATAAGTTTTTTTCCATCGGTGATCGTTTCGTTCGTTTCGTCGCGCAGCATCCCGATACGAGCGCACTGGTTCTTGGCCTCGATGAATGTCCCGTTGATACGATTGTACAAACTGTCGTAGCTGAACAGCGTTTCCATGGTGTTTTCTACGACCGTTCGCATATCGTCCAACTTTATCTCGTAATCTTTAGCGTCGTCCTGGGCGATCGCCAAAGGCTCAGTCGCGTCATGAAGTGAGTTTAACCACGCCACATATTCGGTAACATCGCTAATTAATTCAGAATACATTAATTAATTATTAATTATTTATTTCAAACATTATTGCTTGTTCCTTCTCTTTTCTCGTTCCAAATTTATTAAAACTGTTTATTCAATTAAAAATATAATACTCACTCAAGGAAGTTTTCCACTTCTGCGGTTCTCCTGGCTATGTCGACGGACTTTAGATAATTCAAGATTGCCTTCGCAGTTTTTAAGGCCTTCTTGATTTCTATTCTCCTATTGTCGTTGCTATATTGATTGAGTTCCGCAGTTGTATCTGGAATTTGAGAGAAAAAAATTATTCGAAAAGTATTTACACAGCACAATTGTTGTAATACAATAATTAAAGCAAGTTTTTATGATAATTAAATTAAATTAATTACATACCTCCTATGTTTTTTCTCAAATTATCAAGCGTGATCTTCGCTGTAAAAACGTTGTTTTTCAAATCGCCACTCTTGGTCTTCAACGTGTCGGCATGTTTCGCGAGCTTGTTCATCTGCAAATTAAAATAAAATGAAAATAAGATGAAAAGTAAAGTCTATTATAAATGATTTGTAATTCGCGTCAGATTCAAAACTCTATAAAACTATTTATAATTTTATTCAAACGTCTTTCATTTATATAGCACATCCTATCTTAAAATTGCCGTGTTACCTGCGTTGAAGCCTCTTTTCCCCAATGTTTAAAAATTCATATCTTTCAGAAAAATAAAGATATAGACTTTTTTCTAAGTTTATCTTAAAGATGAATTATGTGGCTATTTTCTAAAAAGTCGTGATTTTATTTAAAAATGGCCGATTCAATATGACCGATTAAAACGTCATTTTATTGAAAATTGTTAAAATTTGTTTAATTAAAATGTAATTTGGTATAAATGTTATTGGACGATGTATGGAGTTTAATACGCACCGCGCACAAAACGTCATTTTTTTTGAAAATTTACTTTTTATCAAAAATTAGATCGGAAGAGCACACGTCTGAACTCCAGTC